>NW_012110919.1:12228978-12320812 GCF_000951035.1 Colobus angolensis palliatus
GTGTATAAGAATGCTTGTGATTTTTGCACATTGATTTTGTATCCTGAGACTTTGCTGAAGTTGCTTATCAGCTTAAGGAGACTTTGGGCTGAGACGGTGGGGTTTTCTAAATATACAATCATGTCATCTGCAAACAGGGACAATTTGACTTCCTTATTTCCTAATTGAATACCCTTTATTTCTTTCTCTTGCCTGATTGCCCTGGCCAGAACTTCCAATACAATGTTGAATAAATGTGGTGAGAGGGGGCATCCTTGTCTTGTGCCTGTTTACAAAGGGAATGCTCCCAGTTCTTGCCCATTCAGTATGATATTGGCTGGGGGTTTGTCATTAATAGCTCTTATTATTTTGAGCTACATTCCACCAATACCTAGTTTACTGAGAGTTTTTAGCATGAAGTGCTGTTGAATTTTGTCAAAGGCCTTTTCTGCATCTATTGAGATAATCATGTGGTTTTTGTCATTGATTCTGTTTACGTGATGGATTACGTTCATTGATTTGCATATGTTGAATCAGCCTTGCCTCCCATCCTTCTTGTCATTCTTAATGGACTTCTCAGAGTATTCGACTCTCTTTCTCATTTAATGAACCTAACAGCAAGATTCTACCAGGCAAATAATTATCGAACATTTTTCTATTTAGGAGAAGAAGTCTAAGGAGGGTGATGGGTGATGGGATTCATTCACAAGTGACCCTGTTTGGATGAACAGCATCTTTGTGATGTTTGTGCCCATGGATGGAAAGGCCTCACTCCTGCTCTGACTGAACAGTGAACTCTCAGAGCGGGGCCGTGCCTGGGATGTCCAGTACTTCAGCCCCGTTTCCTAGCTCAGCTCAGTGTCTGCCCGTGGTAGGCACTGAATAAATACTTATTGATTAAAATTTATTTTTAAAAATTGGTTAACGTTGAAAGTTGAGAGTTGCTTTTTTCTTCTTAGAGAATCAATGTAAGTTTGAATCAAAGATTTTATTTTGTTTCTAAAACTTACCTTGTAGTTATAGCTGATAATATCAGAAACAGTGATGAAATATGGATGAAGGGCACATGGCTTTTATGCCTGTGGAGTGTTTATATGGTCTAGAGTCTTCTTACTGACCATGGGTTCAGCTGGGCATTCTCTCACAGCAGACTATCTAATCTCTGCTGAAGATACTCAGTGGCTGGCAGGCGATAAGGTTGGCTTAATATCACCTATTCTCTGATAGATCGCCATGACCGACTGATTTTCCTGAGCTCAAGTGGCAGCAGCCCCATGACTTCCAGACAGTGATTCTGATGGGAAAGAAAGAGCTCTCTCCCTTTCCCAAGTTAGCTGCTGCTTCTAGAATCAAATCCCTTGGGCCTTTCATGAAGAGTAGGAATTCTCAGCTTCAGCACCTAATTAGTATCCTGGGCTTGATCACTCTGTGGGTGCTGTCCTGTGCATGGTAGGATGTTGAGTAGCATCCCTGGCCTCTACTCACTGAATACCACTTTCACTGTCCCCCCTCCCCAGTAATGACAATAGAAATATCTCCAAACAATGTCAAATGTGGTCTGGAAGACAAAATTGGTCCCAGTTGAGAACCATGGACATGGAGGGCATTGTTGAACTGATTGTGCCAGTGTCAGAAAGTAATATTGATAGAAGATGACCTGGTATTTTCTATCTTTGGCAAAAGCCTGGGGGATACATATATATATCAAGAGTTTCTCGTTAGTATGAGCCAGTTACCTAGACATGAACCTCAGTGTCCTTATTAGTTTCCCTTTTATCCCACAACTCATCCCAAACCATTTCTCATAACAACCATTCCAACTTGTAAATATCTCTTCTGCCTCTTTATATTGATAAGACCAAAATACTCACTTTAAGCTCCCAGAGTCTAGCTAGAATCAACAAATCAGCATTTGTTGTGGGTCTGCTATGTGTCAGCCACCCTGCTGATGTGCACATTGATCTAATCCTCGTTGCCACCCTGAGAAAGAAGTTTGCTATTCCTGTCTCACTGGTGAGGAAACAGAAGCACATATTTATACAGCTAAGTGGCAGTGTTCAGAATAGGGAGCAGGTCTTCTGACTGGTTAAATGATATTTTTATCTTATTGTTCAAATCTCATCAACATTGACTTCAAATTTAATTTAATCACTGTATGCTTGAAAATTTAATCACATTACTTGAAACTGTGGAGTCCTGGCTTGTGAATAAGAATCATGTTAGGAAAATCATATGCAAAATCCCAGAACCATAGAATGTTAGAGGAAAAGGGCTCTCAGGTATCATTACATTGTGACCATCTTAAGGTCATCATTCTGTCATTCTGTGTTGAAGGCTTACTCTGTGCCAGAGCCTCTGTACATCAATCAAGACGGACAAGGTCCTTGCTCTATGGAACTTACATTGTAATAAGGTAAACATCCTGTAAACAAGTCTAATAAATAAGTGAACAAATAAGATAATTACAGATTGTGTTAAGTGCTGGGAAGGAAATGAACAATGAGAGGAGAATAATTATGGGAGGGAGATCTTTTTACATCCAGTGGTCAGGGAAGTTGTCTTTGATCTTGACACCTTCCAAAACACTGGACGTGTTACTCTTCCTCAAAAAGTGTTAGTTCCTCTCCATAAGCACCTAGCACAGTATAGGTGCTACAACCCTTGGCTGTATGGAAAGGCCATGATTTTTTTTCTTTGTAGCCTTATAGTTCTAAAATCCTATAATACATTGTTTTAGTTTCTTTTTGGTCCTGTAGCAAATGACTACAAGCTTAGTGGCCTCAAACAATATATTTATTATCTTATACTTCTGGAGGTCAGAAGTCCCAAAGTCAAGACTCTCCTCTCTGGCGGCTCCCGGGGAAAATCTGCTTTTTTGTCTTTTCTGTCTTCTAAAGGCCACCTGAGTTTCTTGGCTTGTGGCCGCATCCTGTATCCTCAAAGCCAGCAGCATAGCATCTTCCAATCTTTCTCTCTGATTCTGGCCTTCTTGCCTCCCTCTTCTAAAGACCTTTGTAATTAACATCAGGCCTACCTATATACTCTAAGATAATGTCCCCATTTTAAGATCCTTGGTTTCACACATCTATAAAATCCTTTCAGTGATAAAAGGTAAGATATTAGCAGGTTCTAGGAATTAGATCACCTTTGTGGGGGGGTCATAATTCATCCTCTCACAGTTAGCAATAAATGTTAATTTTATTTCTATGCCCATTATATTTTACAGATGAAAAACTTGAAAAGCTAAAAGAGTTGCCTAAAATCACATGCTTGGATATAGCTTTATACCTAGTCGTCTCTTCTAAGTAGATCATCTCTATTCTCTCTGTATCCAAACTCTGCTCTTTTCATTAGAGAATTCACCACAATTTGCATGTCTTTGTTTTCTTTAGTTATTGCCACAAGGGCAGGAAGCCAGGTCACTTTTATTTACCAAGGTGCAATCATCACGCAGCTCTATGCCTGACACACAATGTGCACATCTCTAAAATGTTTTTGAATGAAAGAATGAATACTCTATTACAAGCTTGGGTAAGAAGAACCCAATCCCTCATGAATTATTTTGTGCAGTGGCTTCTGACTGGTTATAAACCCTCAGCCATTTTTAAAGCATCAAAAGAGAAAGTGAACTGCAATGCTGGCCCATAATTGAAGTGGATAAAAAAGAAGGGACTCAACCCATACCTGGCATTGTAATCTTTCCTCTGCTGGTGATGAACTTAACTTTCTGGCATGCTGTAAGACACTTTGCATTTGAACGTGGTAGTCTGTACCTAGAACTGTGATATACAGCACTTTATATATTGACATGTTATTAACATCAACAGTCTTTTGAGAGAGCTTCTGAATGGCTCACTTGATTATTTCAATTCAGGATAAGAGGAAGAAAAAAAGGCTGAAAATCTAACTGCATGCTTTATTATTGCATTAGATTTTCTCTGTTCTGCCTTAGAGAAGTAACAAAGGAGGAAAAAAATTGCAGTTCTTACTGAACAGTGCAAGTGGCACTTTTATGGGTTCACTTGGCAAGCTGTACGACACTTAAATGAAAAAATAAAATAAAATTTAAAAGTGTAGGTCATCTCCAACCCTTTTCCAACCTAGAAGGCTTAGATCAAAGTACCTTATGCTAAGCAACTGTGCAAAGGAAAGCTAAACAAATCTAACACCCCCTGCTATCATGAAAGACAAATTATATTTACGTTACAGAGGTATTCTGCTTTTTATTTTCCTTGCTCTTGCCTAATGAATACACTGTTTGGTCAATCATGTTTTATGTCTGACATCCTTTTCTTTTAGGAAATAATATACCTGTCATTCAAAGTGTTATTGAAATGATGGGAAAATATGAACCCAAAGGGAGATGTTTTCTCTTTTAGTATTGCTTTCAAGATCCCAGAGTTTTACCCTCCCTATAATGTATTTACTTTGGTTCTAGTGGCCAAGGATGTCAATATTCTTTTTGATGAATTAGAAGCTGTCAGCAGTCCTTGCAAAGATGACGATTCTCTTCTTCACCCTGGAAACCTGACTAGTACTTCAGACGATGCCAGCAGATTGGAAGCCGGGGGAGAGGTAAGAGTATATGATTTCTTACAAATGTAATTCATGATCCCAGCAGGAACCTATGAAGCATGTTCCAATGGACTGTTTAAAGTCATAATCTCATTGAACTGTGGGCTCTTATAAAACAAGGGATAGGTTTTATATTCCTTTGACATCCCCCATGTCTAAGCATATTTCAAGGATCCTAAATCTACCTACACTCAAAACAAAGTTTCAGTTTTTCTTAAACCTATCATTTCTTTAAACTGTCTATCATTTTAGGATAGCCTGCATTCTTGAGTGTCTCCCACTGGTACAAAATAAGCTTTACAGGGATGGGCTTCCTTGTATAGATCCCCCAGTAGGTAGAATGGTGACCTAAAATGCACCAACCTTCAGTTGATTGTGTTGTCTAAAGCCTCTCTGACTTTCCATTTGCCTCTGTAAGCTGGCAACTTCATTGCAGCTGTAAATGGACCCATCTATTTGTGTGCCATTTGGGAAAAATTAGTATTTTGTTGGAGGCATTCCCCTTTGTTCAGGTTGTGTCTCAATAGAGTTTCATATTTCCTTTGTACATGCTCGGGTACAATTAATAGGCACACCAAATCAGAGTAATTTATTTGTTTCATATTCCTAATGCTTTTTATATTCCAGAGCTAGTTAACTACTGAAAGGATGACACCTGGGATAGAGAAAATTGTTTACTCTTACCAAGCTTTGCAGACCTCACCCCACAAATAGCACACGCAGCTATCCATGTTTCTTTTTCCATTTTTTTCTGTTTGTTTCGTTTTAAGAAAAAACTCATTCTGTTATTATCTGTTCGCACAGATACTTTGGATACCATAATGTGGCATAACGAATGGACTTTGAAAGGGACCTCAGACAGCAACTAGTCTCATCCCTGTAACTTACAGATGAGGAATCAGTCTCAGAAATGTTAGGGCTTTGCTGAAGGTGGTACAACTCATTGTTCTGCTTGGAGCCAATACCCCTCCTGATGTCTTGGCTGAAGCCATTTTTGAAGGCAGATGCTAATATGCTGAATTCACAGGACAGCCTTCTTGCTTGGCAAATAAGTATTACTAAAGTGCTTATTCAGGTAGACTCCTGAGTGTCTCTTAATGTAAAAGCCAAAACATAGTCAGTGAGGATGTCTACACCAAAAATGTCTACACCAAGACGTGGTACATGGTCATTCCATTCCCCCAGCTGAGATGTTTTTTCGGTTAAGGTTTGTGCAAGAATGTGGTCTCTAGCAATGGTCCTTTAGGTCTGGCATGTTTGCCTTCTTCATACTACCATTGGAAAAGATAGAATCCACCATTTTCACCTGGCTGGGTTTATAGACGTAATTTTGAAACCTATTAGGCTGAGAAGTTTGGCTCCAGCCCAATGAGCCCGTAGTTGATGGTCTCTTTCAATGTTGTACAGCAAGCCTGAAGAGCCTGGATGAAAATTCAATCTATTCCTTTTGTTCTTTACTTTTTAATATTACTGCAAAATAATATTTGTAACTTCTATGTAAGTTACAAAGTGTAATAATAAAATGAACACCTGGAACCACCATCTGATTTGTGAACTAGAATGCTATTTTTCAAATTATAGTGGCAACCTAATTGTAGATTACTACTCTAGTTGTTTTTTAATGGACTGGAAAATTAATATTAGAGTATATGCAAATAGAAAGGGTAAATAATTGTTTTGTGAAACTTGTCTCATATTATGTATATGTATGTTTACATATATGCACACAAAGATAGAATGTTTTTCTTGTTGTGGGTTAAAAAAAAAAAAAAAAGAAACACCGAACTAGAATATTCCTAAAACCACTGAAGCTACTTTCCATCCCCTACCTCTACCCTACCAGAGGTACCATCTTTCTAAATTTTATTGTGTTTTATTCTCTTGCTCTAAAGATAGTTTTACCACATAGATTTGTAGTCTTAACAACTTAGATTTACTTTATTTTATGCTTTGTGAAAAATGATATCATGTGGTATAAAGTCTTCTGAGACTTGCTTTTTTTTCATCAGTGTTGTTTTTAAGATTCATTTTTATTGTTAGATGCAACTATAGTTTATTCATTTTTACTGCTGTATAATATTCCAGTAAATGAACTTTCTAAAATTTATTTATCTATTTATTGTCTGTTCATGGACATTTGAGTTGACTCCAACTTTAAACATTTTTCTACTATTACAAATAATATTGCTATGAATATTCATATACATGACTCCTACTTGCCTTATCAAGAATTTTTCTCTAGGCTTACATGTTACGCAGATATTCAGTTCTGCAAGATAATGTTAATGTGTTTTCCAGAATGAGAATATCAATTTTCATTCTCATCTCACCTGCAGAATATGAAAGTCCTTAGTTGCTTCACATCCTTGGCTACACTCAGTATTTTTAGGTGTTTCACATTTTGCCCACTTAACTCAATGCTTCTTCCAATTTTTATTTTGTTTCCTCTTAATTGCATTTTTCACTAATGAATATGTAATTGAACACAATGAAAAAATTATTATTATTATTATTATTTTGAGATGGAGTCTCACTCTGTCACCCAGGCTGGAGTACAGTGGCACAGTCTTGGCTCACCGCAACCTCTGCCTCCCAGGTTCAAGCAATTCCCCTGCCTTAGCCTCCAGAGTAGCTGGGACTACAGGTGCATGCCACCATGCCCAGCTAATTTTTGTATTTTTAGTAGAGATAGGGTTTCACCATATTGGCCAGGCTGGTCTTGAACTCCTGACCTCATGATCCACCCGCCTTGGCCTCCAAAAGTGCTGGAATTACAGGCGTGAGCCACTGCACCTGACCTGAAAAAGTTATTTAGTTTTAATTGTTCTTTAACATTACTCACTTGAACCTTAGTTTGATGAATGACTTAAACTGGTCCCTTTCTCTTTGTGTGCAGACAGTGCCAGAAAGAAACAAATCAAATGGACTTTACTTTAGAGATGGGAAGTGTCGAATTGACTACATCCTTGTGTACAGAAAATCCAACCCCCAGACTGAAAAGAGAGAAGTATTTGAAAGAAATATTAGAGCAGAAGGATTGCAAATGGAGAAAGAGGTAAATAGTTTGCTTGGTTGAGAAAAATATGTACATATCTATTCATATTAAGAGGCAATAAGAAATAAGCAAGTAGTCATAGTGTTAACCAAACATTTCATTGGGTCAGAGTTTCCAGTCTTCAGCGTTTGGGGAATGTTCTAGCATTTAGACTTTCACAGCACAGTTTGCTTTTGAGATAATTTTAATGCCAAATGATTCCATGAAAATCAAAATATTCTATTTCAATTAAATGGATTGTTTCAAAGTGTGATTCTTTATCTAACTTACTATGTCTGCCATTTCTCCATATATGTAAATGAGGGTTCTATTCGCATAGATTAAAGAAAACTTTGAGTGAAATGCAGTCTCTCTCTCTAGAGGCTCTTTTTACATTTCGGGAAATGTCATGAGATTGGGCATCCTTATACACCAGAGGAGACTGCTTGGCCAATTTGGCCAAAAGCAGCTGGAACTTACAAAAATGATTCCAGTTTTAAGAGACATTCAGGCTATTTTTTTCAGGTCCCCAAGCCCAAGAGTGACCTTACCAATGTTTGGTTCTTCCCCTTCCCTCCTTCTCTGCATGGGGAGCTTCAAGAAAGAGCTAAGTAAGGAATGTACAAGAGGCCAGCCAGGCCTCTGACAGTAATCCACGATGGGCTTATGGCGTTCCCAGGAATACTGTGCACATTTGTAGAACTTGGCCCGTTAACTGAATTATGTAACTCTTCTCAGCTTCTCCCTAAACATTGTGCAAAGCTTCTGGAGCTTTTCATAGTCAATAAGAATAACATATTGGCAATTTAAGATGTTTACTTCTGATTCTGCTCCTCAAGGCTGAGGGGATAGATCTTTGAAGTCAGACATCCAAGTTTTTCTTGGTATGATGCTGTTGCAGTTTGTGCAACCTGCGAGTTGTGCCAAGGTATCAAATATTAGAAGCATAATATGCATATACTTGTTATCTGGTCTTGGGACACTTCAGATAAATGGGATTTTTTCAGATCTGTTAGGCTGACCTCAGCTCTTGAACGTTTATAACACAGAAGCAGCATTTTTCTGGAATGTCTCCAAGAGAATTGGAAAAATAGTGAGATGAATGTGGCTGTAAGGAAACAGGTTCTTATTCTCAGGAAAGTAGAACCATCTTTCTCAAAGACCATCTTAATTAGAAGTTCCTTGGAGCAACAAACATAATTAAAAATGTTGTTTCTTCCACCTTTGTGGAGTTCCAGAAAATCTTTCCTATACAAACTGAGTGTATAGTTGATAAATCTTACTCTTTAAGTTCTAAATTGTCTCAGTAAGACAATTACATTTTTTTCTTAACATTAATAGCACATTCATATTTTTCTCCTTAATCATGCCTTCATCTTTTATTCTCATTCCTAAGTGGCAGAATTTTTATATGAAGAAATAAAAGATCTGAATTGCTACTTAATCTGAAATAATGGAAGGCCTCCCTCTGACCCATTCTGACTCTGTCAAAATTCTGATTCCCATCAAAACTAGATAGCTTTGTTCAATTAATGCAAGATTTATATTTTAAGCTTCATAAGTATTCTCTACAGGCCTAGGGCTTCTTCTGTATAGATCTTTTCAATGTTATTTCATGATTTATTAGTTAGAACTCAAAAAGCCTAATGCTTTTTCACATAGTGCACATTAAAGTGATGGAAAATGTCCTGTTGTGTATCCTAAAGCATCACCTGTACTGCAGTGTTCAGCTACCAAAGTTTGAGGAGGATCATTCTGCCTGTTGTACAGTTGTGCTGCACAGTACAGTGTGGACCATGCTGTGAAGGATGGACTGCTTGTACAATTTTGTCTATATACAAGATAATTTTGTTTGTTAGAATTTTTTTTAAAATGTTTACAAGTATTTATTTTAATGTGTTCTGGAAAAAATAACAGTTGGAAAAAGGGAATTATCACTGTATGGCAAAACTTCATAAAAATGTATCTAAGCATTTCTCCCCTCTCCACTTTCCCTCAAAAGTTCTTCTCTGGGCATCACCTTCCACGTTTCTCCTTTCTTCTGCAATCTTTTAGGCACTACAAACAGCTAGGTTTTCCCCTTTCTGGAACCTTCTTCACAAGTGACCTCTCCCGCTGCCTGGCTCCAGTCTTGCCCTGGCTTTGCATAAGTGGTGCAATTTGTCTCTCACGCAGCCTCCCAGCTCTGCTTTGAATCTTCATGGCCTTAGTCAGCTGAGCAAGAAAAGGGCCTTTGCAGGTTCTCTTATAGATAAATTAATTTTTCCCTGCCACAAATAATTAAAAGAAAATATCCCTTGGCTGAACAATAAACAAACCTTCATCCTTTATTCTCATAATAAATGGCAGAATTTTTATATGAAGGATCTACATCATGTTATTAAATTTAGAAACCATTGGAAGTACTTTTATTTAAATCCAGATTTTTTATAAACAGCTACAGCAGAAAGACCATTTTAATGGCGATTTCAGCTTCCAGGAGTTAATTCAACCTTTTATAGGACATAAAATGAATAACTTAGTTAAGGGTGGAAAAGAAAAAACACCCCAGGGACCGTTGTACATCCGAAACATTTGACACTATGTACATTTTATGAATTATTAGTATCTTCTTAATTAGCTGCTGTCATGATGTCCAACAATTATGAAAAACATGTTTCACAGACAGAGGCTTATGTTTCCAAATAGACAAAGACAGGCTTTCTAGTACAGTTTAACATCCTTATCTCTTTAACATTGGATTTCAAGAAACACAACTAGGATAGTCTTTAATTAATGATAAAAGTGAGGACATAGTCAAGTTCAATCTTTCTTAAAACCTTTGCTGCAGGCTGGTTAGTCAACAGATAAGTGCTTGCTTTGGTACCCTGGGTCTTTAATATTCGGCAATCCAAATTTCATGATAGCCCAGAGAAAGCAATTTACAACGAAGTTCTCAAACCAAATATCATTGAAGTCCAGGTGATTTACTTCTTAGTATCTATCCACTTAAAATTGATTCCCTTCTTAAAAGTAAGCTCGTATTTACTAATTAACATTTTCTATTTTTGATTTTTTTCATTTTTAATTCTATGTCCATTATCGATCTTTGAGTACCTATTTGGAATCACTGTCATCAAAAAGACATTTATCTTTTCCTTTGTATAACTAGTAAGAGGATGAGTTAACTTGAAATTATTTGGAATGTTATGAGTAGCAATTGTATTAACGGAGCACCCTCCTGCTTTAGAATCATGTGAAACATTGGGGAAGACCTTTATCATTACAGTCATTACAAAACTAATATAATTAGGTAAATCATATCATCTTGATGATGGTTATTTCATTCAAGAAATATTTATTGCACACTCACTCTATGCCGGGCGTTCCTTTAAAGACTACGGTCTCAACAGCAACAAATAAAACAGAAAAAAATCCCTGCCTTGTTGGAACTTAAGCAAAAAATATGTACAATATATCCAAGTATCAGTAAGTGCTAAAGAGAAAAAAGTAAAGTAGGAAGTGTTGAGAGGGGCTTGCAATTTTATAAAAGTCAGAAAAAATGGACCTCTTTTCCACAGAAGGAGAACAGCAAGTGCAAAGAGAGCAGCTCCACAGGATGGAGCATGCCTGGGTGTTCATGTAACAGAGAGGATGCCAGTATGACTGAAGTTCACTGAGCAAGGTGAAGAATAGTGGGAAATTATACTAACAAGGCATTGGAAGCCTTAGTGGTCATGGGGGATGTTAGCTTTTCTCTGAGTGACATAGGAAGCCACCGGAAAGATTTGAGCAGAAGTATAAGAGCTGTTTTCTGTTTTATTAAGGGCTCTCGGGTTGCCTGGTAAGATTAGACTGTGGGAGGTGGAGGTGGCAAGGGCAGAAGCAGGGAGCATAATTAGGAGATATGTTGCAAGAATCCAGGAAAGAAATGCAAGAATTGGTCAAGCACATAGAAGAGAAGAAGATGAAAAGAGTAGAAAGTAGTGCTGATGGGAATTGAAGATAGATTGAATGGGCAGTGTAAAAGAGAAGAGCCACAGACTGTTTGTCTGACACATGCTATTTAGCTAAGAAGTTGAGAGAAGACAGGGGTACGGAAAAGAGTAGGTCAGATTGTAGACTTGTTAAGTTTGAGGTATCCCAATGGAGATGTTGGGTAAGATAGAAGAGTCTGGGATTCAAGGAGAGATCTGGGCTAGAGATACACATTTGAATGAGATCTCCAAAGGAGTAACTGCAAATCAAAATGAGAAGAGGTCCAAGGATTGAGCCATGGGGAACACTAGTGTTACAATTTGGAGGATAAAAAGGAGGCAGCAGAAGAGACTAAGAAGGAGTCACCAAGGAGCTAGAAGGAAAATCTAGAGAGTGTGGTTCAGGAGAGACGGAGGAATCAACTGTATCAAATGCTGTTGATGGGGTGTGTATGATCAAGGCTGAAAGTTAATCATTGGATTTAGCAATCTGGCAGGTTTAGGTGGCCTGGGCAAGAGAAGTTTCAATGGAGAAGTTGGGGGTGGAGAAGTTGGGAGTGAAAGCTTCATTAAAGTGTCTTCAAGAAAGAATGGGAAGAGAAAATACAGAGACAACAAATATAAATTGTTCTTTCAATATGTTTCACTGTAAAGGAACGGAGAGAAATAGAATGATAACTGGAGTATGAAGTTGCGTCAAAAAAGAGTTCTTTCTATTTTAGATGCGAGAAATAAATACATATTTTCATGCCAATAAAAACTATATATTTGAGATGGAAAATTGATGTTGGGAAGAGTGGAGGAAGAAGTTTTAGAGAAATATCCTTGAAGCAATAAGAAAAGAATGACCACAAGTGTCTCTCATTGCATGGACTTACCTATCTGCATCTGTGCCCATAGATGCAACCTTTCTGCAGTGCTAAGGGTGTCCTGTCCATACTCATTGGTAAGGCCAACTCTTCACTGTGCTTCCGAGACCCCATACCCACCCAGTCCCACTCAAATACATTGCCCCCAAAAGAGATAAAATGTAGTAAGCTTTAAAAACTGAAATGTACAAACAATACAATTTGTGGAAATTGTTTCTATTTGCACTCATCTCTCAGGAGTGAAAAATGCAACTGCAGTTAGCACACACATACACATGTGTGAGCGCATATGGGTACACAGTTGAGGTTGAGTTTCTTGGATACTTCTCTGTACTATGATACAAATTACATTATCAATATTTTTATGCTCACATTTATTAATCACTTACTATTATAATTCCCGTTTAACAGGTGAGACCATTGGTAACTTGTCCCAGGCAACATAAGTAGTAAGAGATAAAGCCAGTATTAAAATCTAAGCATACTTGCTCTTTGCCCTTATTTTGTGTTGATTTCTGGTATGTAAAGGTGAATCTCAGGGTTAAAGAAGTTAGGAGAGGCTGGGCGCGGTGGCTCACGCCTGCAATTCCAGCACTTTGGGAATTGCAGCACTTTGGGAATTTGGCCGAGGCGGGCAGATCACAAGGTCAGGAGACCAAGACCATCCTGGCTAACACAGCGAAACCCTGTCTCTACTAAAAATTAAAAAAAAAAAAAAATTAGCTGGGCATGGTGGCGGGCGCCTGTAGCCCCAGCTACTCTGGAGGCTGAGGCAGGAGAATGGTGTGAACCCAGGAGGCAGAGCTTGCAGTGAGCTGAGATCATGCCACTGCACTGCAGCCTGGGCGACAGAGCAAGACAAAAAAAAAAAAAAAGAAAGAAGTTAGGAGAGAGACTGAGAAGACAAGTAGTATTGTGAAAAGGTAAAGGATCAAGGAAAATTGGGGTGAATAATGAAGTTGAGTGCTGCCCAGACTGTGGTTCTTATGCACTTTGGCCTCTAGTAGCCATAGACTTGAATCTTGGTATACAACCGCTTACAAGCTGAGTGGTCATGGGCAGTTTATCAGATTTTTATGGATCTCTGTTTCCATTTTTAATCATGAAGGTAATATCATTTATTGTAAATGATGAAGATTAAGTGGGCCTATATATGCAAAAATACAAAGTAGTGCCAATCTTTTTCTTAATTTTTACTTTTAAATTTCATATTATTGTTTTACTTCCAGTGTATTCATTCAGCTACCTTTTATTTATGGCAAGTGATATTTGTTTTCCATTTATGACTGATATAAAAGCTTTCTGTAAAATTATTATTTTATAAAGTGAGTTATTTAAAAAAATATACGAAATTAAGATATTGTAGATGATATGACAAATGTGACAAAAATTGTGAAGGTGGCCCGAGAATGATAGAATTCTGCATTACTTGGCTAGTCCTCGTGGTGGATAGACTCTAAGGTCTGTGATGCCTGCTTCCTTTTCACACCTTTGGATTATCCCTTCCCCTTGAGTTCAGGTGGGAACTGTGGCTTATATTTAAACAATAGAATATGGGCTTTACCATCGTAGAATATGACAAATGTAATGGGATGTCACTCCTGTGATTATCTTACGGTATATAAGATCTCATCTCAGCAGACTGGTGTTAGAGAGACCCTCCTTGCTGGCTTTGAAGAAGTAAGCTACCATATTGTGAGACAGCCTATGAAGAGGGCCACATAGCAAAGAAAGGTGGGGTAGCCTCTAGGATCCGGGAGTCACTCCCAGCTGACATCCAGCGACAAGCAGAGATCTTAGTCCTACAGCCACAAGGAGATGAATTCTGCCAATAACTGGGAATCCTGGAAGCAGGTCTTTCTTCAGTTGAGCCACTGATGAGACTACAGCCCCAGGCAAGACCTACATCATAGCCTGGTGAGACCCTAAAACAGAGAACCCAGCTCAGCTGTGCCTGACTGCCACCCTCTAGAAACTGTGAGATAATTAATATGTGTAGTTGTGAGCCTCCAAGCCTATAGTAATTTATTATGCAGCAATAGGTAATTAATACAGTGATTAAAAGTCTGGGATCAGACATTCTGAGTGTTCATTTGGTTCTACCATTACAAGCTGTGTGCCCTTGTAAAAGTTAACTTATCTGCAAAATGAGGCTAATAATGGGATTTATCTCATGGGTTATTTTAATTAAATGAGATCATTTATATCAAGTGCTTATCTCTGTGCCTTTTACATGGTAAGCATTTAGTACACTACATTATTGTCATCATTACTGTTATCATAACAGCTAAATACAATGTGTTAACACTTTTACTTTAGAATAGTTTTCAAGGTAAACTTTAAGAAAATTTTTCATACAGTTTATAAATCCTTTATAATGCAACCATTAGGAATAGCAACGTCGGCGGGTCATATGTTGTTACTGTGTATGCATTAATGAGATTTATACTTTAATGCTCTTGGAAGAACTGGGAATACATTTGGTAACAAGTTTAGCATGATTGAGGTTCAGATGTTTATCTGCTTGGAGAGGATTTGGTTTTCGATTCATCTGGGTATAAAGTTATAGATCAATTCAGAGCTTAAGAAAAACAACAACAAAACTGTATTTGATGGTCCATCCCAGTGTTTCTTTACCCCATTCAAGGGAAATCTTCACAAAGATTTCCCTATTTAAAGAGCTAATCTCATGCAGATGGCTCTCTGCCCTTGTAGGCTTCCTGCCCAAATTCCCCTAATTTCATCCCCATTTCTATACTGCAGCCACATCCAACTTGTTCCTGTAGATGCTCTCTCGGCATCCAGAACTCCGAGGATACAAGAATGACAGTGTCCTCCCTTCCTTCACAGTTGAAAACATGGTAATGAGTGTCTCAAATAAATCAGTGTCAGGACTATGTGCACTACCCAGATTTCTGTCCTCTAGTGCTTTCTGGTCTAAAAAAAAAAAAAGAAAGAAAATCAGACTTCTTCACCCAATAATCTCCACTTCACTCCACTCAAGCTTCTTATATGTCACACACATGTATTACCAAGGGTCTCAAGTTGAGGTGAAGAGAAAGGAGAATTTAGGACAGTCATAACCAAAGAAGGAAGAAAGCAGATTTTCTTCTGAACCTCAGAGCCCTGGAGATTCCTTGAGTGTCTTTCAGGAGCTACCAATGTCAGTCCACACTTGAGGTGGCTTTTCTGTTAACTTGTGTCTTAGGTTGGATTTCCTAAGCATAAGCAGAACTTGAGGTGAGAATTCTTCAAGTTGTTGATGGGTGGGGCAGTCTTAGGAGAAAGGGAAGTGAGAGGAGCAGAAGAGAACAGCTAAGCCAAAAGTGTGGCCTCAGCTGGACACTGAAGGTAGTGACCTTCAGCCTGATCCCACAGGGGAGCTCGGTAATTAGCAGGTGCAGCATAGAGCTGGTCCACTTTTCAGACACGGGCCCCCATGTCAGTCAGTCATTGGCTGAGGTCTGCAGAGGTGGTGGGAGGTAGGCACTGCCCGTTTGGCTGAGGGTCATTCCAGGCACCATCAGCATACATTACCACTGGTATTGAGTTAGTAGTAGAGATGCTGCCAAATCTGTGGTATTCAGACAGCCCTTTTTGAGATGCCAGCAAACACGAAATTCATGGGGGTCCTTGACCAAGTGAAGAGAGAACAAGTACACATTGGAATTTCTTCTGTTTTAATTTGTTTTCTAATTTTAGGATGCTATGTCTAAAAGGTAAAGATTCCATGTTGCTAGTGTAATCATTTTGAGGGAAGACATACATGTGGCAAAGAAGCATATTAAAAGCTCAATATCACTGCATTAGAGAAATGCAAATTAAAATCACAGTGAGATACCATCTCACACCAGTCAGAATGGTATTATTAATACTAAAAAGTCAAAAAATAACAGATGTTGGCGAAGTTGTGGAGAAAAGGGAATGTTTAGACACTGCTGGTGGGAGTGTAGATTAGTTCAATCATTGTGGAAAGCAGTGTGGAGATTCTTCAAAGAACTAAAAACAGAACTACCATTCAACCCAGCAATCCCATTACTGGGTATATACCCAAAGCAATATAAGTCATTCTACCATATAGACACATACACATGTATGTTCACTGCAGCACTATTCACAATAGCAAAGACATGTAATCCACCTAAATGCTCATCAATGGCAGGTTGGATAAAGAAAATATGGTACTTACACATCATAGAATACTATGCAGCTATAAAAAAGAACAAGATCATGTTCTTTGTAGGGACATGGATGGAGCTGGAGGCCATTATCCTTAGCAAACTAACGCAGGAACAGAAAGCCAAATACTGCCTATTTTTACTTATAAATGGGAGCTGAACGATGAGAGCACATGGACACATGTCTCTTCTTTTTTGAGAGAGGGACTTTGTCTTACTGGTTTTTATATTCCAAAGACCAGTGCTTAGCTTGTGGAATCCTGAGTTTGCTACAAAAATATTGTGGATAGCTGATTTTCACATCTGAGTCTGGGTAACAACAGTCAATTCATCTCAGGGTTTTTCAACGTTGACCCTATTGACATTTAGGGCTGGATAATTCTTTGTTGTAGAGGGCTATTTTCTGTGCTTTACAGGATATTTGGTAGCATCTCTAGCCTCTACCCACTAAATGCCAGTAGCACCTCCTTCAAATAATGACAACCAAACTTATCTCCAAGCATTGTCACATGTCCTGGTGTCGGGGGAGGGAGGAATCATCCCTAGCTGAGAATCCCTGGGTTTGACCCTTGGTCCAACATTATATGGTTTGTTGTAGTGTCCAGAGGGTAGGGCTTCCATTCTTTTATCCATGTTGGACCAGCTTATTTCAGCACTCTTAACATCAGACTCTTGAATCAGAAAAGAGGCCTGTGTGTTTGAGGGGAAGAATAGAGTATGTGAAGACTGGCTCTCAAGTCAGACAGCTGGGATTTAGATCCACTTACTACTTCACCCCTTACTAAGTAACTGGGTAAAGCTGTTAATCTCTGTGCCTTAGTTTCTTTGTTTGTTAAGTGTCAGATGATTCCTATCTCAAGGGCTATTATGAGTACAAAATGAGTTAATAAATTACAATATGCTTAGGAAAGAGTCTGGACATATTGACAACTTTAATGCATGGCTGTTGTTGATATTGATGGTATTGATAAAGAAGGGAGTGACTTCAATCCCTGGTCATCCTGTTCCTGAAGCTCAGGCACTCAACCCTGTCACCTCTTGGGCTGAGAGTCCTTGTGTGTCTCAGGAAAGCTGAAAGGACCTGGTAGATGGCAAGAGAGAGAATGATAAGTTTCACCTCATCACCAGGACTCAGTCCACCTACCACTGCCCCATAGCAGTCTATAGAATCAGGGCTGTATTCTTGCTGGTTCATCTTGTTAGGGCAATTTTATCAAATTGGTGATGGTTTGAGAGAAGGTGCTCTCTCTCCTTTTCCTCTCAGTCTTACTCTAATTTCTGAGACCAGTTTAAAGATCTAAGGGCCTCATTATCGCCTCAACTGCTTTTGCTTACTTAGATAAACAAAGTTTAATCAAAACATTTATGTTGCCAGGTCAAGATGACCAGTACAAAGTTATCTTGATTTACTCAAAGAATTGTTCCAAATCAACACATATTTCATATGACTCATGCATATTACTTCAGTCAAGACAGACCAACTTTAAAGGAAAAAACACCCATTATACAAGGCACAGCTGAGAAACTAAAGTCATATTATGAACTATTGTCATCCCACAAAAAGAAACTTACTTAATCTAAAAGATTTTCTCAGCAGTCTAAATTTAACTTCTCTGATATAAAGCACATTTCGCATTGTCATCATTATGTGCCAAATGTGGGCATCGTATTATATTTATGAAAGGAACTGAAGTCCTTTCTTTGTGATATTTTTGCTCCTGCTGTTTTTGCTATGTGATGTTAAATTGTTGAAAATTATGCAAAGTATATATCATGAATATGACACTAATTATTCATTAATGGCATGGAGAGATTTAAAAGCTTTGAAGCAGCCTGGAGAACTGTAAATCCATTTACAATCTCCTGCTCATAACCCTTACAAGTGAAAAATTTGAAAAAGATGAAGTGTAAGCTGAGTATTATTAATTGAACTTGACATACCTTAGTTGCAAAAGTGATGATGCAGCACTGCCTCTTGAGGCAAGGGCCCTGGCTTAGCTCACTTCCTGTTGTGTCTTAGGCATATTTTAAGAGCAGTTTGTAGTATCTAATGACTCCATTTCCAGATGAAGTAATTCATTCATTCATTCATCAAATGTCTGATGAATATCTACTACTATTGAAGGAAGGGAGGCCTTGAATAAATATATCAGATGTAATAGGTATTGTGGAGAAATATATAGGAATCCTGGGAAGGAGTCACTATTTCATTTCAGGAGTTCAAGAAAATTCTCTATGATAATGGGTGAACTAAGCACAAAGAGAAATTGAAATTTGCATTTCTAAACCCAACTCTCTAAAGCATTGTGGAATTTTCCCACTGCTGGATTTCCTTTGTCTTGTGCACCCAGATGCAGGCTGGCATGGGTGTGGGAAGACTAAGTGGAGTAACTGAATGGGGGTATATGGAAACAGGGGAAATAGCTGGATTTGGCTGTTGGATAGAGATAGACTCTGGTGTTTGCATCTGAATGAACTCTTACAGGGCACGGAGCAGGGGAAAAAATCAAGTGCATGAGCCATGTTGGGATTTTGGAGAGGCCCGACCTGACCTGGTTGCAAACACCTCCCTAACTTGTCCTTTTCCATTAATCAGTTGAACCTTCATTCTGGGTGCTACCTCTTCACTTTTGCCTATCCAGAAACCCAAAGTTTCTTCTTTAAAATTCTTCCCTAGTACTTATAACTGCTTGACTCCTCTTTCATTTGGGGTTGTGCAGGAAAACCACTCTGTGTCCTCCGAGAATGAAGTGTTCAATACGGAGTTTCACAACACTGTAAGACCACTTAAAAGGTGGGGTGTGGAGGTCAGGGAATCTACCTCCCATCACTTCAGCCTGAAGCACCACAGCAGCAGGTCTCAGATGCCGGTGTAGAAGCCACTGGGATCTCAATAACGCCTGACTGCGGCACGTGATTCTCAAAACTTATCTGGAGCTGCTTCAAACCTCAAATCTGCCTGTAACTACCTGCCTGAGAAACAGTCTCTCCTTTCCCACCTTCCATCTGAGCACCCATTATTGTATACTTTAACCCAGAATTTTGTGGAGAAGGAGATTCTGGGAAACCAGAACCAGGTTCTGGTCCCAGCTTCTCAGCAATGCAGAGGACACCTCAGAAGGGGGTGCTAAGGTGACAACAAACAGTATAGTGCAGTCACCAGCCCTCCTAACAGATTGCCCCTTGTCCCTTCATTTGAGGCCATACTAACCCCATCTCTGTAATATTCAGATGGTTTAAAAGTTGTAAGGTCTGAACTCTAACACCTGCCTTTGAGATGACGGAGGAGCAGCTATTTCTATTTTTTAACATGGGCATGACTGAGTAAATTGCCCACAGTCAGAGTTCCTCCCAGAAACCCACGTCTTTGTCCTGATGCTAACGTTAGGCAACTGTCTTTTTTCAAAGCATAGCAGAATTCATTGAGACCCAATATTTAACTGGACAGTCAGCAGCAGCCACAAGCCTGCCTGTGGAAATGTCCTTGTGTTTGTGATGCAGGGGAGGGAAAAGCAACAAGGAAAGACAAGCTAAAAATTCCTTCCACCATAACTGCCCACAGAGGAATTAAAGAAGATTCCCTTTGTCGCATCCAGCCCCTACAGTGATACAGTATCAATCCTCGTGCACATACGTATTGAGCATCTGTTATGTTCCAGGCACTGTGCCAGGCACTGGAGAATAAAAAAAAGTGTTCTAGTTATCTATTGTTGCATAACAAACAACTCCAAAACTTGTATGTTAAAATCATAGTCACTCTTTTTGCTCTCAAATCTGCAATTGAGCAGGACTTGGAAGGGATAGCTTCCCTCTGCTCCATGGGACATCAGTTGGAGCAGCACTACTAGTGTCTGGAGGACCCCTCTTTTAAGGTGGCTGACTCACGTGGCTGGAATGTTGGTGCTGGCTGTCAGCTGAAAGCTCATCCAGGGTTGTGAGCTGTGGGCCTTTTCACATGCTGCCTGGGCTTTCTGATGACATCGTGGCTGGGTTCTAGGAGAACAAGGTAAAAGTGAACTTTAATGACCTAGCCCTGGAAGCATTTATTCTGCTGTACTCCACTGGGAAAGGCAGAATGAAGGGGAAGGGACATAGATTCCACCTCTTGAAGGAGAGTCATAAGGTTCTAGAAGATGTGTGGGATAAGCAGTAATGTTGGGGCCATCTTTGGAAAATACAAGCTGCCACAATATGCTTAGTGTATTTGAGAAGCTCACTAACTAGCAATGAATGCAGATGTGAAACAGATAGAATACAGTTTGAAAAGTTCTATGGAAGCCCTGGGGAATTTCATACTCTGCACAGGGATTTCAGGAAGGTTAAGAGAGGTGACCTGGGACTTAAAGGATGACTAGATATTCACAAAGCCAGAAAGTAGAAGGGCATGGCATTCCAGATGGGAAACAACATAAACAATGGCATGATAGACTTTGGATTGAGGCCTCAGGGCTCCTCTGTGCACCTCTGCTTCCCAGACAGAGTGTGAATCCCGTGAGGGCTGGACAGGTTTCTCCCTAGTCCCTAGCACAGTGTCTGGTTCATCATGTCATCTTGACTTTCACATAGTATATGCTCACTTAGCAATTTCCCAGGAACATAATTGACATCAGATACAATTGTTCTTCTAGACCTTAATGACAGAGCTAGAAAGATGTGCATTTTTTAGTCATTTTTTTCCAAAATATTGCAACCAAATATCATTTAGCCTCTTTACAACCAAATCCATCACACTGTACTCATATGTAAATAAGAATCATCTCAATGCCAATTTCTTTCAGGCCAAGGATTTTACTAAACAAACTATACCAGCCATTACCTGCAAACTTAGCCAAGATCATCTTGGATCTTCTTCCAAGAAGGTGTTATTGCTCACTAGAGTACTTTGTTTTTCAGCTCCGTTCTTCGTTCTCTCTTTTTTTCTACACATGTTGAAATTAAAAAGAGTTTTCTAGAAGACCAGGAGTAGAGCAGGCAGAAAAATGAAACTACACTACACATGATTTTCCTTGACCTTAGCAGTCCAGCAGGCAGGAAAGAAAAGTACATGTGGTGAGACCTCCTGTCCATTAGCGTCTCAGAAATGCATTATGTCACCTCTTGGGGACTCTCTTCCTCCTGAGTCTGTAGGTTCCTTTGTTCAACCAGAATATTATTTTGGATTGTGTAGCAGTAAATCACTTTGGCCGTCATCTGAGGCTGCCTTGATTCAGTTTCTCAGACTCTTAATGAGAATCTTCTGAAATCTAGTCCTTTATCAGTGACTCATGGATAACATCATATAGTTATAAAAGGGTAACCTGTTTGAGGCGTTCGCTGTTATTTCTGATTGTTCAAGAGGATTTCCCCAAACTGCAATTATCTGTAGAAATTCCACTTGAGTGAAAAACTGTTAGTCTTGATTCCTTATGTCACATAATGTTTTGCTTAGTTGACAGAACACAGTTAAGCCATCAATTAAGTACTGAATTTTAGTTTATCATTTCCTTTTTTTCTCTTGTTCCATTTATATATAGCAAAGCTGTACCTTAATGCCTTTTTTAAAATAACTCTTTTTAGGGAAAGAGAGTTCTAAATAAACTCTTAAATACTTGGAACTGAAACTTTCTTTGAATGATGTCTTAGTTTATTTTGTGTTGCCACAACAGAATACGTGAGATGGGGTAATTTATGAAGAAAAGATTATCATTTAGTTCCTGGTTCTGCAGGCTGGAAAGTGCAGGAAGCACAGCACCAACACTTGCTCAGCTTCTGGCGAGGGCTTTTGTGCTTCATCACATCATGGCAGAAGGTCAGAGCGAAAGTACATGTGAAGAGGCAAAACCTGGGAGGCATCCTGGTGTCATAACAACCCACTTTTGTGGGACTAATCCATTCCTGCAGGAACAGATGCAGTCTCGCCAGAGTGAGAGCAAGCACCAAGCCACCCAAAAGGGCAGCACCCTCATGACCCAAACACCTCCCCAAAGCCCCACCTCTCCACACAGCCACACTGGTGAGCACATTTCAACATGAGTTTTGGTGGAGACAAACAAACCATATCCAAACCATGGTCAGTGGCTTTAAATAGTCCAAAAATGTCATTGGGGAGTATATTGACTGTGATAATAAGCGTGCTGTTGAATTATCCCAACCATTTTTTAATTTATTACTTTTATTTCTTCAGACAGAGTCTGCTCTGTTGCCCAGGCTGGAGTGCAGTGGCACGATCTTAGCTCACTGCAAACTCCACCTCCCAGGTTCAAGTGGTTCTCATGCCTCAGCCTCCTGAGTAGCTGGGATTATAGGCGTACACCACCAAGTCCAGCTACTTTCCTGTATTTTCCAGCCTGCAGAACCATGAACTAAATGATAATCTTTTCTCCATAAATTACCCCGTCTTAGGTATTCTGTTGTGGCAACACAAAATAAACTGAGACATTATTTTTGTATTTATTTTTAGTAGAGATGGGGTTTCGCCATGTTGTCCAGGCTGGTCTCAAACCCCTGGCCTCAGGTGATCTGCCCACTTCAGCCTCCCAAAGTGATAGAATTACAGGTGTGAGCCATCATTCCCAGCCCCAACCGGTTTTTTAAATCGTTGTTTCATGTCCCTCATTACTTAGCTTTGATTCTATAGTTTATCATCATGACCACTTACAAGCACCTGAATTCTCTCACGCCTTTATTCCTTTGACTTATTTGCCTGGCAAAGCCCCAACCTTGGTTAAACTGCATCTTGTTCATGCCCACACCTGAGTGATTTAATGTTGTGGGAAAAAACATGCTGACTGGTTCACTTTACATCATACCAGTCTCACTTGGGTACCAGAGAATGCTCAGTGAGCCTGGTACTTTTGCTTTCTTCGTCTCTATAAAAATTAAGTAACTTTCTTCCTCCCTCTCTTCCCCTTTCTTTCTCTCTTTGCTGCTTTCTTTCATTGATTCAATTTTAAAATTTCAATCATTAAATAATCATATAGTGCCTGGCACAATTCAGGGCACTTGGGATACATCAGTGAACAAATCAGAGAGCCCCCGCCCTTGTGAAACTCACATTCTAGTGAGGGAGACCGTGAACAATAAACATAATAAATAAGTAAATAATATATGTTAGAAGGTGATAAATGGAGGGCCAGGTGCAGTGGCTCATGTTTGTAATCCCAGCTCTTTGGGAGGCCAAGGTGGGAGGATTGCTTGAGTCCCAAGTTCAAGACTAGCCTGGACAACATGGCAAAACTTTGTTTCTACAAAAAATACAAAAAATTAGCCAGGTATATTGCAGCATACCTGTAGTCCCAGCTACTTGGGAGGCTGAGGCAGGAGGATTACTTGAACCTGCGAGGTTGAGGCTGCAGTGGGCCGTGATTGCGCCACTGCAATTCAGCCTCGGCAACAAGTGAGAACCTGTCTCAAAAAAAAAAAAAAAAAAACATAAAAGAAGGTGATAAATGATATGACACAAGAAAAACCAGAGCAGAGTGTGGGTATGAGAGCAGTAAGGGTAAAAGGATAGTCATTTTAAATAGGGTGTTGGCTAGGGGCTTACTGAAGGTCGACGTTTGACTAAGATCTTGAATAGGTGGGGGAGTTGGCCCACTTCACACTCTCTCTCCCCAGTCAACCTTCTCACCTGTTTTCTCCGCACCCTCACCTCCCTCAATGCCTCCACACACATACACTGTTCTGCTGCTAACCTTGCCTATACTCTGATAGAAAATAAAAACGGTCAGACAGGATCTTTTATGACTTCCCACCCTCAACCTTCCCTCCCACCACTCTGTATGTGCTGTCCTGGGAGCTCTCCTATTATTCACTGTATCCCCTCTCACCTCACCTTCTCAGGGACTTTGCTCCTGTAATTGTCTCCCCTCTCTCTCTTGCATCATTATTTTTCCTCTCTTCTCAGTTGTTACAAACATGCTCTTGTAACTCACAAGGTGAAATATCCCTTGACCCCTATACTCTCCTCTAATGACCACTCCGTTCCTCTTCTACACTTCACAGAAAACTTCTTGAAAGATTTGTCTAGTGTCCCGTCTCCATCTCCTCACCTACCATTCTCTTTTCCAATTTCTCAGTTTGGGCTTTCTCCCTCACTGTTTCACAGAAACTGCTTTTATAAAGGTGGCCTGTGATCAAATCCGGCAGTCATGCCATCTCTGCTCTCTTACTGGCCTCACCAGCAGCTTTCCTCCATGTGGTGAGTCATTCCCTCCTTAAGAAAAACGTGCTTCTCTTGGCTTTGGTGACATCTCATGCTTTCTTGGATTTCTTCCTTCTTCATTGGCTCTTTCTCAGTCCTCTTTGCTCACCTCTTCTGTCTGATCTTCAAATATTAGTCTTTTAGACTTGATCCTGGGTCCCCTTTTCTTCTGTGTCTCCATCTTCCTGTGATTTTGTCCAGTTCCATAGCTTTATATAGCTTCTGCCTGTCACTCGAGGCTTTGTCATCTCAGAGGCTTCAGGCAGCAGGGTTTACTTTTTGATCTCAGGATGCAGAGGTGGAGGAGGAGAAATGCTTCTTGCAGCGACCGGGGACCCAGATAACAGAAGCTGCATCCAGACACCTGCCTCTGGGGCAGGGAAAGGCAAATCACACACCCAACTTCAAGCCTCTGCTCACAGCTAAACGGCTAGACTCATCATATGGCTCCTGCCTACCCTAGTGGGCCAAGGAGCTCAGATTTCCCTGTGCCCAAAGGAGAGGAGAATGGATGCCAGCGACACACTAGTGACCCCCACAGAAAATGTTTTCAAATGTACTTTATGTATACATGTACCTACATATTCACATGCACACACACACCCTATAAAGTAGGTGAGGGTAATTATATCAACATTATACCAATGAGGAAGTGATAATGAGTTGAGATAATCTCTCAGGTTTCTCTGTTATTAAAAATCAGGCCGGGCACGGTGGCTCAAGCCTGTAATCCCAGCACTTTGGGAGGCCGAGACGGGAGGATCATGAGGTCAGGAGATCGAGACCATCCTGGCTAACACGGTGAAACCCCGTCTCTACTAAAAAATACAAAAAAAAAAAACTAGCCGGGTGAGGCGGCAGGCGCCTGTAGTCCCAGCTACTCGGGAGGCTGAGGCAGGAGAATGGCCTGAACCCAGGAGGTGGAGCTTGCAGTGAGCTGAGATCCAGCCACTGCACTCCAGCCTGGGCGACAGAGCGAGACTCCGTCTCAAAAAAAAAAAAAAAAAAAAATCATAGGAGCCCCATTTCTTGACAGTTTTGTATAACCTTTAGGTAAAAACACTTGATAGGCTATACTGCTGGGTGCCCTGCAGCATCCTCTAATTTTGATCAGCATTTCACCAGGAGATAAATACAACAGACTTAGAAGAGCTGTCATAACCTTTCCCAAGTGCACATGTGTATCTATGTAACAAACCTGCACATTCTGCACATGTGTACCTATGTAACACCTGCACATTCTGCACATATATACCTATGTAACAAACCTCCACATTCTGCACATGTATACCTATGTAACAAACCTCCACATTCTGCACATGTATACCTATGTAACAAACCTCCACATTCTGCACATGTGTACCTATGTAACAAACCTGCACATTCTGCACATGTGTACCTATGTAACAAACCTGCACATTCTGCACATGTGTACCTATGTAACACCTGCACATTCTGCACATGTGTACCTGTGTAATAAACCTGCACATTCTGCACATGTGTACCTATGTAACAGACCTACACATTCTGCACATGTATCCTGGAACTTAAAGTAAAAAAAAAGACAGATAGTAAAAAAAGAAAGTATTTCCAAAGTTAAATTGCTTCCTCACTAGCAGAAGACACCCAATTCTTCTGTCTTTCCTGGGTCTCGCTTATTTCATGGCTGTTAATCTCTGCAGCGTACTAAGGGCAAAGCAATTCATGGGTTACTGATTGGGTCATAGCTGTGAATGGTTGTCAGTGGGTTGATGTTTTGTGATAATAAAAAGTACACCGTGATGATAAAGTTGTCCCCAAGTTCAGTTTATCTCATACCATCTAGAAGGAGTAGGGAAAACATTATGATGGTCTGTAAGAAGTGAAGGGACGTTTGGAATTTTATAGATCACAACTGACATTGCTTACTTCTAAGGAGAGATTTAGTACTGGGATTACCTACAAAGGGAGTATTTTCTCTCCCAGTGCATATTAGACCAACCTCTGTTCATACTAATCACATTTTTTTATAATTAGGGTCATTATTGCTTTGCTGAATTTTGAGTTCCCTGAGATCTTGAACTATGTCTTTGTAACCTTCTTTGTATCCCGAGGGTCCAACATAGGGCCTGTGCTATAGGCAACATAGTGCACAGTAGTTAAATCATCTTTAGGTGTTTACTGAATGATTTTATGTGTCATTGTGTTGTGAGGCAGATAAAACATTTGCTTTTCGTAATAGATCTAAGAAGGTGATGAAAGAAGGTCTTCTATATCAATGTGTATTAATTAGCAGTATGTATCAGATATACTCCAGCTTCCAGTGGTCTTGTGGATACATGTGGCCATATGACTACTTCTGCTCAATGGGCTGGGCACAGAAGTGATATGTATGCTTATGAGGCCCTCTGAGCTCTGCCTTCCCTCTGGGAGAGTGACTATCAGCATGAACCACTAAATCACTACAATGAGCTGCCCTGAAGCGGACATGTAGCATGAACAAGGAATAAACCTTTATCATGGCACTAGCTGATAGAAATAATGTAATTTAAAATATTCTAGGAGCCACATAGAAAAGGTAAAAATAAACAGATGAATTTAATAATAGTTTTACTTATCCAACAGATGTAAGATATCATTTAAACATGTAATCAACATAGGAATTTTTGAGATATTTTACATTCTTTTTTGTATATATGCTAAGTCTTCAAAATCTGGTGCGTACTTTCCACAGTCAGCACATCTCAATTTGAACTAGTTATATTTTAAGTGTTTAATGACACCAGGTGCCTACTGTACTGACAGTACAGCTCTGCTGTTCGAAGTCACTGATATTTGGGGGTTATTAGTTGCTGCAACATAACTTAGCCCATCCTGACAGCTACACTAAACATTGATTTTCCTCAGATACCCTGATGAAGTAAGTTTCTCGGACCTGACATGGGGATCACCAGGGTTGGTACGAAGTAACAAAGAGTATGTTGCATGAGGGGATTCACTTTATGGCAACACAGAGAACCTGTAATGAAATGTGTGAAGATTTGTGCTCGGCCCCTCAGAACTGAACGTCTAATTGTGGCCTAGAGGAGGGTTTACTCGAGTTTCTCATAAATTTAGCCACATTGAAGCTCTGTTGTGGTAAGAAGATGAATTTTTTTCTGCCTGATAATAGTGTCTTAACAAGGTAATCAATAATGTGAGAAAGCTACTCATAGTCTGGATTGCAAGATGTTCATAAATTCATTTAGGAAGCATTCATTCTCAATGACCATGTGCTCAGTAACATGCTGGGTGCTGGGAATACAACTGTGAAGAAGTGTACAGTCTCACAGAGGCAGCAATGAAATCTATAATTATAGCATTCATTAGTTGGAATATGATCTGCATTAGTTTTATATCACAGCTAAAGAGATTACTTCAAACTTCGAGGCTTCAAGTAATCTATGTTTATGCTCCCACAGTCTCTGTGGGTCAGAAGTCTAGGTACAGCTCAACCGTGACCTCTGATCAGATCCCTCCAAGGCCACCCCAGGGTGTCCACCAGGTTGCATTCTTTTCTGGAGCTCAAGGTCCTCTCACATGGTTATTGGCAGAATTTAGTTTTCCTTGTAGTTGTAGGTCTGAGGTCTTCATTTTCTTGTTGACCTTCAGCCAGGTACGGTTCTCAGCTTCTAGAGGCCCCTCAGAGACCCTTTCACAGCACAGTGGCTTATTTCTTCAAAGTGAGCAGGATAATCTCTCTGACCTCTAGACTCTCTTTTAAGGACTCATCTAATGCATTCAGGCCAATCCAGGCTGGAATGGAAGGAGCCCACCCATGAGGCTGTTGCAGTATTCAAGAAGACAGATGATGGTTGTTTAAAGGAGGGTGGTGGCAGTAGAGATGGAGAGAAGTGGATAGATCAAAGAGAAGTTTAAAAGGTAGAATCAATAAGACTTGGTGATTTGTTGGATATGACATAGGGAAAAAGAAGTTAAAGATGGCTCCTGGACTTGAGCCACTAAGAGGATGGTTGTGCCATTTCCTGATGTGGGGACACTGAGAAGAAGAGCAGTTTTGCCAGCGAAGCAGATCGATTGTAGACATTGATGTGTCTGATCTGCCAGGGAGACATGAGGTACCAGGTGTCACACTGACCATTGGCTACAGTGATCTGGAGCTCAGAAGAGAGGTGTGGGCCAAAGATATGAGTCTTGGAGATATCAGCTGATAGGTGACATCTAAAGCCATTAGGAGGGATGAGATCATCCAGGGAGGACAGGTAGAATGAGACTAGAGCCTGGATGAAGTCCTTAGGGACCTCCATTTAAAGGTCTTCTAAGGGGGACAATTTCACACACACCTATTTCTTGTTGCTGTTACTAATGTCACCCTCAGGGAATGAATATTGTAATTATTTAGGAACATATAGTACTTCAAGAGGATTCTCTCCGCCAGGGCACTGTGTGTGTGTGTGTGTGTGTGTGTCTGTGTGTGTGTCTGTGTTGCAGAGAGGAAA
The DNA here is from genome assembly GCF_000951035.1 of Colobus angolensis palliatus. Lineage (NCBI taxonomy): Eukaryota > Metazoa > Chordata > Mammalia > Primates > Cercopithecidae > Colobus > Colobus angolensis. Next base: position 12,258,230 of record NW_012110919.1, read on the forward strand.
TTGCATCCGAATCAGCTGAAGAGCATTTGTAAACTACACTCACAAATTTCAGTGTGTCCCTAAGGGAAAAGAATAACAGATGCAAAAAAGATTTCTTTTTAGAGACACATGCCCTCATTTTTTAGAGAAAACTGGAGCTCATAAAAGTACAAGTCATTTGCCTAGTGCTACCCAGCTGATTAGATGATAGCCCCACTGAGAGAAGCTGAAGTTGCTTAGCAATTACTTTGAGCCCTTTAACCCTCGAGGAATGTACATTTATCCATCAGTTTCACAGGCTAGATTCCAGATACATCAAGGAATTCTAGCATCAGCTATTGGGGGGTTACCCAAATGTCCACCAAGCATTCAGTACCTGTGGGTGGAAGAAGGAAATTCTCACTTGTTGAACCAGTACTATACAACCATAACAGCTTCAGAACGATGCTGCAAGGCAGGTATTATTTTCCTCATTTTACAAATGAAGAAACTGAGGCTTGTGAATTGAGTAATGTGCCCACAGATGGCAGAACCAGGCTTGAAATTTGCTCTTACTACTGGCCTTACATTAATTTTAGGATGTTAGAGCCAACTGTATGCATTGTACATTGACTGTAATATATAATTAAGCATTTCTTCAAAAAATAAAATTACAGTGGAATTGAGTTCATGAGCAAATATATTTGTGTGAGCCTCTCAGCTTTCTTCTTGTGAAACAGCAGTTCTGAAGCCAGACTGCATTGGTGAGAACTAGGCTCCATTCCTTACTTGAGTAAACTTAGCCAAGGTACCAGACTTCTTTGTGCTTTAGTTCCTCATTTGCAATAAATTAGAATAATGGTACTACCTGCTTCATAGGGTTGCTGTGAAAATTGAATGATCTAATGTAGGCAAAAGCTCTAAAATAACCACCTAACGTGTAGTGGCACTATGTAGCTGCTCCCGTCTCTACCATTACTATTCATTTGCATTCACTATGATTTTTTTAATCCAAAAGGCTTCTCTGAGTTTCCAATTAGCAATTAATGTCTCCTCCTAGCCCCAGAATTTTAGAGTTTTGCTTTGTCCTCATAACAGTATAGTTATGAGAAAGCGATGCCCAGGTAGTTACCTAAGGGGATACAGAGCAGATGCAAGTGGCTAACCTGATTTGATCCTTCACGCTCAGTAAACTGAAACGTCAAGCCTGTTTATGCCTCAGGGCCTTTGTCTTTTACTCTTCTCACTGTCTGGAATGCTCTCTCCCTGTGTAATAGAGCAGCCTCCCTCAGTACTTTTTTCAGGTCTCTGTTCGAATGTCACCTTATCGAAAGGCTTGTCCACACACTCTAAAATAGCATCTCCTTCCTACCATTACTTTCTATTTTCTTACCCTCTTTATTTTTCTTCAAAGCACATCATCAGAAGTATTACACATCTATTTACTGAGGGTCTGTCTCCCCAGCAGAACCTGAGTTCCTCAAGAGCAGGGATTGGTCTGTTTTGTTCACAGCTGTCTTCCCAGCACCTAGGACAGGCCCCAGCACATCATAGGCCGTCAGTAAAGATTTGAAGAATAGATGAGTGGATGCGTGAGTGAATATTAAGTTACAATTCACACAGTGGGATTCATGGTTATCTGCAAAGACCACCATGATTTACAAGTGCCTTGTCACCTATACAACTTTAGGAAAAACTGGACGGCTCCAGCCCCTCACTGCAGGTAAGAGTACTACCATCTGTCCAGTTCCCCAGGCAAAATAACCTCTGCATCATTCTAGGCACTGGATTTTTTTCACCCTCCTTATTTGTTCAATCCCAAGTTCTTTCAAAGCTACCTCCACTAGATCTCAAGTCCATCTGTTTCTCCTTTTCTTCTGGTTCTAACCACTATCTTGTCTCACCTGGCTACTAGAATAACTTTCTTATTGAACTTCCCACTCCTATGCTTCCTCTGGACCATTCTCTACAAAACATGCAGCACACACTTTGGGAAACAAGTGATCCCTGCCTACAACTCATTAGTGGCTTCCTATTGGCCTTAGAAAATAAATCCAAACTTCTTACCACATTGTACCTGGCCTGGCATGGTCTATTCCCAGCCCTCTTCTCTAACCCTATTTTAGGTAACTCTATCCACCTCACACTTTACAATGTCCAATCACCGCAGGCTTCCAGTTCCCAGAACAACCTCTGGGCCTTTGTTGTTGCTGTTTCTTCTGGTTGGAATACTTCTCACTTGATTCTTTCCATGCCTAACACCATCTCATCTTTCAGATTTCAGGCTAAATGTCACCTAATCACAGATCAACCAACAAATCTTAATCAGGTGCCTCCAGTTCCTCTCTCCCACAGAACTATATTCTTTTCCTTTTTAAATACTTTTCATAATTTTAAATCATGCTTATTTGTTGTTTGATGTCTGTCTCCCACTCTGGATTGTAAATTCTATCTACTGTGGCATATCCAGCACCTAGAAGAGTCTCTGATACAGAGTAGTCACTTAATGAACATTTTTGGGCGTTGTTGAATGAATGTCATAGAGGAACCTGCAGGAAACCCTGAAGATACTAAGGGACAAAAGACAGGAATTGGGTGCTTGGATCTCAGGATTTCTGGTGGTTGGGGCTTGTAATCAAAGACTGATAAATCCTTCCAAAATACTGGTTTCTTGTTTATTACCTTCTCAGGATATAATTTGAGTGAGTAGAAATGCTGTATTCCTTTCACCACACCACCAATATGGTGTGGCCCCTCTTGGAGATAATAACAAGCATATTTTTAGATTTACTATGAGCACCTTAATGGCATTATGCCATTTAATACAATTCAATAAGATATGTATTGCTATCATTTCCTATTTTACATTTGAACAAACTGAGGCACAAAGGTAAATAGCTTGTTCAAGATCTCAGGGCTGGTAAGAGGTAGACAAATGAATATAAATATGTGAAGTCCAACCTCACAGTCTGACTTGCTAACCTCTGAAGTACAGACGCCCACATGGCATTGTACCTATACTCCCATAGTGGCCTCTACCAGTCCTTTAAATATAATGTTTATCCTGGACACACTTACTTTGTATCTCTGGCTCAGACTTCTACCCTGAGCTCCAGACTCATTTGTCTAACTACCCACGCTACATCTCCTGGGCATGTCAAACTTAACTTTTCCAAAACTGAGTTTATGATCTACCTCTGTACCCCCATCCTCCATGCCCAAACGTGGTCTGCCTCTATTTCCTCTTCTCAATAAATGGCATCAGGAATCATGAGATGTGGAGACGTGTGTGTATACACACACATACACACACACACACACATATATATATACACATACACAACTCTTTGAGAGATGGACTGCTTGGATTAGATAGTGGCATGCCATTTCTCCTGCCTTAACTGTTGCAAGGACCATGACTGTTACATACCAAGGCATGGACCAAAATTTAGTAAATCGAAGGTTTTCAGTATGTTCTTGCTGAATAAAAGAAAAAAAAGGAAGAATTTTTTGTGTGAATCTCATCTCTTTTTACTCCAGGTAATTTCCCATGATATTCGTTAATTTTTTCCGTCATTTTTCTAAGAATATTTTTCCAAACTTCTCTAAGTGGTAATTTTTCTCTCCCCAAGGTTTTATTCCCAGGAATTTGTATTGCAGTATATTAATGAAACAACTCTATGTTTTGTAAAAATCATTTTCATTTCTTTTCACTTGGGCTCTTGTGCACTTGGATTTATATGGCAAGGAATACTTAATAATAAGGAAAGACCTATCTAGAAACAGCAGTGTAATCATTTGGCAGTAGAGAAAAGAGTGATTTATGGGCCATATAATTAGCAATCATCTGTTTCCCATTTATTTCTCAGGACTGAAGTTCAGAAGGCATTCAGTAACAAGCAGTAGGTAATGCCTTCTCAGTTTTTCCTTGGAAAGCTGAATATAAATAATAAGCCCCATACACTATATTTTCCCTTAAGTATATAAAAAGGGCAAAAGGACACACACACACACACACACACACACACACAGAGAGAGAGAGAGAGAGAGAGAGAGAGAGAGAGAAAACTCATATTATTTGCTATTCAAGAGAATCAGGTAATGTTTTTTTCTCGAGATAATCAAAACAACTTTTAATAGCCCCAAATAAAATCTCAGTTCATTGGTAACTTAATTTTGCTTTACATGAAGGAAAGCCTCTTTGTTTTTGTTGCTTTGTTTTCTAAAATATGAAATTCTTTTAAGACGAATTCATATAAACTGATAAAGCAACAATTCAGATTCTATGCATCTTAAATGCGTTTGCAAAGCCATTATTTATTTAAACTTCAGAAGTTGTCAGGTATAATTCAAAAGCAAGTTAAGAGGTGAGGGTATGGAATCAGCTCTGCCTGGGGTAAACATTCATTTGGCTGTGGGTGAGCCACTTGTCACCTCTCTTTCTCCTCCTCTGAGAAACTGAAGGGAAACCACTCTCACAAGGTTCATATGGGAATAAGATGGGGTAACATGTGACTCTGCTTTGACAATTGCAAAGCATGGAAAATAAATAAATAAATAAATAAATAAATAAATAAAATGAGGTTGTTATTGTTATTATTTAAATAATAAGTGATTTTTATCAGGCTGAATAAACCAAAACAGCTATCCTTTTATGCAGAAAATGGTTGAGATCCCACATCAGAATTTTAGTTGATTCAGTATGTATTCAGATAATGAACTTAGCTTTTCTACATATAGAAATGTGGTATTTAAATTGTTCTCTTAGTAGAATATTTTAATATATTTTTAATGTTTCCATAAATTTATGAGAGATCTTCAAATGATTATTTTCCCACTAGATTGTTTATTTTCTATAAATCCTAACAATTACAGTAAATCTATGGAGAGAGTAATCTCTCAGCACTATATTCTGCTCTAAATCATTTGTTTAATTCAGTGAATCAATCACATTTCCATATAGTGTCCTCTGTGTTGCACAATTTTACTCTCTCATAGGAAGATGAGTGAATATAGAACCTTAAAAGAAAGCTAAGTGAATTTAAAGAAATCCCATTATCATGATTAAAATTTCCAACTTAGGAAGCCACAAAGCCTTCCCAGATCTGAAGTATATCTTCATATAAAGAAAAAGAACTATTTTTAGGAAATACAGTCTTTCTTCTGCTTTATAACTTGGAAAACTGTACTATGTATTGAAAAGCAAGCAGCAATCTTTTCTAAAGTCCAACAAATGCTCAGCTGAAAAGCTGTGAGACCATCTCAGATCCCCAAGGCATCATTGCATCCACAGGCATGAAATGGGGTGGGACTGACTGTGTGTGTGTGATGTTTCTGTATGTTCTGTATGGGCATCACAGCCTGTGAGCTCATTTACATACCCTGATCTAAATAGCTGTGCCAGGAGGACAGACCATAATAGGTTACTGAACAAAGGAAAGCAGTTTTTGCAAAGAGACAAAGCATTTGGCCATTGCATTTTCGGTTGTTACTGGTTTGTCCACTCCCTGGACAGGCACCTCATTTGCAGTAACCTGCAGTGTTCACTCTAAGAGTCACTTCATTGACAGTCACTGCCTGCTTCACAGGAATCCAGTATTCACCTGGGCCAGGTCTAACTGCCCGCATTTCACTAATCATGTTCATGGATTAGACAGACATTGGGTGTGTGGTACCTCTGTGCCAAGCACTGTGCTAGGCCCAAAGGATTCAACTGTGAATAACAGAAATATTCCTTGTTATCAGAAGGGTTATACTCAGGGCACTCTTGTCCCAAGCCAGAAGATAAAACCTCATTTCAGCCTGAACTGCCAGAAAGTTAGACTTTTCAGACCAATATTAGAGAGTGCCTGCCACTACTGATGGGCCCTGGCCTTCCTACCCTTGGGAAATTCAGCATCACACCAGTCTCTGAGAACATTGCAGTTGATGCCAGTTTGATTTTCCTAATATCTTGATGAGTTTATACACATATAATATTTATAACACTTGAATGTTTATAATTCAGGTCAAAAAGACTCTGAATTAAAGTATGATAAATGAATTACAACTTTACATCCATCTGCAATTTGAAAACAATTTCCCATAATGCACATTGACCCCAGCTAGAGGAAAAAGTTGAGCTTCTATTTTTGTCAGTTGTGCAAAAACAACAACAACAAGAACCAACAAAGGATTGTTATGCAGTACTAGTATAAGGAAAGTCTAGCCACAAAGCACAAAGTCCTAACATATCTGTCAACATTCCTAAACTATAAAAACTTAAATGCCATGCAGTCCAGATCAACCCTATATGAGAAAGATGGGGATTAGTAATTGGCCACTTTACTAATTTAAAGTAGTTTGGCTCGTATTTTCTCACTTTCCTTCTACAATTGACTCCTCCTTGTGGAAAGTGACTTCCAAAGAGAAATCTCCTAACTGGTTTTTCATGTCCTTTTGGCCAGAGGCATAGACCAAAATCTGTTGGATGGTTATCGGGGTGTGAAGTCCTAGTTTTACTTCCCTATGTTCTAGGTTGATAAAAAGCCCCAAAGGAGGCAAAGGTCTTTGGCCAAAGAACACAGCTCTTTGAAAAAGCTTTGCCAGGCACCCACTCAGATTGCAGTCTCACATCTTTTGGCTCGCTTCATCTCCACCATCAACTTTTGCTTTTGCCTGGATGACTGAGAACATTCCTTCTTCTCCCTTATCATTTATTCTCCATGAAACAACCACAGTGATCTTTGACAACCTAAATCAAAGTGGTTTCCCAGTGTTTCTAGAATAAAGTCCACTGCACGTTCTGTCTTCTGCTCACCTTCTCAGTCTCTTCTGATGCCACTCTTCCCTCCTTAAAACACCTCAGCCCGTCTGCTCTCCTTTCTCTCCCTCAATATACCAGGCAGCTTCCCAGCTCAGGGCCTTTGCACCCAGAGAGCTCATGCTGTGCTCTTTCCCCAGCTGGTGCCTTCTCCTCCTTAGGTCTCAGCTCACATGTCACCTCCACAGAGAAGACTTTCCTCCACCCCTTGTCCAAATGAGTATGTAGCCCCCTCCCATAACTGTTTCTCTCATTACTTTATCTTCAGAACACTCATTATTATCTGAGCTTATCCTTCCTTCTTCAGAACACTCATTATTATCTGAGTTTTCCTTCCTTCCTTCCTTCCTTCCTTCCTTCCTTCCTTCCTTCCTTCCTTCCTTCCTTCCTTCTTTCCTTCCTTCCTTCCCTCCTTCCTCTGTCTCCCTCTCTCTCTCTTTTCTTTCTTTCTTTCTTTCAACAGAGTCTCGCTCTTGTTGCCCAGGTTGGAGTACAGTGGTGCGATCTTGGCTCACTGCAACCTCCGCCTTTCGGGTTCAAGCAATTCTCCCTCCTCAGCCTCCCCAGTAGCTGGGATTACAGGCACCTGCCACCATGCCTAGCTAATTTTTGTATTTTTAGTAGAGACGGAGTTTCACCATGTTGTCCAGGTTGGTCTCGAACTCCTGACCTCTGGTGATCTGCCTCAGCCTCCCAAAGTGCTGGGATTACAGGCGTGAGCCACCACACCTGGCCTATCCTTCCTTTTCAACTTGTTTTTGCCTATCTTCTTTAACATTTCTGTAGAATGTAAATGTTATTCATACCTCTCTTGTTTGCAGCTGGGTCTTCAGCTGGCATGAGTGCCACACATACAGTGGGATGTTTGTTAAATGAATACGTGCACTTGGAAGGGTCTGGTCTATTGCTGAAGAATGCCCCAAATCATAAACTCTGTCCAGGTCCATGCATTCTGAGTTCCAACTCAACTTAAACTGTGGGAGCCTTGAATATACTTTTCAATTTAGTTTCTTTTTTCTGTTTCAGTCCTCTCTAATAAATAGTGACATTATCTTTGTGAAGTTGCATGCCCCATGGGAAGTCCTTGGAAGATATGCAGAACAAATGAATGTAAGAATGCCTTTCAGGTAGGTGGAAATGTATTTTATTCCACTCTCTCTGCTGCTTCACTGTAAATCTAATGTTCTCCTCTCTCAGAACAAATAAAACTGAAATGCAGATTGGAAGGCCATTAGAGGAGGGACTCTTTCAAATGTTTAGGATATGTAAATAAGCCTTTATGGCCAATAATGATTTCATGGCTTTTTGTGAAAAATTCTGGCTAATTCAGTTCTTAGCAGGTAGATATTTCCAGTGCCTGCAATAAATAAGCATTTTCCAAGTGGCATTTATATTTCCAAAGTGCCATTTTTAGAAGTCCTGTATACTACTGCTTTGAACAGCCAGACCACAGGCAGCAGTTGCACAGGGCTGTATTTTCATGTTCTTTACTGACCAGTCCCTTCCAGAAAAACATTAAAATGTATTTCTGTAGATACAAGTGCAAGAAATTTCATGACAATGTGGTCTTCTTTTTTTAAAAAAAAAAACCTTTTTAAATTTTAAAGTCATAAATACTGTGCAAACACAAATATTGATATTTGTTCCAAGGGGAATTGAAAATACTTTGTTTATATTCCTTAGTTATTTAAAAGGATTAATTTACCTTCATTTCACAATGAATATTTTTATTTTCCCTATGGATTATGGAAAAGTAATCTGCATTTGCTATATAGAAATAAAATATTAAAACTGAAATTGGAAATGCCAAGATATGTGGATCTAAAAAGGTGGATGGATGTAGTCCCAAGGACAGTTCTGAAGGGACTCAAAGAATGACGTACTTTTGGTTTGCAATTTGCCAGTAAGACCACATTAGGTGGCAGAAATGAGGCAAATTGGTACCAGCTCTAGAGTCTGTCTCTTAATGAGCTGTGGAAAGTTGTGGAGACAAAGAACATTTATAGAGACAGAGAGAAGGGTTAGGGACACATTTAGAGAAGGGCAGTTTCCATTCACAGGCTTGTAATATATCTCCGCAGTGCATCTTGTCTTCTTTGTTTATTGGCCTGTATGTCCTAATACCTAGTCAAAATAGAGGCTGAGATTTCTAGCATCTGTTTTCCTGGAGGCAAAATTCTCAAAATGCATAATAAATTTAGTTCTGATCTTATGATTTATTTTTGTATTTAACTGTTAAAAAGAAAATCTGAGAATTCAAGGATTAGAAAAAGGAATACATATATATATAATATATGTGTCTGTGTGTGTGTGTGTGTGTGTGTGTGTATCTGTGTGTGTGTATATATGTATATGTCCACTAGGGAGAGATAAGGAATGTCAGTTTAGATTCCACTGAAAATTTTTATACTCTAACAATTAAAACCAAATATTTATCAATGATATAATAAGTATCTAATGTGGATTAATACCATATCATACCTAAGAACCAAAAGAGAAAGAAAGAAAACCCTACAAAATATGTCTAGATAGAAATTTATACACCCCTCTCCAGTATAAATAAATCTCATAAAACCTTCTGCCAGAACACACCTCTGTAACATAGAACCCAGGGAGATTATAGAAACTTGAGCAATGTTAATGCAAAGCAAATTCTCCTACTACCTGCAAAGAATTTTGTATCTGAAGGGCCTGACCGCATCATGAATAACACTTCTGCATGCCTACTGCATAGCAGAAATGAGCTGCCTCCAAGCAGCACTTGAGAGAATGTGAACCACAAAATGAAATGAAAAAGAACGTGAACAATAATCTTTTTAGATATAGGAATTCTTGCATGATAATTTTAGAAGAAAATATTGTTAATGTGTGACACTTACTGACCTCATTAATATTAATGTGGTTTTACCTACTAAGCTTGGCTTGTTGCAACCTGATGGATTTAAAACTTTTGCTATTATTGTGTCCACAGTTTCCGACAAATAACTCTAGTCTAAGGAGATACATGCATTTCCAAAAGAGGAATTCTCCCACTACATCATTTCAACAAAATGTACAAACATCATTTTGGCTGAATTTAAATGCTCAAAGAATCTTCATAATTTTGTGTAGACGGTACTTCTGAATCCCAAGTTTAGTCTCCATGGATTTTTATCCCTATAATGTTTAAAAGGAAATAGAGGAATAGGTTTCTTATGAGAAATTAGAGTAAAACTTGCTTCTTAAATACCTATATGTCCATGGATTTTTTTTAACTAATAGACTTTACTTTTTAGAGAATTTTTTAGGTTTATAGAAAATTGAGAAGATACCTACTGTTCCAATATAGCATACAATATAGTGTAGTATATTGTCCCCTTCTCCCCAAGCCTACAGTTTCTTTATTATTAAAATCTTGCATTAGTGTGATATATTTGTTAAAATTGGTGGACCAATATTGAAAAATTATTATTAACTAAAGTCCATAGTTTACTCTAGGGTTGACTATGTGCGTGTGGTTCTGTGGGTTTTGACAAAGGCGTATCATGTATCCACCATTGCAGGATCATACAGAATAGCTGCACTGCCCTAAAAGTCTCCTATGTTTCACCTACATTCCTTCTGCCACTGACCTGTACCTCTGGCAACCACTGATCTTTTTATTGTCTCTATAGTTTTGCCTATGTTTTAAAGCTTTCACGAATATGCAAAAAAAAATTGGTGGTACATAAACTTACCATTTACAGAAGTGAGAGAGTTCAGTAACAGTTCAGGATATACATAAAATGCACCTGTTTCATTATTATTCCATTCAGTTTCAGTTGAAGCCTGAAATATGGAAAGGGAGGTTGCATTTTAATAAAGAATCTAATTCATGTACTGTCCATTCAAACAACACCAAGAATTTTCATTTTTAACATTTTTTTAAAGGTAGATATATAGCAATCGGCAGAATAAGTCTGATTTTTTTAAAGTTTCCAGAATTCCTTGATTTTACCTATTTAATTCACCTACAACCAGGGCCAGTGGTCAGCCAGTGTGCCCAGTGTGGTTATGTACAGCTGGGTGTTGATGCTGACAAGTGAGTGTCCTTCCCATACTGGTTGTGAAATAAATATATATGTCTATACCATGAGAGAAGTGTCCTGTGTAAGCTTAAAGTGCTGTATAAATATTAGTTAATATAATAGCATGCCCATTAAATTATGTATGTTGTCCTCTGATCCATCCTTGCATTTTCCTGGGGAAAAAAGCTGACTTCAGCTGAAGCTGTGCAAATGCCAATCACTCCAAATTATCATACTGCACATGCTTTGCAGGTGAGGAGCAACCACTAAAAAAAAAATTATGGTAATGGGTAGAGGAAGAAATACCAATGGAAACTGTTGCATAAGATTTCATGACTCAAAAACGCATGCCCTGTGTTCCCACTGTATTTCTCACTGTTAATCTCTTTTTAGTTTTTTCTTCTTCACCTCTTACAGGCTTCTATCTTCAATCTCCTTTCCTTCCTTGCTAGTTCAAACTGTAACTGACGATGGGTTTTCTTCTCGACTGGCTTCATTTTTGCTGTTCTTCCAGGAGAAAAATCTATTACCTGCCCCGCCGTTACAAGTTCATGAGCAGGTTAGTAGCACGCTGTGTCCTGACGGTGTTTGTCTTTCTGTTGGCCCGTGTGCTCCAACAATGACAAGGAGCTATAAGCTGGGGAAGATGAGCCTGTGTCACATGGGAAAGCTGGCTGCTATGCGCATTTTAAAATCAGCTGTGTCTGATTAGCCTGAAAAAAAAAAAAAAAGATGAAAACGTCCCTCTCTGAGAGTCTTCCCTGTACTTCTCCCCACTTGGGAGGATGCCATTCATCTGCAAGTGTGCTGGGGCTATTGCTTTTTAGCCCATTCTCTTTTTAAAAAATTTTTCAATAGTTTTTGGGAAACAGGTGGATTTTGGTTACATGGATAACTTCTTTAGTGGTGATTTCTGAAATTTTGGTGCACCCATCACCTGAGCACTGTGTACTATACCCAATGTGCAGTCTTTTATCCTTCACCCCCTCTTTTTAGGCCATTCTATTAGATAAATTATCAAAAATCCCAACAAATTTGGCATAGATGTCCGTCCTTCCTTCCTTCCTTCCTTTCTTCCTTCCTTCCTTCCTTCCTCTCTCTCTCTCTCCTTCTCTCTCTCTCTCTTTCTTTCTTTCCTTTCTTTTTTGTCTTTCTCTGTCGCCCAAGCTGGAGTGCAGATCTCGGCTAACTGCAACCTCTGTCTCTTGGGTTCAAGCGATTCTCCTACCTCAGCCTCTTCAGTAGCTGGGATCACAGGAACCTACCAGCACGCCCAGCTAATTTTTGTATTTTTAGTAGAGACAGGGTTTCACCATGTTGGCTAGGCTGATCTCAAACTCCTGACCTCAGGCGATCCGCCCGCCTTGGCCTCCTGAAGTTCTGAGATTACAGGGTGAGTCACCGTGCCTGGCCAATGTTATTTTTTTCTACAAAAATTCCTCCCTCCACTATAAGTAATTTGAAAGCTTGAAGTGCAGATAGTCATCCTTAGCTGCTGGCTACTTGACTTCATGAGCGGGGTCCTCCTATGTTAGTAATATTTTGTTAATAACATATGCAGATGTATAGCCTCACTCTGGTGCCCTTCCTACCCTCTTTTCTGCCAAAAAAAAAAAAAAAAAAAACCCAAATCCCACCAGATGAAGATTGCATTTACTATACTCTGTATCCTCCCAAAGCTTGTTTTTCCTTGTTGTTTTTTGAGGAGCTCGAGAGAAGGGGAATGCATCAATGATGATGTTCTTTAATTTGATTCTGTTGTGATCATTGGAGAATCTAATTCCAAAATCTTAATTGATCTTATGTTTTCATTCACCCTGAACTGAGCTGATGGTTAAACTGGGAAACTAGTAAATTTCTCTGAAAATCCTAGTTAGTTCAACTCTATGAAATTTAGAACTCAGGTTCCCTCTCTTTATATGCTATGTCATGTGATAAATAAAAGAGTAGTTGATACATTTTGATGGATTCACTCAAATGCATGTGCACTCAATGAAGTACAGTGTGAGAACTGACCTCCAAAGAAATGAAAATATCGTTCCTCAAAAATTACCTGTGAGCAAGCAGTTCTTCTTTCGTTACACAGTTGATATGGCATTTGGATTCACCATGATTTAGATTGCTCCCTTGTCACATTATAATCATCTATAAAATCCTGGTACAACAGTTTAGCCTTTATTAATAGTTCTCAAACTCCAGCCAGCATCAGAATCACCTAGCGGCCTTGTTTAGGCACAGATTTCTAGGCCTCAGCCCCAGAATTTCTTGTTCAGTAGATCTACAGTGGGGATAGAGAATTTTCACTTCTAACAAATTCCCAGCTTCAGCTAATGCTGCTGGTCATGGGATCATGTTTTGGAAACCATTGGTCTGTATGATAGGCCAAGCTCCATCTTGCCGTTAAATTAAGGATTTAACTGACTATGAGTTAAATAGAGGGGAAAACAAAAACCAAAATCAAAGAAAACCTGAAGGAAACAGCAAGGTAAAGAGATGTTTCTCCCAACTTTGATGGCCAAGTGGAAATATCAAGTTTGTATGTGATATTGTTTCAATCTGTTCAGTGAAATATATTCTAGATTCTAAAAAGAATGTAGGGTGGGAAGAGGTCTTATTCTTGTCTGGATTTGCCAAGTCATCTAAGTCAGTATATGTAGAACAGAGTACATTGGGCTCATAAAACCTATATTGGCACTGGATGACTTTGGGCAAGTTCCTTCACTTCTCTGAGCCTGAGTTTTTCACGTTTATAAAACAATATTAATTTCTACCCTGTATGGTTTATGTGAGGTTTAGTGCCTAGTATGTAGTTGATGTGCACAAATAGTATCTATTAGTAATTATTACATGTAATATTTAGAAGGAGATCCTTATGCAAAGATATAAGGGTGTTCTTCTATTCTTTCCTTTGTGCTTCTGAATTTTTTATCCATCTCTAAGTCTCTCCTTTCTTCTGTCCTCTAGCAACTAGTCCACTAATTCTGCTCTGATTTTATCTGCCAAGTAGTCATTTTCTCCATTTATATTTTCTATACAGGCATTGGCTCTACTTCCCACACAGTCACCTAATTTAAAACCTAAGGGTCCAGGTGTGGTGGCACACACCTGTAGTCCCAGATACTTGGGAGTCTGAGGCAGGAGGACCACTTGAGCCAAGGGGTTCAAGCCTAGCTGGGGCAACATGGTGAGACCCCATCTCTAAAAATGTAATTAAAAAAAAAAACCTAAGGGTCATTTTGGATGTTTTGCTCCCTCATCTAATCAGTCTCTCAAATTCTGCAGGTGCAGATGAATATTTCTAAAAGTCCATATATTACTCTTCCTTCCCACTGCCATTGACTTAGCTGAGCTCCCATCACCTCTTGTCTAACATCAGTTTATCTACCTGCCTCTTTTCTGACCACTTCCAAACTCTCTTCTGTTCATCTCCTAAGTAGCAAATCTGACTTATGTCACTTGGTGGCCACCATAGAGTGATCACAATAAGGTTAAAAGCCTTAGCTTAATTACAGCCCTTTATAAACTATCCTTACCCATCTTTTCCCTCCTACCACTCTTTGCTCCATCCATATTGAACTACTTACTCATCATTTCCAAATACATATTATGCTCACGTGGGTTTATGTGCTTTTGCATATAGTGGCCCTTCTGGAAGATCCTTTCCTTTATTGTTCACCAAGATGGTGTCTACTCAGTCCTCAAAACTCAGTCAATATTTTTGCCTTTGCCCAGGTCAAGTGATCTCTTTTCTGCTTTTCCATTGGGATCCTATGGCCTCATCACCCTGTGCTGTAATCTGTGATGTATGTGTCTAGCTCCGTACCTGGGTGATATTTGAAGACAAGGATGACTCATTCAATTCTGTATTTCCAGCACCAAGCACATAGTAGATGGAGTGCATGAACAAATGAATCTCCACATGAGTGTGTGAGAATTGGAGTAGGGAGAGAGGAAATCACAAAGAAAAGAATCATAGAAAAACCAGGTCTGCCTCAAGTGTCAGACACAGCCTTGGGATGAAAACATTTGCTCAAACAAGGGTGGGGGGGGTGATAAACAATGAGGGCTTAAAAGAAAAAAGTGATAAAAGGAACTATAGAATCTCAAGGTTTTATGGGATATTAAATGCCATCAAGTCCAACCACTCATCAGACACTTAAACTTCTGCTTTTCTGGAGACAGTAAACTCCCTAGCCCATCTGTGGGCAGCTGTGACTATTACAAAGTTCTTCCTTATAATAAGCTGTAATCTCTGTCTCTTTAACTTTCATTCTTTGATTGGAGTTCTGCCCCCTGGATACATAAAAAGTAATCTACAGAGCAAAAAGGCAAAGCATGTGAGAAAGATTGTGAAATATAGGCAAAAGGGCTTGGCACTTAGCAGCTATTTGGAAATTCAGAGTTGAGGAGAATGAAGTTCTTATACCTAAGGGCTAGGGAAAATACTGTTGGAGGTAAAAGAAGACTAGAAATGGAGAGGAGATACAAGTGTGGTGAGGAAGTTGACTTTTTAAATTAATTCTGTATTATAAGTCACAGTAGATTTTTGAGGTGTTTGTGTCCTAAAGGCCTTTGGAATTGATGGCAAAGCAGCTGAAGAGAGTGGTAATGCTGGAGAATCCAGTGTGGGAGTCAATGGCATAGAAGCCATGACCTTAGCCAGGGGAGTGTATGGAATTTCCCTGGATGAGAGGTAAAGAGTTAAGAGAAGAGGGCCTGTGGCAATTCCTTTGAAAATCTGCATTAATGGAATGGGGGGACACCTGAGGAGAATGAAAAAGAACAATTAGGAAGTAGAAGGAGAATGAAGAGAGGGTAGTGTCAAAGGCACCAGGAATGAGATTCCACAAGGAGGGCTGTGCTTCAGCTTCTGATGATCAATCAGAGATGAGAATCAATTCTGGATATTTAGAAATTTCAGTAATCTCCATGACAGCAGTCTCCATGGAGTGGTGATTCTCAAAAGTGTGTCAGGATCATTTGGAGGGCTTTTAAAAACACGGATCACTGGGCCCATCCCCAGGTTTCTGATTCGGTAGGTCTGAGGTGGGGCTCGATAATTTGCACTTCCATGAAGATCCTAAGTGACGCCTAAGCTGATGTTACTGATCCTGGACCACATGTTGAGAACCATCACTACAGAGTGGAGGATAATGGAAAACAAATTACAGCCAGTGGAGGAAGGACGAGGGCTGGATGAATCAGAGGCAAGGAGGGTTTGCTGCTACTTTGATAAGTTTCATGGTAGAGGAAGGAGAAAGAGGGAACAGGATTTAAAAGAGGAGCCAAGAGGAGGAAAGCAGTGGAGACTATGACCTTATGACCCATCACATATTCTCCATGTGTGCAGAGGAGAAGTTTTGAGTGAATAAGAGCTTGAGAAATCCTTCTTTCTAAAGCTGAAGGAACAGCTTACAAAATACTAGTCTTTGGCCTGAAAGCATTGATGCTACTTCTAGTGCACAAATCACAACTGTAGAAGAATTTAGGCATTGGAAGGTACTGGAAGACTCTGGGCCAAGCTAAAGGAAAAAGAAATCCCAACAAAGGTACTTTCTTCAGAATGGCCTCTCAAAATAGGCTTCATTGCATACCACATAGAATTAAGTCTGATATCACTGGGATGTGTGACTTTCTGAAGCCCAGGGTATGGTGTACATTTTAAAATCCACGTTGTCAGAAAATGTTGCGTCTACCATAACTCTTCATTTCACATTGGAACAGACTGATTTAGATGATGGAGAGTGTCTTTTTCTTTGTAGCCAGCTCTGATATTCTAAATTAAAGACCATATATACAACTTGCCATCTAGTAGTACATCAATAATGAAACACTGACCTCCAATATCCTAAAATTCCCCTGTCGTATGAAATATGGATATTTAAGTTAGCTTGTAGTTTCATTTATATCAGTGATATTGAATTTTATTAATCCATGAAAGCATCTCTGAAACAAACCTATTTCCTAAGAATAAATGAATTAATATCTCCAAGGTTTCTGAGCAGGCAGAGAAATAAAGCACTTTTTTCATAAATATCCTTATTTTTAAAAATCACTTGACTCTCATAAAGCACACTCATGTAGTTCAGACCTGTATTTTTGGAGTTAATGCTCTTTTTATCCATGTACTTGGTCTATTAAATGCTGCTTTCACTCTTATCTTTGGACAGGCTTATAGCCATTATAAATTGACTATCCAGTAAAAAGGAGGAATTTATCATCTTTTGGCTGCCCTTTTTTTGGCTTCACAAAATATTACAAATATAGTCTGTGGAAGATATGATTACAAAGTAACAAATCTGATTGTATGGGTGGCTTGTAGCTGGAGTATCTTTACTACTCCTTCCCTCCACCCCCCATATGCATTCTACCTGACTTGATCCTGGGTGAGGCTTGACAGGGTGAATGCTGGACCCTATTGCATTATACATTCAATGCAGTCACAACTTATCAGATGAGTGTATAGGCAAAAGGACAAAATGCTTTTGTATTTTCATCCTCATTTTAAAAAACTAATACACGTAAGCCTTTGGAGTCATCTATAAGGTATTTAGGCTATGCTCCAAATAGTAGCCCTGTGACCTAAAAGAATAACATTAGCTTTCTAAGATCTCTAAATCCTATCCAGGTAGAGCCTTGTAAATCTGGACACTTGGCTCTAAGAAAATGAAAAAGAAATACATGCCTTCTGCTGTCTATTATCATTCCAAGAGGGTGTCATTTACTGCAATGTAGAGCTGTGTGCCACTGAAAGAAAGAAGAAAGAAAGAAAGAAAGAAAAGAAAGAAAAGGAAAGAAAGAAAGAAAGAAAGAGAAAGAAGGAAGGAAGGAAGGAAAGAAAAGGAAAAGAAAAGGAAGAAAAGAGAAAGAAAGAAAGAAAGAAAGAAAGAAAGAAAGAGAAAGAAAGAAAGAAAGAAAGAAAGAAAGAAAAAGAAAGAAAGAAAGAAAGAGAAAGAAGGAAGGAAGGAAGGAAAGAAAAGGAAAAGAAAAGGAAGAAAAGAGAGAGGGAGGGAGGTAAGAAGGGAGGAAGGAAAAGGAAAAGGAAGAAAGAAAAGAAAAGAAAGCTCATCTGTAGGTTCCCTCTAGGCATATCATTGCTGATAATGTGATCTGTTAGAAACATGATGCTATTATTATAATATTCTTTACTAGGGAAAAGGAGGTGTCTTCAAAGTATGCCTGCTTCATTTATTTCAGTCTGATTAGGTTATCATTAGTGTACATTCCCTCCTGGGTTATTAGTGGCTCAAGTGAAATGGCCTTTCTTCTACTTCCTCAGGGTATGCCCACAGCATGCAGGTTGGCACTCTGTACGTTGTAGGCAGTTTATAAAGGTCTCCTGACAGGTTAGCATGTTGGGAGCAAGATCCTTTGCACATATATGGCCTTTTCCTTCATCATCACTTCTCCTAAGTTGGGTAGGATTAACTCCCCTTTAGAGCTGAGGGAACTGAGGGTCAAAGAGATCAAGTAGAACCTTCCCAAGACCAAACTTGGGAAGCCATTGCAGAGGTGGCAAGTCTACACCCATTTGCTTATACTGCATTGTCAGCTCTTCCCCAGTACCCAGGATCTCACTTATCATGAATCAGCAAGAGGGAAACCTGAACTTACCATCAGAACAGCTTTCTATAAAAATAACTCACCTCATAGTCCAGACGTTAACTTGACAAGTTAAGGCCAGAAATGCCCAAGTGTCTGATCCATTTCCCCTTGTTGATTTGCCTGTGTAGTCTGTAAGAGGGCTTTTGCTCAGTAAATGGCAAAAATGGAACAAAGTGACAACATACCCAACCAAAATCAATGCTAAATCATTAAGCCAATGTTTTCTCTTTTCTATTCCCTATTGGTGGAGGCTTCATTAAGTAAAGTCTATACTAAAGTCCACTCCTATACTGAAGAGACAAATGGGGTGCTTTCTGATTGGTTGGTTTCCAGACTTTAACATATCTAAGTAAATTTCAGGGTTAACTATTTAGGGAGGTTTATTAGGTGGTGACACAGACCTCAGTCTACAAGGGAGAATCACAGATTTTGAACTTCTATTGGGAAAAGAGCAATCTATGTAAAAGTTCATCATTATTGTCACCATAATTTTCTTCATCCTAGAAACTGTCACTCAATCGAGCCCTTTGGTCATCCAAGGCATTGTGTAAGCACTTGATATCCATGATCATGTTTAATCCTTACCGTTGCCTTATTCTATGGATTCTTTTGGCTCATAGAGGTTTAATTACTTGCTCAGCAAGGTGTATAAAACTGGAATGTGAATCATCAGCTTTCAGCTGACTCCAAAGTCCATCATTGTATACTGGAGGTTATCTATCATTGTATACTAGAGGTTACCTAACATTGTATACTAAAGGTTATCATTAATTCAAGTTTGAATTAATCACATAAGTGACATAATCAGGATATTATCACCCAAATCACCAATAACATGTAGTATCTAAAGACTATCTGGTTGATCGTCATTTTAGAGATGAGAGCACTAAGGTTACATGAGGAAAAAAGGCTTGTCCCAGGTCACACTGATGTATGACTGCAGAATCAAGAGTCCAACTTGAGTCTTATGCTTTCCAGCCTAGTGGCTTTTGCACTATGTGCTTCTGTCTTGCGTGACTGAAGGGGGCCCTAAGTGAAGTCTGAGTGTGGCAAAGTTTGGAGACAGGAATGTGTTTGTGGAAGAGCAGACTAGGGGAGCACTCACTCACTATCCTGCCACAGAGAGATAGATTCTTGTTCCCAGAGCCACCTAAC
This sequence comes from Colobus angolensis palliatus, assembly GCF_000951035.1. Lineage (NCBI taxonomy): Eukaryota > Metazoa > Chordata > Mammalia > Primates > Cercopithecidae > Colobus > Colobus angolensis. The sequence goes on from NW_012110919.1 coordinate 12,277,796, forward strand.
TGGGAGGTGAGAACAGCACATGGAATGGCAGCCTTGACTGTGGGAGCCTGGCTAGCTGTTGCCAGGTCTTGAGGAGAGGATCAGACCAAGAGTGTTTTAAGAGGTGTATTCATTTCCTATTGCCATCATAACGCATTGCCACAAATTTAACAGCATAAGACAACACAAATGTATTAGCTCACAATTCTGTAAGTCAGAGGTCAGGGAGGGGAAGCTCAACTGGTTTGTCTGTTCAGGGTTTCCCAAGGCTGCAATCAAAGTTTTTGTCACCTGGGCTCTTATCTGGAGGCTCTGGGGGAAATCTGCTTCTGGGTTCATTTAGGTTGCTGGCACAATTCAGTTCATGTAATCAGAGGACTGAGATCTCCATTTCTTTATTGGCTGAAAGTCTTTCTCAGCTTCTAGAGGCTGCCTGCGTTCCTTGCCTCCTAGCTCTTTTCATCTTCAAAGCCAGCAACAGTAGGTCAAATGCTTCTCAAACTTTGAATCTCTCTGATTCTCCTTCTGCTACATCCCTCCTGCCAGAGAAAGTTCTGCTTTTAAAGGTCTCCTGTGGTTAACTTGAGCCCATCTGAATAATCCAGGATGCTCTCCCTATCTTAAGGTCAGTAACCTTCCTTACATCTCCAAAGTCCCTTTTGCCATGTAACATAACATATTCATAGGTTCTGGGGGTTAGGGTGTGTACAACTTTGTGGGGGAAACTCTGGTAACCAGAAGAAGACACAAACTGCTGACCATGTTTGAGTGTTTGGTTTAGTCATAGTGAAGTGCACACAGCATGTACAGGCATGTGTAATGGAACCTGGACAACATGCTTTGTCCACATGCTTCTGCTCAGGCTCTCCAATGAAGGCCAGTTCACACCCTCCAATCCCCATGCCCAACCAGTGTCTCGGGGATTTTATTTATTTATGAGATGGAGTCTTACTCTATTGCCTACGCTGAAGTACAATGGTGCAATCTCAGCTAACTGCAACCTCTGCCTCACAGGTTCAAGTGATTCTCCTGCCTCAGCCTCCTAAGTAACTGGGATTACAGGCACACACCACCATGCCTGGCTAATATTTGTATTTTTAGTAGAGATGGGATTTCACCATGTTGGCCAGATTGGTCTCTCGGCTGTAATCCCAGCACTTTGGGAGGCCAAGGCAGGCAGATCACGGGGATTTTATTTTTAAGATGTTCTTTTTAATGTCTTTCTTCCACCATAGTTAAAAAAAAAAAAAAAAAGCCCAGTTCTTTTGCTTTCCATCACTTTTATGCTAGTCCTGTGTGGTCCTTAAGAAATTATTAATAATGCTTGCTATCTGTCTGGCAGCTTCTCCAAAGTATTTCATACTCACCATGTTTTATGAGCCCACTAACCACTCTGTAAGGTCAGTAAGATGATGATGATGATAATGATGACTATTGTTACTATTACCTCTATTTTATAACCTTGGAAAAGAAGGCTCTGAGGGGTAAATAACTTGTGGAAGGTCATACAGCTGAGGCGCAAGACAGCCAAGTTTTAGGCACCGCAGTTACAGATCTCAGCCTCCTTTTACCATGCCAAGCAGCATCCTCTTGCCTCCTTCTTGCTTCCTCTTTTTCACATATTTCAATTAATTAATCATTTTGATTATCCTGTTCTACTCTCTTTTCATCATCTCCACATTTCGATTAAATTGTGGTGCCACCAGGTGGCTGCTGAAGGCTGCCATTTCACTCCTATAGAGTAGTTATGCTTGACTTTTTTTTACATTTTTATTTGTTTTTATCCACGCTAAGCACTGTACCCAGCTGGATTCAATTCATAGTCGTTGCACGCAGAGCCCAGATTCTGTGGGAATGTGAATTTTACAAAGTGTGATCTGATTAGTGCTGCAGACTGGAGATGTGTGGGAGGTAAAAGCTCTGTAATAAAAAACCTTTGGGCCAATGTCCTCTTTCTTGAATGAGTTTTAAGGCAATCAAATGAAATAAAGCCAAGAGCCATGGGGAAGGACACCAACTTAGCTGAGGAAGTCTAATTTATGAGTCCATATAAGGACTAAATCATTGAGCATAGACAAGTGATAGATGCTGGTGAAACACAATTAACTTTGAATTAAAAAGCAAAAAACAGAAATATTAAGAGGCAAGCTGGTTGTTCAATTTTTTATTTTTGGAAAAAAGAGAAAAACAGTAATAATAGCCAGCATTTCCTGTACACCAGACAGTTCTAAAGACTTTATATGTGTATTAATAAGTTCATCATCACAACTCTATGAATTGGGTATCATTATCATGCCCATTTGATAGATAAGGAAACTGAGGCTCAGCAAAGTCAAATCGCTTGCCCAAGGTTCTGCTGTTAATATTAACAGAGCCAGGATTTGAATCTAGGCATTCCAGCCCCATAGTTCATGTTGTAAACCACTGTGTCATGCTGCTTCTCTAAAGCCCATCATCTCACTATATTTTAAGTATACTTCTTTTGGGGCGGAGGGTTTTCTTTGGGAGGAGAGTCCTAGAGCCACTGTGAGATTCTTTTCAGTTGACCTTTTGGGAGTTCTGAAGAAGTACAGCTACCACCAAGCAGAGTTGGGGTCATGGTGAGGCTGGAACAATGCTGAGAATAAAGGAGATAGTAAAAGAGAAGTTTACCATTATTTTTTAGTTTGGAATTGATTGGTTACATAAATAATAACATCTTCAGCTGAGAGTTTCACTGTGATGGTTAATTTTATATGTTCAACCTGACTGGGCTAAAGGATGCCCAGATAGCTGGTAAAACATTATTTTGGGGTGCATCTTTGATAGTGTTTCCAAAAGAGATTAGCATTCAAATCAGTAGACTTAGTAAAGAAGCTGATCCTCCCCAATGCAGGTGGGTACCATCCAACCCATTGAGTGGAACTAGAAGATGGAGGAATAGTGAATTTGCTGCTGCTTGAGCTGGGACATCTCTCTTCTTCTGCCCTTAAACATCAGTGCTCCTGGTTCTCTAGCCTTCAGACTTGGACCAGGATTTGCATTGTTGGCTAATAAGATTCTGGAGGGCTAGAAGTTGTGCAATCTGCAGTTTTTAAGAAGGAGGCCTAGGAAACCTGATAGCATAAGTCCCATTTCTGGTCCAAAGGCCTGAGAACTAGGAAGGCCAATGTCCAAGGGCAGGAGAAGATGGATGTTCTATCTCAAGCAGGCAGCAAATTCACCCTGCCTCCACTTTTTTGTCCTATTCAAGTCCTCAATGAATTAGATGGTGCCCACCTGCATTGGTGAGGGCCAACTTCTTTACTAAGTCTACAGTCTCAAACACTAATGTCTTCAGGAAACAACCTCACAGACACATCCCAAAATAATGTTTGCCAGCTATCTGGGCATCCCTTAACTTAGCCGAGCTGACACAGAAAATTAGCCATAACATTCACTGAAAAGAGTACATTGCCATGTAAATATATTGTTTTAATTAGGAAAAAAATAAAGCATGACCAAATTCCATGTGTTTTCAGTTAATAAATTTAGAGGATTTTTTTTTCCAGTTGTATAGACACTTGAGGTAGTGCTATCATTTTAAAGTTTGGTGTGGTTTTTGCTCCTTCTGGTGTTTTTCTGTGAACAGTGATTGGGAACTGTTCACTTGGAAGCCAGATGTTTTCATCAGCAGAAGTCAGTGGAACTGAGGGACCAGGGAGATAGCCAGAGAGAAAACTGTGGCTGCAAACCACTTTTAGAATACTGTTGTTTTCATTGACTTGGCTTCATTAGAGTGACACATGTGTGTCACGATGCCCTAGCACCATGAGAACCATGGAGCCAGCTTAAAAAGAGATCTGTGAAAGCCAAAAATCCTGCTGCCTGCTGAGAGGCCGCTGGGGGAGGTGGGAGAGGCAGGAAGCAAATCATGGCATGGAGCTCTCTGTGCACAACCCCCAGGATACACTGCCAGCACCCCCTCCCCAAAGTTAACTACAGCTAGAGCTCTTCTCTGACCTCAGATATTTTCCAAACACAAAGTGAATTTTTTAGAACTTACAGAATGTAAGTTAAGGTCTCTGCTGCTTGCTTAAGGGACTGTTGGAATCCTTTTCAGAGCTTTCCAGCCTTGTTAGGACTGCTTGGTCATTTATTATTGGCATGTGGGTGGACATCTAACTCACAGCTGCTATTTCACAAACTGTAATAATATTGAGGCCACTTGGTGAAATCAGAACAACGCTAGAGTTCTGGCTGTCTTCTTTCCATCTAAAACAAGGATATCATGAGTGCAGTGAGAGGGCCTGGAATGTGTGGTATGATACTTGTGGCTCTGTGGAGACTTCTCTCCTGTGTTTCAGGGTGATGCTGACATGCTGTACCCTTTGGTCTTGCCTTCCGTGTACCACAGGATCGATAAACAAATAAGCAGGTTTCGGAGATGGTTACCTAAGAAGCCAATGAGGCTGGACAAGGAGACACTGCCAGACCTGGAGGAGAATGACTGCTACACTGCCCCTTTCAGCCAGCAAAGGATCCATCAGTGAGTATTCCATGTTAAAGCCCCTGTCTTACTAAGGATGTGCAGCTGTAGTAGAGCCTCACCCTGCACGCCTTTGATTGCTGGGCATAAGGAAGGAACAGCGTAGTGCCCTTCTCCCCTAAAAGTCTCGTTGAGTGTTCATATCCCTTTTATTTCAGTCAGGGGAAGATAACTGCTGTAACCAACAATCCCTGCATCTCAGTGGCTTAAGATGATACAGTGCTTGCTCATGTGTGTGTTGGGTAAATGATCTTCTCCACAGAAAGGCAGTGACCCAGGCTCTGTCATTCTCATTGCTTTGCCAACCCCTTGCGCATGGAGCCCCCTGCAGGCTCATCCGCATCCAGCCAGCAGACAGGAGGAGTGGCCGACACCTTTTCCTATTGAACAGAGGGTTTTTTGTTTTCTGGTTTTTGTTTTATCTTGGTTCACTTCTCAGTTCCCCTTTCTTCAGCAATTCACAGGGTTGCCTTAGGAAAAGCCACATCACCTGGCAGCCCACTTGCTGACTCGTCTGTCAGACTGTCTCAGAACAGTTATTTGTCACTTTTGACATGTGGGGAGGAAAAACAAGTTGGCTAAGTAACTGAGCCTGTGAGGAACTGAAAAAATGAAAGAGAATTTACTCTGAAGCTTCTGAGATGACAAGAAATGATGGCTGGATGCAGGGCAGGGCAGGCAGGAGGACAGAAAAGCCTGCCGTGTGCTGGAGACTGTAAACAATAGGAGAAACACAGCCTCCAGTGGGGGCAGAGATCAGGTCGGCCCCACCTTCCTTGCAACAAGATCAGGAATTCCAGACCCTCCTTCTCCAGCAGTGGTGACAGCCTCAGTAAAAATGACTTTTTACTGAAGGGAAGAAAGGGGTGATGGATTTAAAAAAAAAAAAAAAAAAAACTTGCTGATTTTGTGAGAAAGTAAACCAGGCCGAGTATGGTGGCTCACGCCTGTAATCCCTGCACTTTGGGAGGCAGAGGCAGTCAGATCACGAGGTCAGGAGTTCGAGACCAGCCTGACCAAGATGGTGAAACCCCATCTCTACTAAAAATACAAAAATTAGCTGGGCGTAGTGGTGTGCACCTGTAATCCCAGCTACTCAGGAGGCTGAGGCAGGAGAATTGCTTGAACCTGGGAGGTGGAGGTTGCAGTGAGCCCAGATTGTGCTATTGCACTCCAGCCTGGTTGACAGAGCGAGACTCAAAAAAAACAAAACAACAACAATAAAAAAAAACGAAAGTAAACCAAATGGCAGTTTTCAAGAAGTTGCAAGGAGTTCCAGGTGGGGACATATTTCAGCAACAGAAAATCAGTTAAAGTCTGTGGAGCTCTGCAGGGCAAAGGGGAAAGGTAAAATCAAAGAATAGATGTTCTGCATCAAAAATGTGTAATAGTAAGAGCAGTCTAATGCAGGGAAGCAACTCTGTATGCCTCTGAAATAGCCGAGCTGATCCCCACAGGTCAGATTGAAGCCAACCCAGCTGCAGTATGTAAACCTTTGAAAGGGTCATTGAAGCAAACATGAAATTCACAGACTGGCCTCAAAATCTTAGTTTGATCCTCAAGAGAAACTGGGAACTGGAAGGGACATAATGTTAATTCAGAGATCAGGGTGTTTTCTTAAGAGAAAAAGACAGAAAAAAAGCTGATGTGTTCCCACACTTAATTTAAACCCCTACTATGTCTCTCTTGTTCATCTTGGAAGTTTTTTAGACAATGAGTTGTTTCCCTAATTCTTCTGGAATGGTGACTGGTTTACAGGCAGGTTTTCCCTGTGCTTCTCACCTGTTTGATAGAGTGCCTAGCACAGTGCAGAAGGGTATCACAAATTGTGGATGATGGATGGATGGGTGCACTGCTATCAACCTATTTGCTGGGTGGATGGATGCATGGATGGATACATGGATAGGTCACTGGATGGATAAGTGGATACATGGATATGTCACTGGATGGATGGATGAATGGATGGATGGATGGATGGATGGATGGATGGATGGATGGATGGATGGATGGATGGATACATGGATGGATACATGGATAGGTCACTGGATGGATGAGTGGATACATGGATATATCACCAGATGGATGGATGGGTGGATGGATGGATATATGGATGGATGGATGGATGGACAGTGTATATGGATAGGTCACTGAATGGATGGTTGGGTATATACATGGATAGGTCACCGGATGGATAGATGGATGGATGGATGGGTGGGTGGATGGATGGATGGATGGATGGATGAATAGATACATGGATGGGTATAGGAGTGGTTGTGTAGATATATAAATGAATAGAGGAATAAATGAAGTAAGTGGTATGTACTTTGAGATTTTATTTTATTTCACTTCAAAGGGAGGATATATGGGATATAGGTAAATGGAAGAAAAATATATGGATAGATGGATGGATAAATTAGTGAAGTATGTGACGTGTGCTCTGGTATTTTGTTTCACTTCAAAGGGTTATAGGTGTATGGAAGAGGAGGGTTTTCCACCTCCTCTCTTCATGCTGTTTGTATTCTACAATGTTCTTGCTTTAGAACAATACTTCTCAGCGTAATTCTTAAAGTCAGAAGCCCTTGGACACCCAGTAGAATTTCTAGGGACTAGAACCGAGAATCATATTTTTAGAAGTACTTAAAAATATATAATAAATAAGGGATGATTGGATTAGGTATATTCAGCCTTCTGTCTCACATATTTGAGAAGCCCTTTTGACATGCTTTGGTATTAATTTGTCAAATAATTGATTTATTTAATAGTCACTAATTTAGTGTTCACTTCTTGCCAGGCACTGTCTGGGTACAGAGGATATGAAGATGAACAATACGCAGTCTGGACCCTGGTGTAGTAAAGATGCAGACTGTTTTAAATAATTGTAAACAGTATGATGGGTGTGACTTAAGAGGGGGGATACTCACTTCTCCAGATTTAGAAGGAGGTTGGTAAGTGATGAGGATTGATCATAAAGCAGAGAATGTTTGATACAGGTCTTGAAGGATAAGACTTGCCCAAGTAGGTAAGAGGGGAAAAGTATCCCAAGAGGAGACAGTAATGTGTGTATAAATGAACAAGGGTGCGAAACAGAATGGAGTGTTTTGAGGAACCACAAGTAGCCTTCTGTGAGTAAGAGCACAGGGTGTGAGGAGGACCTAGTGTAGTTTGAAAAAAGAGAGTGGTTAGTGGAAGATGAGATATCAAGACAGGAGGACCAAGGAAGAAAAAGCAGAGAACAGCCAGAATGAAGCAAACCAAAGAACCAGACCTCAGTGGGACCAAGAGAATAGAGGCAGTTCTATCATGCAAATAAGAGGTGAAAAATTAAATAAGTGTCTTGAATATTATGGGTGGTGAGGATTTATTTCTCTTTGAAAATTGTCATGTCACATGGATAACATTCCTCTGATGGGCATGTAAAAGTATGACTTGAAGAATGCTGGCTGTCAAATTGGAAACATTTGTTGGGTATAATCAGAAAAGAATTATCTAAGGATGCACTGAGAGTGACATTAATGAATTTAAATTAATCAGAAGTAGCTGGTTAATAAACTCTGGGAATTATAACATGATATTCCTGGCTTTCCAAATATAGTCCAAAATCCTATGTGACTTCTTAGTTTTCCAGAATGTTTCATATTGTCTTGGAATAAAAGATAATAATAGAAATTTAGGCTGGGTGCGGTGACTCATGCCTGTAATCCCAGCACTTTGGGAGGCCGAGACGGGCGGATCACAAGGTCAGGAGATCGAGACCATCCTGGCTAACACGGTGAAACCCCGTCTCTACTAAAAAATACAAAAAATTAGCTGGGTGTGGTGGCATGTGCTTGTAGTCCCAGCTACTCAGGAAGCTGAGGCAGGAAAATGGCATGAACCTGGAAGGCGGAGCTTGCAGTGAGCCGAGATCATGTCACTGCACTCCAGCCTGGGCGACAGCGAGACTCCGTCTCAAAAAAAAAAAAAAAAAAAAATTTAAGGGGGTGAGTGGGAGGAAGGCATGAAAGTAGTGGAAAAAAAAAGAAGAGAAAAACACTGAACATTTATTAAGTGTTTCATCAAAGACATTTCCCACTGAAAAACCTTCCAAGATTTTCTAACCTCCACCCCCAATTCTGGTTGAAGTGTATTCATCTATGTTTTAGTAATATTTTTCTTTTCCTTAATCAATAGTACCACCCATTTTAATTACTTTCTCCGAGACTAGAGACTCCTTGAAAGACTATGTCTGTCTCACCCATTTTTGAATCCCATAGTAAGTGCTTAATAATGATTTTTTAAATGAAAAAATAAATGAATAGATAGAAACGAAAGTAGGAGAATGATGTGAGTAAAGAATAAGGATGATGTGAAGTTAGCTGACTGCACACTCATCTCAAACCAAATCCAAGATACTTTCTTTTCAAATGTAGCCTACCTCCATTGTTCCCTGTCTCAGTAAACAGCACTAATATTTGTCCAGTTGCTGAAACTGGAGTCTGGAAACTATTCTAGACACCTCTCTCATCTCTACTTCCTACAAGTTATACATCTCCACGGATTGATGATTTTACATCCTAAATATCTTTATACTTCAGACTTTGTCACTGTATTTCACTTGAAATTCAGAAATAATATTACAGGTCTCCCTGGTTGTACTCTTGTCACCGCTAATCTATTCTCTCATTGTTTCATGGTGTCTTCAAAATATGCATCTAATCATGTCACTTCACTCTTTAAAAACTTCAGAATAGACACCAAAATTATTACTATGACTTAGAAGCCCTCAAATGCCTACCTGCACTGCCATCCCCTCTCCAGCCTCATCTGTCTTTCTTGCCTCCCAGTTATAATCCAGACACATGCAGCCTCTCTCAGCTCTTTGAATATACTCTGCCCCAGGACATTTGCACATGCTTTTTCCTCTACTGATTCCTTCCTTCTTCACCTAGTATGCTGTTGTTCCTCCTCCAGAGCTCAGCTCCAAAGACTCCTGCTATGGAAGCCTCTCCTGGCCCTCTCCTTCCCCACCAATCCTTCCAAAGATTGGGTTTCTGTTCTATACTGTTTTAATGTTTCCTAGATAACATTTTTTTAACAATTGAAATGCTATAATGATTTGAGTAGCATATGATTAATGCCTGTCTGCCTAGGTAAACTGTGTACTCTGTGGAGCCATAGGCCATATCTGTTTTTGCCCATGATTGTATCTCCAATACCTAACATAATACCTAGCATAAAATTGGCACACAATACTTGTCTACTAGATGAAGGAGTGAGGATTGAAGTCGGAAAGACAGCACAGAATAATGTAATTGTAAACCTTTATTCTTTAACTGCATTGTACAAAAATATTAAAGTTGAGACTCAATTAAAAAACAAATACCTGCCAGTCACAGTGTCTCACCCCTGTAATCCCAGCACTTTGGAAGGCTGAGGTGGGAGGATCATTTGAGCTCAGGAATTCAAGATCAGCCTAAGCAACACAGTGACACCCGTCTTTACAAAAATTTAAAATTAGCAGGGTGTGGCCGTGCACACCTGTAGTCGCAGCTACTTGGGAGGTTGAGCTGGGAGGATCACTTGAGCCCAGGAGGTTGAGGTTCAGTGAGCCATGATTACGCCACCATACTCCAGCCTGGGCAACAGAACAAGACCCTGTCTCTCAAAACAAACAAACAAGCAAACAAACAAATAGCCTAGCATTCTGTTTGAAAATATAACTGTATTTAAGGAGAAAAACAAGCAAACCTGAGGGGGTACAAGTCAACATACAAATGCTACTTGATCACTTTATATGGGCTTAGCAAGGTTGGTCCACAGGTAGAAAAATTCTTATTATATGCCAGACATTATTCTAAGAACTTTAATACTCAAACAATACTTTGAGGGCTGAGGTATTATTATTATCACCAATTTATGGATGAGAAAAGTGAGGAACAAAATGGTCAAAGAGCCTGCTATAGGTCACACACCTAGGCTAGGCCACCTGTCTAAACAACTCCCAAGTATCAGCAGTAGAACAGCATAGAAGTTTACTTGTTCACAGCACTATCTAGTGTGGGTCACTCTGGGGGAAGGAGGCGTATGACTCTGGTTCATGTAGTCATTCAGGTACCCAGGCTACTGTTATCTTGTTATTCTGCCATCCCCTAAATCCCTTACAGACAAGGAAAAAGAGATATGAGTGTTTTTTAAGGAAATTTTTATGGACCAGGGCTAAGAGTAGTATATAGCACTTTCACACACATTCTGTGGTCTAGAACTTAGTCATGTAGTAATGCTGGGATAACTAGTCTACCTGTGTGTCCAGATGAAAAATAGAAGCAGATTTGCCAAATAAACAGTCGCAGTTCGTCTGAGTGATAGAGCAGGAATTCAAATTCGAACAGGGAGGCTCTAGGTCTCACCCTCATAAGCATTAGGCTCTATTGTGACATTTCTCAGCTGCAGCACTAATGGCATTGGGGCTGAATAACTCTTTGTTGTAGGGAAGAGTCCTGTGCAGTGTAGAATATTAAGCAGCATCCTTTGCCTCTCTAGCCACTAGATGCTAGTAGCATTCTCCAGCCCTTTAGTTGTAGGAGAATCAAAAATGTTTCCAGACACTGCCAAATTTCCCCTGGTGGTAGTGGTGGGATGGGTACAAAATCACACCCCTTTTCTCCAGCCTTGAAAACCATGGTTCTACTGTCTTTCATCACATAACACCATTCAGGCAGGGCCACCCGTTCTCTGTGATAAATTAAACTCTGTTTGAATCTGATGACTATGATAGCCAAGTCCATTTAAGAATTAATTTATTTCTCTTCACCTCTGTGCCTGTGAATGTTGCCCTGCTTAAGTATCATTGCCCTTCATTCTTTTTTTTTTTTTTTTTTTTTTTTGAGACGGAGTCTTGCTCTGTCGCCCGGGCTGGAGTGCAGTGGCCGGATCTCAGCTCACTGCAAGCTCCGCCTCCCGGGTTTACGCCATTCTCCTGCCTCAGCCTCCCGAGTAGCTGGGACTACAGGCGCCCGCCACCTCGCCCGGCTAGTTTTTGTATTTTTAGTAGAGACGGGGTTTCACCGTGTTAGCCAGGATGGTCTCATCTCCTGACCTCGTGATCCGCCCGTCTCGGCCTCCCAAAGTGCTGGGATTACAGGCTTGAGCCACCGCGCCCGGCCGCCCTTCATTCTTAAAATGGCATTAGCGATGACACCCTTGAGGCAATTACTTTCTAAGGTCAATACCCATAATAAAGGTTTTCTGCTGGTAGACAGGAAAAAGGAAATATGCAAAAAGAGTCATGTTACTTTTTATAATAGATATACAGGACATTCTTTCAAGAAATAGATCAATTCTAATTGTCTTTCAGAAAAATGTGCTATATATAGACAGAAAAATGTTCTTCCCTGCATTTTCTGTATTTTTGTCATTACTGTTATTCTTTTTGTAAACACCCATAAAAATTGAGGTTAAACTAAATACTGACCACTTCTTAAGAGAAGAATATGAAATTTATGCTATGCTATGTGTGCATATGTTTAAATATATATTCACTGATCCACATACTCCATACCAGTTGTTGTTCTGGGTGCTTGGAGATCAGCAGTAAACAGAAAGGCAAAAACTCCTGCCCTCCTGGAGCTTACAGTTTAGCTGGGTGTAACTGGTAAGAAATTATAAACCAGCAGTTGTCAGTGAGGGGTGATTTGGCAATGTCTAGAAAAATGTTTGGTTGTCACAAGTTAGGAGTGGAGGTTGCGACTGGTCTAATATGTAGAGGCCAGGGGTGCTGCTAAACATCCTGTAATGTACCCGACAGCTTCCCACAACAAAAACTATCCAGCCTCAAAAGTCACTACTAGTGTGCTGAGGTAAACATTGTTTGAAGTCAATTTAAAAGCAAGTGAAAAGGGGATAAATGCTATGGGAACAGAGAAAACGAGGGTGGGGTGAGGGGAATGGGGAGTACTGCATGGGAGTGGGGGTGCAGGTTGTATTTCTGAAAGACAGTGTTTCTATTCTTCAAGGCAGGCCTCCTACAGAAGGTGTGATTGGAAAAAAACTTGCAGGTGAGAAGGGCAGAGAGAGAGTTCCAAGAGGGGAACAGAAAACAAAACAAAGGCCCTAATCTGGGAGAAGCTCTGCTTGTATTTGGGAAAGAGAACAAAGACCTGTGACTGGAGCAGAAATACCAAGGAGAATAACAATAGTGATGAGTTAGAGGCTGGGAGGGAGCCTGATTCCTAAGGCCTGTGGGCTTTTACAGAGGAGCGACGTGGCTTGACTTAATTTTTGACAGTGTCATTCCGACTGCTCTGGCAACTGCAGTCATCCGTGTGAAACATGATGTATTTATAGTTTTTCAAGTTTCTGTCTTTTTAAAATCAATAATGAAAATACATGCCACATATAACTCAGCATTGACCCATTTCTTTGCAAAGCTTTTATGTTGTACACAAAATGTTTTAACTCGTGAACTGTGTGTGTATGAAACAGATATTATTGAAAGACCCCTTGAAATAAAGTCTGTCTTTAAAAGGTGCAGATTTTATGTGAAATAAAATCACATGGCTTTGGACTCCTGCTTTCATCTCCTACTAGACTGTGAGCTACCTGAGGGTAGGAGCTATTTGCCTGGGAGCACGGAGCACCCAGGGAATGTTTGTGAGACCAAAGAGAACAGGAAAGGAGCATGGAAGAATTGGCATTGTTACCACTGGGGGACAGAGCCAGGGCTCTGGAGCCAGGTTCTCTGATCTTGATGCAGCATCTCAAAAACGTAGAATATTTAGATGAGAAGTGAAAAATGTGGTCAATCAGCCAGTCAATTGTGGTTTCCAGGTCCAACTTTAACCTTCCCTTGACTTGATTCAGTTTTGGCTTTAGTTCTGCTAACTGATAATCTATCTTCTCTATCAAACTTTTTGTGACTGTTAAATTCTGTTATCAGGATTCACATCTGATCCCAAGATATTTAATTCATGCATCACACTTTTTAATTGTGTGCCGTGTGTAGTATACAAAATGGGCATTTAAAAAAGACCACTTGACACAAAATTTGCTTGCATGCCTTTTTCTGCTTCTATGCTGTGAGCTAGGGCGTAGCACAAAAGTCTCAAGAATAACAAAACGACGTAGTTCTTTTTGCCTGAGAAAAAGCACTAACAATGGAAATGTTGGTGCTGGAGTCATACAGGGTTTGTAAGAATGGGAAAATGTTGGCCGGGTGCAGTGGCTCACGCCTGTAATCCCAGCACTTTGGGAGGCCAAGGCAGGTGGATCACCTGAGGTCAGGAGTTTGAGAGCAGCCTGCCAACATGGTGAAACCCTGTCTCTACTAAAAATACAAAAAATTAGCTGGGCGTGGTGGTGGATGCCTATAATCCCAGCTACTTGGGAAGCTGAGGCAGGAGAATCGCTTGAACCTGGGAGGTGGAGGTTGCAGTGAGCGGAGATCCCACTACTGCATCCCAGCCTGGGACAGAGCGAGTCTATGTCTCAAAAAAAAAAAAAAAAAGTGTCTTTCTTTTCTCCACAGTGCTGCCACCTCCCATACATGACACATAAATGGAGCCTAAATACAATTTTTCAACTGCCTTACCCTAGGGATAAGCCTGTGCATGTGAAGACATCTGATTTCCTTTGGAATTTATTGTTAAAGTATTCGAGATGCATTAAACAGACAGATGAAAGAAAATGGTAAAAATATAAATGAATATTCTGAACCAAGGAGAATATAAGTTAGAGTAGGCATTCAAGTTCAGGGAAAAGTAGGCTCAGATTTGCAGGCCTCAGTGACCTATGTATCTATAATGATTGACAAATAAACCAGAAAATTGGCCTTTACAAAGAGGCAGAGCAGACGGGAGAAACATAGTAACTGGTGATTCTGATTGTCAGAGAGGAAGAAAACCAATACTGTAGGTAACGGGGTACTTTTTGACTCTGAAATGAAATTCTTGCATAGGGTCATTGGAGTGGACAGTGAAATAGTGATATGGTGGACAGTATCCCTGGTAACCTCCTTATCGCAGATGTCTTGCAGGACTTTTCTGAAGGCCGTTTCTGGTGGTCGCATCAGCATGGTTCTGAAGACTTAACTGCTCATGGCCGTAACTTTCTGTGAGAGTTTAGGCAAGGTATGCAGTAAAATACTGCAGTATACCTATGATGGTTAATACTGAGTGTTGACTTGATTGGATTGAAGGTTGCAAAGTATTGATCCTGGGTGTGTCTGTGAAGGTGTTGCCAAAAAAAGATTAACATTTGAGTCATGGGGCTGGGGAAGGCAGACCCACGCTTAATCTGGGTGGGCACAATTGAATCAGCTGACAGTGAACATAAAGCAGGCAGAAAAAACATGGAGAGGCGAGACTGGCGTAGTCTTCCAGCCTATATCTCTCTACCATGCTGGATGCTTCCTGTCCTCAAACATCAAACTCCAAGTTCTTCAGTCTTGGGACTCAGACTGGCTTTCCTTGCTCCTTGGCTTGCAGTTGGCCTATTGTGGGACCTTGTGATCATGTGAGTTGATACTTAATAAGCTCCCCTTTATCTATCTGTCTGTCTGTCTATCTGTCTGTCTATCTATCTATCTATCTATCTATCTATCTATCTATCTATCTATCCATCCTATTAGTTCTGTCACTCTAGAGAACCCTGACTAATACAATACCCAAACTAATTTAGTTGTCTTTGTTGTTTGAACTATATTCTTTAAAAATTAAAGTTGAAAACTGATCAGAAAGCAAATAACATGACATTCTAGTTGAAAATGTTTCCATGTTTGAGAAGCAATAGAAGTGGGTACACACCTCTATATAGGTCAATGCACGAAGCCCTTGTTCATTTTATATGGTATCACAAGAGCTAGGCCTACAGGCTGCCCACCAGCCATTTTTGTGTGGCCACCTAAACATCTGACCCCACAGAAAGCTCTTGCACACTAGCCAGCTATGGAAACTCAGGTTGTCAATATTAGAGTCAGTCATTCCAGGAGGCCCCTCTCAAAACTCAATTTCAGAAAAGGTCATTTCAATGGAACCATATGAAATTTATTGTAGGAATATGATAGCTAACATTCATATGGTGCTTACTGGGTTCCAAATACTTCACAGATGTAAACTCATTTAGTCCTGTTAGTAAGGTGTTGTCATTATCTCCATTTTTACAGAGGAGGAAACAGGATCACGGAAAGGGTAAGTAGCTTATCCAAGGTCAAACAGTTGGTAAGTGGTAGGGCTTGGATTTCAAGGCCAAGCAGTCTGGCCCTAGTCTTATCTTTTTAACATTGCATGTTAGTTTTCTATGACTGATATAACAGATTATCACTGACTAATTGTTTAAAACCACAAAATTTATTATCTTACAATTCTGTAGGCTAGGGTGCCACATGGGTGACACTGAGCTAATTAAGGTGTGTCAAAGCTGCACTCCTTTCTGGAGGAGAATCTATTTCTTTGCCTTTTCTAACTTCTGGAGGCTACTACATTCCTTAGCCCATGGTTTCTTCCTTTATCTTTAAAGCCAGCAACGGTAGTTGAGTCCTTCTCGCGTCACATCACTCTGACTTTGCTTCTGTCCCCACATCTTTTTCTTCTCTGACTCTTTTGCTTTCTTCTTCCATTTTTAGGGACCCTTATGATTACATTGTACCTATCTGAATAATCCAGGTAATCTCCCTGTCTTAAGGTCAGCTGATTAGCAACTTTAATTCCATCTGCATCATGAATTCCTCTTTGCCATATCGCTTAACATTCCGAGGATGAGGATGTGGATATCTTTGGAGGGCCATAATATTGCCTATCACAGCTGTACAAATGTCCCAATCCAAAAAGTGCCAAGGGTTGGGACAGAGGACAGGAAAGTTTTGATGGGAAAAAAGAAAGAAAGAAGAGAGAGAGGGAGAGAGGAGGATGGCAATAGGATTTGGGGACATTAAATGAAATGACATATGTAAAAGACTTAGAGCCTGGCACGGTGGCTCACACCTGTAACTCCACTTCAGGAGGCCAACGCAGGCAGATTGCTTGCAGCCAGGAGTTTGAGACCAGCCTGGCCAACACTGTGAAACCCCTCTCTACTCAAAATAAAAAATAAAAAAATTTAGCCAGGCATAGTGGTGCAAGCCTGTAGTCCCAGCTACTCAGGAGGATGCGGCAGGAGAATCGCTTGGATCTGAGAGGCAGAGGTTGTAGTGAGCTGAGATCGTGCCATTGCATTCCAGTCTGGGCAACAGAGCAAGACTCCATCTTTGAAAAAAGAAAAAGACTTAGTCCAGTGCCTGACACATAGAAAGCCCTCAACAAATCAACAAATGATAGCTATCATTATCATTATTACCACAAACAGCAGTATACTGAGAATCCTTGGGAGAATCTCTGCAGAGTTGCAGTTGGTGTGTAATGGGAAAGTTTGAGGTGACAGAGACTGATTTTGCAAAGGCTCATAACTGACCTGAACTGGAATTGCTTTACTTTTAAGCCCAATGTTACTCAGTGTTCCAGATGCTTTGCCATTTAACATTTTATGTGTCCGTAACATATGACTATTTGCTTTTCAACTCTCTCAGCATAGATATCGGAAGACAGTGATTCTTCTGACATGTGCCTTTTACTGTATTTTTGTTTCAAAGAACTGAGAGTTTTTTTGTTGTTTTCATCGATCTGAAGTATTTAGAGAATCCTTCAGGCAGAGGTACCAAGATTGATTTAGGTAGGATTAAGGTTCTTTTAGTGCCTCGATGACTTAAAGCTGTCTCTGAACACTTGTTTTATTGCAGTTACTTATTTGGCATTAGGATCCTCAATATTCAGGTTGTTTGTATTGATCCATAGAGTCAGGGGAAACATATCTATGTTCTGGAAAGTCTTAAACTAAAATGAAAATGAAAAAAGCCACACATCTTGAGATTTGTGCTTCTCAAGATCATGCGGCTCCTTTTAAGTAGGACATAATTTAATGACTTTAAAGGGACAAAGAGGTCACCTAATCAGGTGGGAAAAGCATACCTCTGGGTGTCTGGGGGCCCAGTAGTTAGTTGGGTCTGTTATCTTAATATTTGTGAGAACATCTGTGAAGAGGTCACTTGGAAATATTTTATGTCATTTATCTTCTGTGCATACATAGTTTGTTTCTCTGCTTATCAGTTCATTCATTTACCAAACACTTTCAATGCCTATTATGTGCCACATATTGTACCATAGTAGAAAAATTTATGCATAGTAGAAAAATTTGCACAATAGGTTGATGTATATTCATGTGTGCATGTATATTTTTATTTAAAATTTATTTAAAATTTTAACTTTGGTATGTTAAATTTGATAGTCAAGAGGCTATTTTCCTTATCAGAATGGTAAAAGGCAATTTAAAACACCTATAGGAAAGGGGAAGAGTTGTCAAATTTAAGTATAGTAAAATAGGGAGGGGTTAACCTAAAGAGGAAGGAAGGGAACTAGGATTACATCTGTTGCTATAGTATACATATGTAGTCACTCCGTGCATTAAGTCTTTGGAAACAGCAGTAGTGAGAGGAGACAAGGAAGAACAGAGGTGAGGAAAACCTAGTACTTCATAGGCAGGTAGACACTCTGGTGCCTCATTGATCAGTATTCTGTGCCAGGCTGTGCACTGCATGCCTTCCACATTCTCTCTTTTGACCCTTGCAAAAACCCTGAAACGTAATTTTACAGAAGGAGGCACAGAAACTCAGGAACATTAAATACTTTAAGCCAGGGTTACCTGGCAACAAATAGACCTGGAGTTAGAACCCAAATCTGTCTCATTGCAAACCCATGCTCCTTCCATAATACAACCTGACATATGTTGACTGCCCACTAGACACCAGGCTACCTGGGAGACTACTGGTACTGTTATTTCCATTGAGAGAAGTGGAACACAGAGGAGTAAGTCACCTACCTGAGTTGCACATTTGGTCAAAGTAGGAAACCACCCTGAGCAGCTGGGGGAGGGTCATTTCTGGGCCCGCTTCTGACTCACATCCAGGAGTGGCACTGGGGAGAAGGAGTTGTTAAACCTGGAAACTCTGAAGATGGTAGTTTATTCAAATAGCCACTAATTCAAGACTATGTCTTAGAAATGTCTTTATCTGTGGGGAAAAACCTGATTTTTCTCACTTCCCACTTTCCTCACCCCTGATACAACACCTACACCATCAGTTTGGTGTTTCCATTCTAGATGAGTGATTTTACCACTGCATGTTGACCCACCTTGACGCTCCCATCTTCCTTGCTGCCCACCATCACCACCAAATCCTTTCGGCCCTTCTCCTCCTTTCTGACCTCACTGCCATTGCCTTAGTGGAAGCAGCCAGTTAGATGAACAATTACAACAGTCTCCACCTCCTCTGTCTTTCCTCACTCCCAAATCTGTCTACCCCACTCATGTCACAGGACATTTGCAAGGCTGCTACCACTGGTTCCTACAGTACTTGTGCACAGTTAGAAGGTGGACATCCTTCCTCTAGGAATATTCATAGCCCATGGATTGGCCAGCAGAGTACAGGCAGGGTCAACCCTTCCTCATGCTCTCGGCTGTGCACCTGCAGGAGTGAATAATGCCCAGTAGTGCCACATGTAGTAACATTGCTTCCTTGCTTAACAGCTTTTAATGATTCCCCAGGACCTTAGAGATAAAGCTTAAATTCCTTCACATGGCACACAAAGCTACCTTTTTAGCTTCTTCCCTTCTCCCCCCAGCCTTTTCAGGCTGGTACTCCTGAAGCATGGGAATGGAAGTGACCTAAATATTCCATGACTATTTTTCCTTCTTCCTAAGGTGTGCTCTCCTTCCTCTCACTCTCTGATAATATCCTGTTCTTTAACGAGTTGAGCTGTCATCTTCTTTATGAAACATCTTATGTCTCATGCAGATAACATTAGACTTCTGGGCCCATTAGCCTCTGTAAATGCTTTAATTATGGCACTAACTGTTATATCAGTTACTTGTTTTCGTGACTATGTTCTACACAAAGCCGAATTCAGCAGCCAAAAGTAATTAGAAGGGAGTTTCAGTCTTTACTAAGTTTCTCAAAGGACACAAAGGGAAACCATGTCCTCAGCATCCATTTATCATCAGCCTTTCCTCTCCTTCCTTACTCAAACGTCATCCTCCTTCTGTTGACAAAAACATTCCTCCTCTGCCCCAGCCTATACAGTTTTTCTTTCCTCTTCCCATGTTGCTCTCCTCCCCACAAACCTCAGCCCTCTCTCCTATCACTTTATTTTATGGATTGCCACAGCTTCACCATCAGGAAAAAAGAAAACACTCATCCTCTTCAGGCAAAGCCATAAATTATAGGATTATCACTATTGGGTTAGACTGTGTCAGCCAGGTTCTGCTGGGTTCTGCCACAGTAACAACCCTCAAATCTCAGTGGCCTGCACAAAGGTTTATTTATAGCTCACATAGCATATTAACAACGGGTCAACTGAGGCTCTGCCTCACATGATTCCTTTATCATGGAATCTGGACTGAAGAAGCAGTCTGTAAGACATGCATTCTCATAGCAGAGGAAAAAGTAATGGCACAACCACACATTGACTTTTGAAATTTCCTCTCAGATGTGGCATATATCATGTCTCCTCACACTCCGTGTGCCAAAACAAGCCTTATGACCAAGTGTAGTATCAATGTGGTAGGGAATTATACTCTTTCTCCAGGCAGGGAGAATGTCAGTAACATGGTAATGAGTAGAGATAAATTTTCAAAGCAGTAAATTGGGACTAATAAGACAGTATGGTCAGGAATACCTCATATTAATATTGTTTTATTTTGTCACATTTGTATGGCACATCAGTCTGTGAGCTTACAGGGCTCAGATGGTGTCTCATACTGTTTTTTATGATTGATATGTAATCGCACATATTCATATAGGAGGAATAAGTTCTGGTGATCTATTGCATAGTAGGATGACTAGAATTAACAAGCATGTATTGTATATTTCAAAATATCTAGAAGAGAAGTTTTTGAATATTCTCATTAGAAAGAAATGGTAAATGTTTTGTTTTGAACACCTAGCGTATTTTTAGAAAAGGAATTTTCCATGCAAGTTAACAAAGACCTGGGCAGAAGAGAGAAAAATTTCTGTAGGATAGAAGTCACACTTGAAACTGGAATATTTGAAAATTCCAAATCAAAAATCTATCTTTATACTTGGGTGATATTCTTATCAGATTACCAAGCTGGATAGGTAGATGGCTGCTTTCTGTGGTGTGTAGTTTCTCAGAGAAGGAGGTTTCCTCTCCAAAGAATGTTTCTTTTGCTAGATCTCTGTACCACTCAGGTTTCATTCAGGAAAACTGAAACCTGGCAGTTATTTTAACAAAAAAGGTTACTGTGGGGAAGTAAAGAACTACAGTGTTGCAAAGGAAATACTGAAGTCAGGCAGTTGATAACTGCAGGAAGTGAAGCAGCTACTGCCTCTAGAGTTGGGGGAGCAAAATGAAGAGGTTGGGGTTATTGGAACCAAGATGCTCAGAGAGGCCCTGTGGAGCTGAGCCTCGGACTCCTGAGTAGGAGATTCTGCCCTTGTGGTGCTGGGCCCTCAAGGATGTGGGGCAATGGACTGAGCCTAGTTTGGGGAGTGTTGCTTTTAAGCTGGAAACTGGAACCAGCTGCCATTGTGAGGTCGGAGGATCATTGGTGACAGGAACAGGCAGGCAAACAAGAAGGACCAAGGTCCTATAACCTGTTCTCCCCGCCAGTCTCCCTCTCATGCCCTGTACTGACAGAGCATATCAGAGAGACAGACAGCAATGCAAAAATGTAGTTTGCAGAGTCTCTGTTCTGGCATTGTGTTACAGATAAGAGGAAGGAAGGGGAAATCAGAGATAACTTAATAGCACACTCCCTAATACCTGGAATTTTACAATTTGAGCTCTAATCCTTTGGCTAAAGTCATCCTCAATTAAAATAAAAGTGTCCCTTGGAAAGATGAAAATTTTAATGTCATTCTTTATTGACACCCCATTACAAATAGTTTATTGAAAATAAGAAGAGAAAGCAAGAGATACAGATGAAGTATTTTGGCTGTAGCAGGGGCAGATAGAGGATGCCACAAAGATGGTGGAGGGCCAAAAAAGAGCAATGAAAGCAAGGGGATTATGGAAGATAAATTTTACCAACTTCCAGATTTTGCAGATGCTTGGCAGAGTTTCTAGGACTTTGCTGCTCACAGCAATATAAATGAACGGCAGGGACAGAGATGAATCTGTCCATTTGGTCAACACTCAGAACAACTCAGCTCATATAAAAATGAGACCCATGACTCAGATCAGACTAAGATGGTAGCCACGGGTGAGTCACTGAATAATACACTTATGCAGGGACAACTGCCTAGGTAATTCAAGCAAAACCTTACTCTTGACTGAATTACAGTAGTGCCCTAATTAGTGGAAAGCTGAGAGCTTAGCTTATTCTAAATTGGATTTTTCTTGTCTGAGGATTAATTAGGAAACACTTCCAAACTTATTTTACAGATTTAAAACAAAATGATTTCCTCTTTATTCCGACTCACTTTTGAATAGTGAATAAAACCAATCTCTAATAAATTTGAATACTGCATTTTTTTCATTTTTGAGTGTCTATTTCAGTTCAGTCTGCGTCAAGTACCAGTTCTGTGACAAGCACTATGTAGAGCTGGACAAAGATGAATGAATCATTTTCTGACCTTAAGGATAGAATGGTTGAGCTCACTCAAGCTCTGGCTGGAAACACAGAGGGCCTGGGTGCCCAATCCCAGCTCTGTAACTTGTAAGGCATGTGATTCTGAGCTTCAACCTCTTCATTTGTAAATTGGAAATAATAAAAATACCCATATAATATTGTGAAATTAACAATACAGTATATCAGTGCTTATGGTATATGTTCGATAAAGGTATTTTATTTTTGTTGATAATGTTGGTGGCACCTTATATATAAATAGATAATTTTGGTATATGTGAATTCTATAAATGCTGATGTTCATGGCCCAGTCTTTTTTTTTTTTTTTTTTTTTTTGGCCCAGTCTTAAAGAGAGATAGTTTGAGATTGGTGGGAAGTTTTCCCAATTCTAGGATATTACTTTTTTCTCCTCTTTTCTGTAGCATCATTTCTCCTTTCTCTTCCCCTGTCATTTCCTTTTCCTGCCTCCTCCTCGTCTTCCAGAATTATCCAGATTGCTATCCACCTCTCCATTTCTCTTGGTTGTGTATACCTAGCCAATGTCAAAGGTACTGTTTGGCTTACTCTGTCTTACCAATAGGTTTTCAACCTCTGGCTCAATTAATGTGTATCCTTTTGTTAGATAACTGACTCTTTTTAAAATATTTATTGATGCAACCAATAAATAAAAAGAAAAAGGCTATTCCCCAGCCTTTTTCTACTGTGATACATGGTAATGTTTACTTATGCAACATACTCCCTCATATTTTCCTGTTCCTGCAGAAAGCACGATAGAATGAATACCTGGTAGTAAAATGATCGTATTATAAAGGTACCTTAAATCCATTCTAATTTAGTTTTTTAATCATTCCCAAATTTTAGCATTCTAATCATCATTACTGTCAAATTAATTGCAACACACCTCACCATTTTGTCTTATTAGGATGTTGTGACACATGGGTGAATAAGACCCCAAAATGTGACTATTGCTTCTTTCTTAAGACCTGTCCTACTGGACATGTACCGTTTGACCTAGCGATGCTCTTCCTAAAATATGTACTTCCTCAAAGCACTTGCACATGTGCATTTTACAGAATGTTCATTAGAGCATTGTTTATAGTAATAAAACTTTATAAATAGACTAAGTATCCACTAGCAAGACAATGAGCCAGTAAACTGTAGTGTCCCATACAGTAGACTTCTGAGCAGCAAAGAACATGATGGACTAGAGCGCCTTGTATGAACATCAATGAACCTCAATGCTGAGCAAGCAAAGCAACTTGCAGAAGAATAATTATAGCATGATATCATTTCTGCAAAGTTCTAAAATACGCAATACTGTATTCTTAGGAATACCTGCATGTTGTGGATTATAAAACATTCCTGATAGCGGTTACCTCTAGGGGAAGGGAATGCAATTAAAAAGGAGAACACAGAGAAACTTCAATTATATTTGCAAACTTTTGATTCTTAAATTTGTTAGGGGGTATATGGGTGTTTGATATCATTTACCAGCGCATTTTTGTATGTTTAAACTTATTTGATTAAAAGAAAAAGACGTTCACAAGATCTTATTTCAAAACAGCAGGAACTTATACACTGGGGGCCTTTTTGAACTATGAGAGTCAGTAATCTTATAAACAGTGACAAATAGTGGGCCAGGTACCATGGCTCATGACTGTAATCCGAGCACTTTAGGAGGCCAAGGTGCATGGATCAGTTGAGGTCAAGAGTTTGACAGCAGCCTGGCCAACATGGCAAAATGCTGTCTCTACTAAAAATACAAAAATTAGCTGAGTGTGGTGGCGTGTGCCTGTAGACCTAGCTACTTGGGAGACTGAAGCAGGAGAATTGCTTAAACCCGAAAGGTAGAGGTTGCAGTGATCTGAGATTGTGACACTGCACTCCAGCCTGGGGGACAGAGTAAGACTCCATCTCAAAAAAATAAAAATAAAATTTTTTTAAGTGACAGGTAGATAATAATAAGAATCATGAAACTACCATTTATGAGCATGGTGTGTTTATAACCACACTGCATGCAGTATCTCTTAATCCTCAAACATCCTCTGAAGTGGGTGTTATGGTTGTCCCCATTTGAAAGATAAGAATCCTAAGGCTTAGAGATGTTACTTTTCTAAATTCAAATAGTTAGTTCTTGGCAGAACCAAGATTCAAACCCATGTTTGTTTTTTCTAACCAACAAAGTAGATATTACTGTATTCCTTCAAGATGTTGTCACTCCAACCATTAAGATATAACCTAGCCATGTTATTTGGGAGGGAAAACAGTGACCCAGGACTCAGAGTTTTGTTTTTGTTTCATTTAGAGATAAGGTCTTGCTCTGTCACTCAGGCTGGAGCACAACTGCTTGATCATAGCTTACTGCAGCCTTGAACTCCTGGGCTCAAGCAGTCCTCCCACCTCAGCCTCCCAGGTAGTTAGGACTAAAAGTACGTGCCAGCGCACCCAGCTTGAGTTTCTTAAAAAAAATATTGCAAGCTGCCCACATGTTTACAATCTTGGGCTCACAAAAGGTAAATTCTATCTATGAGGCAACTTCCCTCAATAAAAGTCTACCTTCAAGCTGGAATATCGGTATTTGTCAGTCTCATCTAGTGCATAAAATACTGAGCCCTAAAAGCAGTAAGAATCATTATGAAGTTTCTGACTTTATTTCGACATGGATGTTTTATTTTTGAAAATAATTCAATTTTTAAAAATGTTAGTCATCTTTGACAAATATATTATTCCAAAGGGTTCCTTCCCTCCTTCCTTCCTTTCCTACCACCTTATAAATTAAATTAAAATTAGTCATGTATACATTTTAAATAGTCCTACAAGGTTTGTTTTGAAAAACAGCAATCCCATGCCCCACAATGCTTTATATTTGCCCCTCCCAAGAAGCAGCCCCTTTCAACTCTTTTGCCTGTTTATTTTGGCAATTAATGCTTCATATATAAATAAATTATTTTATTATTACTCCGATGTTTTTCAGTTATAGGAGAATCTATTGACTTCCCCCATAGAGAATAAGAATTTGCTGTTTGTTTCTTCCCTACAGTTCTTACTACAGTAGATAGCTATTCTTATCCTTTCAATGTAGTTATATTACAATTTAATTACATTATTATAATGTAGATCACTATTTACATGATGACTATACAAATGCTACCCAGAGCTAGGTCATATAGTACAATATGAATCATTTTCCTCTTTTGCGCTGTTTTTGCTTGAACTAAAGTAACTCATTCTCTTGATTTTTTAATTTTCAAAGTTTTCTATGTACTTATTACTAATTCCATCTTACATTCTGCCAGTTATTTGGCAGAGTTTATCTAAATTGTCTAAATTTCAAGATGTTCAGATGCATCAGATATGTAATCAGTTTCATCTTCCTGAGAAAATTACTCTGGAGCCTTCTGACATGTTCCAATCTGAATTCTTGCCTTCCACTCTTGTTACAAATTATCATCTTGGTATCTTCCTTTACCAATATCCTAGGATTCTCTTTGTCTTTCACTTTTGTGGCATCTTCTGTTTCCTGTGTATCATTTCTTACACTTTTTTATTGTACCCTCGTTTTGCATTCTCTAGTGACTTCCTAATAAGATTATGTGGATGGTATTATTTTTGTGATCATGCATACTGTTATGGGTCAAATTGTGACCATCTAAAATTCACATGTTAATATCCTAACCCCCAGTATCTCAGAATGTGGCCTTATATGGTGATAGGGTCTTTAAAGAGGTAATTATATTAAAATGAAGTTATTAGGATGGGCCCTAATCCATTATGACTGGTGCACGTTATATAAGAGAAAATTAAAACACAGACATATACACATAGAAGATCATGTGAAGACATACAGAGAAAACAGCTATCTACAAGTCAAGGAGAGAAAATTTAGAAGAAAAAACTCTGCTGACAGCTTGACCTTGGACTTTCAGCCTCCAGAACTGTGAGAAAACAAATTTCTGTTGTTTGAGCCACTCAGGGTATGGTACTTTGTTATGACAGCCCCAGCAATGAGGTATATGTTCATTATACTGCACTCATTATGATAGTTGGGCTAGATATAGAATTCTATATAAAACCAAAATCTGTTTTCCTCACAATTTTTAAGTTCTTGATCTTTTAACTTCTAAAATTAATATTCAGTATTCCTACTGATAACTTCGAAAACATTCCAATTCCCAATTCTCTGTGTGTAACCTTTCTCCTCTATGGAACTTTATATAATTGTCTGTTTGGCCTCAGTATTCTAAAATATCATAGGAATGTATCTTGATGTGGTTCTATGTTTATTTATATTACTGGATGCTCAGTGAACCCTTTCAACCTGTATACTCTTGTCTGTCAGTTCAGAAATTTTTTCTTGAATAATTCTTGAATGTTTTAGCTGATTTATTCCTTTTTTGTCTTTCTGGAATTCCTATTTTTCAGTTATTGGGTTTCCTGGGCTGATCCTCTAATGTCCTTACTTTCCTCTTTTTTTTGATAATCTATGTATTTTTGCTCTGGGAGAATTCTTCAAGGTATTTTCTGGACCTTCACCCCACTTTTGTAGGTCACTTCATGCCCCAGTTCTAAGACTTTCTGGGATTTTGTAGTATAAATACGATTGTTCTTGGGTTTTCCCCAGAGCTGGTTTAGCATTCAGTTTTTTCTGGTTTTCTAAGTCTATTATTACATAGATCTGTCTGCTTGGCACGTTTCAACATTTTGATGCTGTTGTTTTGTGCTATCTTTGTTCTTTGAGAGTTCCTACTGTTATGTAAACATACACACCCACTATGCATGCTACTATCATCTTCATGGGATTTTGAGAGAGACAGAAAAATTGTATGCAAATATTTAATTTTCCATCTTTACTTG
This sequence comes from Colobus angolensis palliatus, assembly GCF_000951035.1. Classification (NCBI taxonomy): domain Eukaryota; kingdom Metazoa; phylum Chordata; class Mammalia; order Primates; family Cercopithecidae; genus Colobus; species Colobus angolensis. Next base: position 12,304,782 of record NW_012110919.1, read on the forward strand.
GAAGCTCAAGAGCAAGTGTTTCTTAATTTGTATTTAACACTTAGATAACAAAGATGATATCATGAAGTACAATTAGAAATGGCCATTTGTATAAGGAAAATGACTCACAATCCTTTACATTTCAGTAACCTGTCACCCTGATCTAAAAAAGAGGCTTTAAAATCTTTACCAAATAGTCAGAACTTTCAATATTATATATTTGGCCTAACAATCTTCTCACCTTATACTCATAAAATATCTACTCAAGATTAGAAGTTAGATATTGTGCTGCAGTTGCCTAAGGCCCAGAAAACTCTCAAAATAGGCCTTGTCACATAAAAAATTAATTGATTGCTTGGTTCCTACTTAGATTTTCATTAATTTGAGGACATAATATAAGTGACAGTTAACTGTATCACCTTTACTTCTCCTTGTTAAACAAGAAATACCTATTTAAAAGTCTAATTAAGAAAGTTTCCTGAAATATTTATTTTTAAGGCATTAACCTTCCCTTATTGTATTATGGAATAATACAACTTTAAACATCAGAAAAGACTGGTATGTTGGTTATCTGTTGCTACATAACAATCTACTACAAAACTTACTGACTTAAAACAACAAACATTTTATTTGCTTATTATTCTTTTGTTTTAGCAATTCGTGCTAGATTCACCTGGGAAGTTCTTCCACTGCTTCCACCTGGAGTCAACATGTGGCTGGAGTTGTCCCTTTGCTCAATGAGCTGGACAGTCCAAAATGGTCTCTCTCTGTCATTCACATAGCTGGGGGATGCTGCCAGCTCTTGGCTGCATTTCTGTCTGCATATGGCTCATCTTCAAAGAGGCTCATTTGGGCTTCTTTTACCCTAGCAGCCTTGGGGCAGCATTCCAAGTGGGCAAGAATGGAAGCTGCAGAGCCTATGCCAAAAAATCATGGAAATTACTTCTGCCGTATTCTGTAGATTAAAGCCATTCACAAATCCAGCCCAGATAGAAGAGGTAGAGAGGTAGAGTCTACCTCTTGATAAAAGGAGCAAGAAATTCACATCCCAAAGGAGTATATATAGATAGGAGGAATCGTGGCTTTTGTTTGTTTGTTTGTTTGTTTGTTTGCAATCTACCACAGACTACTGTCTAGCTGAAACTTACTCACATTTTTTCCACATATACTCTCATTCCCATCCCAGAATCTCCATGGATCTCATCCCAATATTGCATCAGGTTCAAAGTCTTGGATCTCATGTTCTGCATCAAGTGAGTTCAGGGTGAAAACCTTTGGCTAAAGCTCAGTTGTACACTCTTTGTGAACCAGAGACCTGTGAATGAAAAAGATAAGTTACCTGCACCCTACAACTCCAACACATAGTGATGGAACAGGGGCAGAATAATTACAATAGGCACTGCCATTCAACATGGGGAACAACAGGAAGACTGTAGCAGTCACTCATTCACATTAATCTGAAACTCAGCTGGGCACCTGCTTCAGGCTCCTTCACTCCAAGGACAAAAAACCCACCTTGATTAGTTATCTGTTTCTGTTTCCTACTTTGCCACATGCCTTAAATTTTTAGATTCACGGAGGTCAATAATGTAACTCTAATTCTAAAATAATTGTACAAAACCATCTGTAGGTAGTTAAGTGCTTCTTGACAAAGTTACCCCTTCCTCCTGAAGTTTTTAACCACGTAGATTTCCATACCTTTGAGAATACTTGTTTGTTTGGCCCACCTCAGAAATTCCATAATACATGTAAAACAACAAATTGAAAAACCATCTTCCTTGCTTTTATTTCCCCAAAAGTAGTACCACATACAAAGCATCATCATAAAATGATACTGATTTTGAGAATCTTCAAATTAGAAAAAAAAGGTTAAAGTTTATCTGTAATATAACCTGACAATTTCTGGAATACCCAGTGGTTCTCTATGGGGATCACATGATTTACTTATTTCCTTGGGGCCTAGAGTAGAGCATGAGACAGACCAAGCCCTGCCCTCACAGAGCTTACAGTCTGCAAGGGGAGAGGGGCAGACAACAAAAATGTAGATTCATCCCAGCTCTGTTTTTAAAAATTTTAGAGAGTAAAACATAAGAGAATAAAACAGGGTAATGGAGGAGAGAGACAGAATGAGTGAGAGAGCGAGAGAGAAAGAGAGATTATTGGGGCAGGAGAGTGACTATCTTAGCTAGGATGATGAAGAAGTGACATTTAATTTGAGACCAAAATGTTGGGAAGAAACAAGTTGTACAAGAATCTAAGAAAAGCATGATCAAAAGCCTGGGCAATAACAGTCTGGGTTGGTTTGTTCAGGGTCAGAAAACAAGTTCAGTGTTGCTTGTTTACAGTGAGCAAAGGGAAGAAGAGAGGAGATAGGGTCATTGGTGTGGGCAGGAGTCATGAAGGACTGTGTGGAAAGGTGAAGTCATTGCAGAGTTTTAAGTGGAAAAGGATAAGATTTTATTCATTTTTTAAAAAAATCATTGTGGTTGCTGTGTAGAGGATGGACAAAAGAGAGAGTGAAATTAGATGGTACAGTTAGGAGGCTATTGTAGTAGTCCTAGAAACAACTTTGAAGTAGGAGGGTGAGAAAGGGTCAGATTCAGGATAATATTTGGGAAGAGGAGCCCAGAGACCTTGATGGATTGGATTTTGGCCTTGAGAGAGAGGGTCACCGATGCATCTCAAGTTTGTGACTTATGAAATTGGGTGCACTTCAGTTCTGTGTTTTCACTTGTATTTTAGGTTCAAGGGTACCTCTGGAGAAAAGGGAACTCTCATACCCTGCTGGTGGGAATGTAAACTAGTTCAGCCATTGTGTAAAACAGTTTGGCGATTTCTCCAAGCATTTAAAACATAACTACCATTCAACCCAGCAGTGCCCTTTTTTAATATGGAAAAGCCTAGGGGAAGAACAGCTTTTTCCTTTATAAGAGTCCAGGTCAAGAGTGCTGTTTTGGAAATATTTGGTTTGAGATTTTTCTTAGACATCAAGCAAGATGTCAAACAGGCAGTTGAATGTGGGAGTTCAGTTATTTACCAGCAAGGCTTTATGACCCACCTCAATACTTTATAGTCTCACTTTGTGATTGTCTAACCCTGTCCTTGGGTAACTAAGACATGGTGACCCTCATTTCCTGACGAGTAGACATTCAATGAATTCCCCAAGGGCACACAGCTAAAGTGGAAGAGCAGGACTTGAACCAGGTCTTCTGGCAACCTACACATAGTCTTGTAGGGCACTGCTCACCCTCCTCTACTCTCCTGCTTATTGTAATCAAGGGGAGAGGCAGGGTAAAGATACCATTCTGGAGGCAGTGGGTGTGCCACATCCTCAAAGTGTCACCCCTGACTTAGGCAATTGTTTATCTGTGCTGTTCATATAGTGTCCACCAGCTACAAGTAGCTACTTAAATTTAAATTTTAATCAATTAAAATTAAGCTAAGTTAAAATTCACTTTGTTACTTTTACTAGTCACAGTTCAAGTGCTCAATAGCTACATGAGTGTCATATTGGATAGCACAGATAAAGAACATTTTCATGATCTCAGAAATTTCTATTAAACAGTGCTGGAGTCTAGATTAATCTAAAGTTCCCTTCAGTTATATTAATTTGTGGAGAAAGTGTAGTCTTATCCTCAAAGCTGTGATCTAAGGAGAAAGTTTAGGAAAAAAAGAAAGTTACCTACTTTAAAATTAGCATATTTTATAATAAGCTGATTTTAGATCCAGCATTAATGAGCACCTTTCCCCAGCTCACACCCTTGAATATTTGCGTGTTTCTCATGTTATCTATTAAGAGTATAGGTTCCTCTGAGGAGGGAAACTAGGTTTTTTTCACCTTGCATTTCCCTCTCAAAATATTTAAATATGTAACACCCATGTCCATATTATACACACCCTCAATACATACTGCTTTGCACAGAACAAACATAAAATTTACTTGTTAAATGATCCAGCATATCACAGCATTTTACAACGTTACTGTGGACAGTTTGCCACAGGAAGAACCTATCAATCAGAGAGCAGATAAACTCCAGGAGGTCTGCAGCTAAAACCCGGTTGCACGGCATATTTGTTTCTCATTTCTCCCTTCCTAGCAAAAGGGATATTGGGACCTCTATCTTCCATCACCCTGGGTGAAAACGAGGTTGCTCACTACCCCAGAAAGCAGAAAGGTCGAGCTTAGAGGGGAGTCAGTGGGAGGTTCAGGCCCTGGTCTGCCCATTACTTCGTGAGCAGGCCAGCAAGGTCTTCCTCACAGGGCGCGATGGAGGCATGCAGAAAGCCCTTCACACACACACACGCATGCAGGCAGACCTGGGCCCCTTGAAGTTCCCTTCACAAACACAGGAGAAGATTTGGAGCAAAACAGATGGTTTCTGAATTCCTCCTTGACACTTGCTGGTTGTGTGTCTTTGGACAAATTATATTAGCCCTTCAAAGTAGCAGGATAAGGAGATGTGTGGATATAGGCCTTGATCACAGAGTTAATGCTACACCCTTTCAGCAGTTTCTTCCCCTCCTCACCGAATTTCAGGGGGAACGTGAGAGCAAACCTAGAACAGAAGTGTGCTTTCCTTTTAATTTTTCTTTTTAAAAATATTTCAAATGTTTTTTAAGAGGCAGAATCTCACTCTGTCACCCAGGCTGGAGTGTTGTGTTCATAGCTCACTACACTCTCTAACTCCTGGGCCTAAGGGATTGCCCTGCGTCAGCCTCCTGAGGAGCTGGGACTACAGGTTCACACCACCACACCCAGCTAATTTTTTTTTTAACTTTTTGTAGAGATGAAGTCTTACTGTGTTGCCCTGGTCTTGAACTTCTGGCTTCAAGTGGTCCTCTTGCATTTGCCTCCCAAAGTGCTGGGATTGCAGGCATGAGCTACTGCACCCAGCCAAAAATTGCAGTTTTTTAAATGTCTAATAGTACTTACACATGGGAAAAATTTCCTAAGTATGTACAGTGAAGTTTCCCTCCTGCCTATCCAGCCACCCAGTTTTCCCCAGAGGCAACCAATGTTTCCCGAGGTGTATGTGTCCTCCCATGGCCATTCTGTGCATGCACAAGCAAATATGTCTATCAGCATATTCATTTGCATGTACTTCCTAACATGTGCACATTTTCCTCTGACACAAATAACTCTGTGACTGTTTTGAACCTTTTCTCCCTGTCCTGTCTTAGAGAATTTTTTTTAGATCTATACCAAGGGTCCTTAATCTATTTACAGGTGCAGAATATTCCACTGTAGAGTTGTACCATAATTTTCTTATCCTATCCCCCACTGATTAATTATTTAGGTTATTTCCAGGCTTTTGCTATTATAACCCATGCCATAATGAACATTGTTGTACATCTGTCACTTTGTTCATGGGTAAGTATATTTGTAGAACACGTTTCTAAAAAAAAGGAATCCCTAGATTAGATGGTATGTAGTGAAAATATATATGTAGTTTTGACAGACCTGACCAAATGGCCCTAAAGAGTTTGTATGTTTGCTATCGCCCCAGCAATGCATGGGAGTGGATATGAGTTTCCAAGCTAATGTGAAGTCCTGCTCAGAGACTGAGAACCAAGTCTCATGTTTGCCAGAGTTGCTTAGCTTACATTGTGTACATGAGGGGGTGGGGGATATGTGTGTGTATGAGAGAGAGACTTCATTTGGAGAAAGCTGTGGCTAAGTGTAAGAACCATGATATGGGAAATCGTCACTGTTCCTTCTCATAATCCTCCAGTTTGAAAGAGTGACCCACAAAATGAAAGTGCTCTACACCCCGCAGGAAGATCCTTAGACATGCACTGTGAAGGCAGTAGTTCAGCTGATAGCTAGAAGAGATGGCAAGAGCAAGAGCAGAGACCAAGGTTATAAGAAGATGAGATTTAGTCTTATAGCCCCTGTGTTAGGCCATTTGCATTGCTATAAAGGAATACCTGAGACTGGGTAGTTCATAAAGAAGGGAGGTCTATTTTGGCCACAGTTATGTAAGCCTGTACAGGAAGCATAGCACCAGAATCTGCTCTTAGTGAGGACTTAGGAAGCTTCCAATCATGTTGGAAGGTATAGAGGGAGCAAGCATGTCAGATGGCAAGAGCGGGAGCAAAGGCAAGGTGGGGCAGAGGGGAAGTGGGGAGCCACATTCTTTTAAACAACCAGCTCTTACATAAACTACCAGAGTGAGAACTCACTCATTGCCATGGGGGTGGCACCAAGACATTCGTGAGAGATCCACCCCCATGAATCAAACACCTCCCACCAGACCCCACCTCTAACACTGGGGATTCCATTTCAAAATTAGTTTTGGAGGGAGCAAACATCCAAACTATATCAGTCGCCAGCATTAGCTAGTGTTCTTCAGATGGTCAGCTCATCTGATCCAACTTTAAGTGTTTCTCATGTGCTAAGCCCTTTACCTGTGCTGAAAATGCTGAGATGAGCATGGCCAGTTTCTGCCCTCAAGAAACTCATCCAAGGAAGTGGGCCATGTGGGCAGACAGCTTTCATAGAATGTAATAGAAACTACAGCAATTATGACAGCTAACTCTGAGAACATCTTCAATGCCAGTCAGTGGGCTCGGCACTACTTGTCATCTCACTACAACAGTAGCCCCGTGAAGGTGATTACAGTGTTATCCCTATTTCACAGATGAGGAAACCAAGACCCAGGAAAGTTGAGGGGTAGCCCTAAAACCACATCATAGGTGGCACTACTGGAGTATATGCTGAGGTCTGTCTGACTTCAGAGCATTGAGATAAATCAGAGATGATGTTGAGCATACCCAAAGCTAAAAGTCCCTCCTCCTCTTCCACCAGTGGTTCTTTGCTTCCTTCTCTTTTTGTTGCATCACATTAATTGTTCTCATGCTGCTAATAAAGACACACTCAAGACTGGGTAATTTATAAAGAAAAGGAAGGTTAATGGACTCACAGTTCCACATGGCTGCAGAGGCCTCACAATCATGGTAGAAGATGAAGGAGGAGCAAAGGCACATCTTCCATGGTGGCAGGCAAGAGAGATCATGTACAGGGGAACTGCCTTTATAACACCATCAGATCTCATGAGACTTACTATCACGAGAACAGCACTGGAAAAATCTGCCCCCATGATTCAATTAACTCCCACCAGATCCCTCCCATGACACATGGGGATTATGGGAACTACGATTCAAGATGGGTGTGGGGACACAGCCAAACCATATCAAGCACCACACTGCATTTCAGAGCGAGGGCATGGAAGTCAAGCCAGAGCCTCTGGGGAAGATATGGTCCGAGCTGAGATTTAGAAACAAATGAATAAAAACATGAAAACAAGAGCAATCTGGACAGAGAAACTCTCAGCTGACCTCCAGGAAACCCAGCCTCCAGGCCTCAGGAAGTAGCTGGCAAACAGAGGCAGGCAAGCAAGCAGAGTGGCTACAGGGTCAGCCTTTGGAGCCATACTGCCTGAGTTCAAATGCTGGCTTGGCCCCTTTTTAACTCGGTAACGTTGGGTGCATCACTTAACCTCTCTGATTCTTCACCTGTGAAATGTGGCTAATAAGTACTTCCCTTATGGGTTGAAATAGGGATTGAATGAGTTCATGTATTAAGACTGTTTAGAATAGTGTCTGGCACGTGCCCTGTGTGTTTATTCCTCTGCAAAACCTCCAGGTTCCAGGTACAGCTTAGATGTAAGGAAAAGAAAAACAAAAATTTGAAGCTTGTCTGTGGTGCTTATTATAGAGAACAGTTACATGTGCTCAGAAAATGTAATGTGATGCTATAAAAAGAGAAGGAAGCAGAAAACCATTTAATGGAGGAGGGACATGTGCTTTTGGCCTTGAATTTTCTTGTCAAGCATAGTTGTGCTTATCAGCTTTCAGTTGTCATCTAGAATTGTGAGTCAAAATGGGCTTTTTTATTTGTTGTCTATTTCTTTATGACATCTTTACTTGGTATTAAAATGTAATGGCCTGTCTCAAATCAGGTGAAAAAGCAGAGGAGGATAAAATACAAAGGAACACATTCAATGAGATTCTTGCTTTTCTCCTCTTCCTCTTTGATGCTATAAAATGTTTTCAGAAAACCTGAGAGATAAATATCAGATAAATGCTGCAGCATCCTCATTTACCCACACAGCATTTATTGCTCATCCACCAAGTCAAATTACCTTTCTCCAAGAGCAGTATTCGGTAAGAGAATCCAAGAGAAGTAAAAGTGAAAGAAAAATACTTCAGTAGATCAGTTCTCGTGATTTACTTTTTTTCTCTATATTCCCTGGCCTTTCTCTCCTTTATCTGTTATCCCAGAGTCACATTTCCAGCCCTGTTTCCAAACGAAACCCCATGCTTGGACCAGTCTTTCTTGAGGCCAACTTTTTCTCTTCCTCTTATTATTTGAACAACTCCTGAGAATTCATCTCCTTGAAGAAAAACATTTAATAGCAAATTCCCCATCATAAATTACCATGACCCTCACATACCTGTGTACCAGCCACTCACTGGATCCCCGGGCTACAGAAGTTATGATTCAGGCTTTTGTCCTGAGTGAGCTCATGGTCTTACGTGGTAGGAAAGGCATGCAGAAGGAGGCTGACCTTGCCTTTCTCTGCCATACACTCATGTTCATTTCCTTGATGCTCTCACTTCCCCACTAGACTGTAACCTTCTCAAGGACAAGGATTTTATTTGTTTTGTTGACCATTGTATAATTAGTACCTTAAGGGAGTGTCCTCAGTAAACATTTGATGAACAAATGAAAACAAATAAAATACAATATAGAATGATCAGTAAATTGATGTGCTTGCAAAATAAGGAATAGCACAAAGGAAGGAGTAACTGAATGCTTTGGGGGACAGAAGTGCAGTTGGAGGGGTGGGGAGACTTTTTGGAGGAGGTGACTTCTGAGCTGAATGTTGGGGATAATGCCTACATTTATATGCCTTTGCATGATGTCCAGCTTATAGGAAGTGCCCAAGGAGTTTGCTGAGTTGATAAACTTTGTAATTTATGAAGGAGTCATAGATACAGCATCTCTAATACTCTACCATTTTTTGCAATCCTAACAAGGGGAGACATGGCAATTTCATGCTGGATTATGTAGCTCTGGAAGCTCTGCTACCTAGAAAACCTCTTAGTAAGGTACAAGCACCTACTGGAAAGCTGTGTGTGTATGTGTGTGTGTGCACACACACACATGCACACACACACATACACACACATACCTGCACATGCACCCTTGACAAAGTAGACTGGCTGGGGCAGTTGCTGGGAGACAAATCAGTCTTAAGTGTGTGCTTTAGAGGAAAGATCCCATTCACAAAAGAACATGGAAAAGGTAAGGATAGAGGTGATTTCCAGAGACTGGCCTCTCACCTCACCTGTGAGCCAGACCACAGCTCATTACCTAACTCCTATATCCACCACCCAAGCCAGTTTTATATCTTAAAATTTCTGAAAATTCATTGATTATGCCATGGGAGAGGCTAAGGTAGAAGGGAAGAGGAGAGAAAAACAAAATGAATTTTTAGTTGAATTTATATAATGACCTTACTGAGAAAAAACAAGATACAAGACCTAGACGTGCTATTAGTTTATTTTTAGGTTTCTTAATTTTGTTTAGCTCCAGCTCCTTCCTGACATGAATGATGTTCATGCTGAAAACCAAAACTACTCATACCTGTGAGCCTACTCTCCTGGTGTGATCTCTGGCTCCCTCAGGCTGTTCCAGACACACCCTGTCTATGACTGATTGAAGACATCTGCATCTGAGCAACACCAAATTATAACAAAAATTAGATCCATCACCTCCAATTAATTCTCAACTTGTGTTTTTAATATATGTGTGCAGCTTCATCATACACAACAAGGAAACGTTCTTCAACAATGCCACAAGAAGTAGAATCGTGCATCACATTTTACAAAGAATAAAATACGAAGAAGGAAAAAATAAGATTGGTAAGTAGTATATTAGTATAACAAACTACATTTGGCATTTGGGAATTACAGACTTCTTCCCTTGGTTTTATTAAGCTTGTATCAATTCTAGCAATGCTTGTCACTTATAAAACCCCTAACTAATCCTTTGATGAATAATTCACAGTGTAAAATCTTCATTGCATCCTTAAATACCTTCTTTAAATAGCATGTCGTCTCATTTGTCTAAGATCATGGAGAAATTCTCTCATTTTAGAAAATGTTGTATGCCAGGCACTGAACTAGATGTTGGGGAGATAAGCGTAGTTCTGTTCTGGAGCTTGTGTTCAAGAAATTAAAAGCAGACAATAAACAAATAAGTAAATACAATAACTAACATAAAGAAATTAAACTGGATGATGATACAGAAATAGGCCGGTAAAAGGTAGGAGTTAGTTCAAGCTGAGATTTGATGATGAGGGCAAGCATCACTGAGAAGCTGAAATTTGAACCGAGACCTGAATGCTGGGGAACCAGTGTGGGAAGATGGAGGGGTAGGGCGTTACATGCAGAGGGAGCTGTAAGCATGGAGATGAGCTGTCCCACATAAGCAACTTCTTCAGTCATCTCCTCCATTAAATAGCCTCCACCATATATATTTTAGGCATTTTTATGAGAATGTGTCCATATTGTATTATACATTTCCTGCCTTACTAAACAGATTATTATATATCAGGAAGGGTTGGGTGGCTTTGTTTTTATCTCTTTTTCTAGCAAGTTTTTTATCAGTAGTTTTAATAATGACCTATATCAGTCAGGGTCTAATCAGGAGACAAAAGCACAAGTAAATTGAACAGAGAAAGTTTTATATAAGTAATTAACTATGACAGGGGATTCAAATAATGGAGGGTTGGCTAGTCAAGGGTAAGAATAACTCTAAAGAATAGAGAAGTAACAGATATTAGGAGCAACTACCACCCCTGAGAAGACTCCTTCCTACAGTGCTAAGCTGCAGATCCTGCTGGAAGAGGTACAGCCATGGCAGTGTAGTTTGCTGGGGGCTCTAGAAATCTGCCCTCTGGAGTACTAGGGGAAGCTGCCTGGAGTGGCTCCAGGGAAGTCATTCTTTGGGAGTTGCTGCATCAGCAGCATTACTCTGTGAAGCCCCCTGGAGAATACTGGAAATCTGCCTTTGGGGAGTACCATGTGTTTCCAGCCACCACACACTGCAGGAGCTGGGTACTATAGAAGTATGTGCTGCAGAAGCCTGCTGAGGTATCATACTGGTATCAGGAAGAGAAACCCCTTCCTCCTCCAGTGTCCCTCCCAGTGCCTTCTGCTGGCAAAGCTTAATGTTGAATCAGCTGATAAAGGAGAAATAGTTACAAGGTCCAGCTCCATTATTGCAAAGCAGGAAATGAAGTTGCATTTGGAGCTGAGGGGAAATAAGTTAATATCTGGTGCATAGCCCAGATGACCTGTTCATCAAGCTTTCAGGTAGGGTGAAACTAGAAGATTGCATTAAATGACAAGACTCAGTAGCTGGCACTCAACCAAATCCAGCAAGGTGACATTTAATAATTTTGCATTGACCATTTCTAATGTGTATTTTCTTTTTCTTTCAATCTTTTAAAAAATATTTACTAATTCAATGAAAATGTTATTTAAACATACATTTGGTAATTAATGAGATTTGAGATTTTTTCAAATTTTTATTTTATTCATTTACATTTGTTTGAATAGAAAAGGAAGTACATAGAATATTACATTAATATAACTAGAAAATTTTAAAAATAATTTTTAATGTAAAGGCTTACAGTCAAATTCAGCAAAACAACTACCTTGGTACAGTGTGGGAGAAATGTTGCTCAACATCATAAGAGGAACAGATTTGGGAGTTGAGCTGAATGCAAGCTCGGTGTGAGTCACCAGCATAATGAAACTGCCAAAAAAAAAATAACCCGCCTACTTTGATCCCAAGCTGCATACATTAAAATATAACATGGAGAAATAGATAGCTTCCTAGTCCAGATCTGATTACAAATGGAATATTATGTTTTGTGAGAGTCAATGTATGGCGGTATGGTGAAGTCGAACCTGATTTAGGTCTTTCTTCACTTTCATGGATTGTAGTTAAACTCATTCCCATTTCTCTGCATTAGTCATCCATCCTTGAAACACATTCCTTCAGTAAAGTATTCCGTGACCGTTCCAGCTTGAATGAATTCTTCCCTCTTCTGAATTCCTGTGGCAACTATTTTTGGAGTCTATTTGATAGTTAGTCATATACAACTCTTCTTTTGTTGTCTTGGATTACATTCAATGACATTATGAAAATCTACCACATAAAGAGAACCACTCATAACATTTGCATACTGAATAATTTAAATGTTACCTTGGTTACTTTTTTATCTTAATTTCTTATTCATTCATACAGTTTTTAGAAACAAACTTAGGATGTGCTATGCATCCTTTTTAGCATACTTTTTTCAGTTAACATCGTGCCATAAGCATACTAGAAAGTAAGTGAGTGAAAGTGAAGTTATTATTGCAGTAGTTTTTCTGAATCATTTCATTAAATGCAAATAACTCCAAATGGCATCTTCACTAATAATGGTATTATTTGCAATACACCTCATGACTCTTTATTTATTTATTTTTTTTTTTGAGATGGAGTCTCGCACTGTCACCCAGGCTGGAGCACAATGGCGGGATCTCGGCTCACTGCAACCTCTGCCTCCCAGGTTCAAGTGATTCTCCCGCCTTAGCCTCCCGAGTAGCTGGGATTACAGGTACCTGCCACCACACCTGGCTGATTTTTGTTATTTTTAGTTGAGATGGAATTTCATTATGTTGGCCAGACTGATCTCGAACTCCTGATCTCATGATCCGCCTGCCTTGGCCTCCCAAAATGACTCTTCATAAGACACTAGTGTATTGAGAATCTGCAGCTGAATGCTGCTCATCTAGATAATAAGATCCTTAACTGTAAATAAGCTACCTTATTTATCTTTATATCATCACTGCCTAACACAGTGCCTGGCATATAGTAGGAGTTCAATAAAGTCATGCTGAACAGAAATTGTGCCTAATTTTGCATATCAAAATGTGTGCTGCTTTTATAAGCAAAAGAAGGACAGAGACAGTGATTTTTAAATGTTCTGAAGAAGCACAGGAAGTGTAGTATTTTGCTAGTCAGAAAGGGTCTTTATAAAAGTTTCTTTCATTTGATGAAATAAGGAGTTTTCTATTCAAAGACCTCTGTGTTTTGAAAATTGGTAATAGGCCAGGCCCATTGGCTCATACCTGGAATCCCAGAAATTTGAGAGGCTGAGGCAGGAGGATTTCTTGAGTCCAAGAGTCTGAAACCAGCCTGAGCATAATCCTCTCTACAAAAAAATACAAAAAATTACCCAGGTGTGGTGGTGAGTACCTGTAGTCCCAGCTATCAGGAGACTGAGATGGGGGATTACTGGAGCCTGGGAGTTCAAGGCTGCAGTAAGCTGAGACTGTGCCACTGCACTCCAGCCTGGGCAACAGAGTGGGAGTCTGCCACAACAAAGAAAAAGAAAAGAAAGAATAAAAGAAAATTGGTGATGATGAACCGGAATCATATCTAATTAGAAATAACCAATCAGAAAGTAAGTTATTAACCCACAACCAAGCATTATGCTGAAAATGCTGGAGTTTTATTATTATGAAAAACATGGAGTAAAGCTACAAATGGTCTGTAGATTCAATATTTCATTGTCATCTTTGGTTTTGTAAATAAAAGAAACATGTTAGAAGAAATTTTAATTTCTTGATGGAACTAATGTTTATCCAGTATTATTTTTTGCCTGAAACTCTTTCGGAAAGTGGCATCTTGCACGAGCCAACATCTATTCGAAATAACGTGAAAATACTGATTTGTAAACATGATTCATAAGGATATTTTAGTGGAATGTAAACTGCCACTATATAAGTTTTTCAGCTTCACTCTGGATTTATTACAACTGTAAAAATCAAACCTGGTAAAACCCACTTTCAAAATAGAGCAATATAATAGCTCAACAAAGATTTATTTAACAATATGGGTGCCTACAATAAATCTTGAAATTGATTCATATTTTTGAATTTGGTGCTTAGGGGAGAAATTAGTAAAGTGAAAAATACTTCAAATATTGCTACTTTCTCACTTTGCAGGACTTTGATAAATTATGATAAACTTGTAAAAGTTATCATCCGAGGCCAGGCATGGTGGCTTATGCCTGTAATCCCAGCACTTTGGGAGGCCAAGGCAGGTGGATCACTTGAGGTCAGGAGTTCGAGATCAGCCTGACCAACGTGGTAAAACTCCATCTCTACTAAAAATACAAAAACTAGCTGAGCATGGTGGCATGCACCTGTAATCCCAGCTACTTGGGAAGCTGAGGCATGAGAATTGCTTGAACCCTGGAGGCAGAGGTTGCAGTGAGCCAAGATCGTACCGCTGCACCCCGGCCTGGGCAAGAGTGAGACTCCATCTCAAAAAAAAAAAAAAAAAAAGTTATCATGTGAGTCTCTTATTAGGTCCCTGTGAATCCTATTTTTTCTAATATCTGGGATGTTTGAAAGTTATTGATGAGATATGTGGAATTCTCAACAGAGACTCCAGAGAATCAAAGCTTTCTACGTAATCATTCATTACAAAGGTATTTATTGGGGCCTCTGATGTGTTAGACAAACTATAAGGCCTTGTGATATTTGTATTTCAAATGCTTTTCTTGGATATTTAGTATTAATGTCAAGCATCTTAAAACATATTAATGTGTTACTATGATTAAAATCATCCAAATATTGATTGATCCTCCATCAATGAAAAGTGAATCAGTGCATGTGCCATTTTCCAGTTAGGCTAAACCTCTAGATTCTGGTAAGGATCTAAAGCATGGATAGCATTCCTCTCAAGCCACTTGAGAAACATCATTATGATCATCTTCTTTGAGGTGTATTTTAGGAAGTAGCATAATTCTTGATCTGAAAGGAACTTTAAAGATCAACACGTTAAACTTCCACTTCTGGCCAAGATGGAATGACAGGCACAAGATTTACTCTCCCATGGGAAACAATCACAAAAGAAAAAACAGACAAAATGTATGAAACAGCTATTTTCAAGACACTGAATATTTGGGCGACCCAAAACAAGGATCTCTGAGAGACAGAAAACAAATGAAATGGGCCCTGCTGGGCCCCATCTTACCACCTTGACATAGTTTCTAGACAACACCATGAAAAGCAAGAATGTAGGCAGGACCTGAAAGACTCTAGGTTGAGAAGTTGTTGCTAGAAGTTGGGAAACAAAGGCAGCTAGGGTTCACAGAAAGAAGTACCAGAAAGCAAAGAACTGCACAGAGCTCGAACCTCAAAGATCTGCAGAGGTCTCCCTCAAGTATTCAGCAAGTGCTGATCAATGCATACATGTCAGGAGAATACCCAAGGCCAGAGAAAGAATCATCCAAAAGAATTTCCGGTAAGACTGGAACACCTCATAAAGCACAGAGCAATAAGGAGAATACTCAGAAAAGTCTTTCCTCCTGGAAACATAAAGAAAATTTAGCAAATAAAGTTTAATAATGTATAACAAGGATAATACATCATGACCAAGTAGGATTTATCCTGGACTACAAGGTTGGCTTAGTATATGAAAATCAATCAATATAATTCACCATAGTAGCAAACTAAAAAAGAAAAACCATATGATCATATTTACGAACATGGGAAAAGCATTTCACAAAGTTCAACATCCATTACAGATAAAAACTCAGCAAACTACTAATAGAAATTATCTTCCTCAACCTCATAAAATACATCTATGAAATACTTATAGTTAAAATTATACTTAATGATAAAAGACTGAATGTTTTCCTCCTAAGATAATGAATGGGACAAGTGTGTCTGCACTTACCACTTACATTCATTTTACTATCCAGTGGAATAATATAAAAAGAGTTAAAACTGTCCTTATCACTTTGGGAGGCCGAGACGGGCAGATCACAAGGTCAGGAGATCGAGACCATCCTGGCCTACACGGTGAAACCCCATCTCTACTAAAAAATATAAAAAACTAGCCGGGCAAGGTGGCGGGCGCCTGTAGTCCCAGCTACTCGGGAGGCTGAGGCAGGAGAATGGCGTAAACCCGGGAG
>NW_012110919.1:12320862-12351038 GCF_000951035.1 Colobus angolensis palliatus
AATTGTATATCTGTCAATCTGCAACAAACAGTGACAGAGCGAGACTTTGTCTCAAAAAAAAAAAAAAAAAAAAAAAAAACTCCTTATAATCAGATGACGTGATCGTCTATAAAGAAACTCACAATGGAATCTATAACAAGGAACCAGTAAGTGAATGTAGCTAGGTTGCAAAAAATGAGATTGATATAAAAACTCAATTGTATATCTGTCAATCTGCAACAAACAGTGAGAAACTGAGATTTTAAAAACCAAATCACTTATAATTAGCCCCCAAATATGAAATACTAAATACTTAAGGATAAATCAAACAAAAGATACGTAAGAATTGTACACTGAAAACTACAAAACATTGCTGAGATAAATTTAAGAAGACCTAATAAATGGAAAGATATACCATGTTTATTAGTCAGAAGACTCAATATTGTTAAGACGTCAGTCTTAACAAATTGATCTATAGATTCAGTGCAATCCAGTCAAACTCCCAGAGGGTGTTTTATGTGTGCATATGTGAAAATTGACGAATGAATTAAAAAATTTATAGGGACGTGAAAGGACCTAGAATAGCCAAAACAACTCTGAAAAAGAACAAAAAGTCAAGTCTTTGACTTGAGACAAAGGGTCAAAGTCAATTCAGTGGGTAAAGAATTGACTTTTCAACATGTGATACGGAAACAATTCAAACCCATGTGCAAAAAATGAATTTGGGAAAACTCATATAAAAAAGTTAACTCAAATGGATTATAGTTCAAAGTGTAAAATTTAAAACCATAAAAATTCCAGGAGAAAATAGAAAATCTTTGTTATCTTGGGTTAGTCAAGGATTTCTTAAATATGATAATAAAAGCACAATTCATAAAAGAAGAAAAAAATGGATAACCTCGACTTCAAAATTAAAACTTCCCTTTTCAAATGATGTTTTCAAGAGAATGAAAAGAAGGGTGGGGCCAAGATGGCTGACTAGAAACAGAACTGATCAGAGGTTTCCATCAAAAAGAACCATCATTAGTGTGTGAATCCTTCATTGGCAACCAAGGTATCCAGGTTCTCTCATCAGAACTGACTAGGTGGCTGAACTTGATCCACAGAGGGGAAGGAAGAGCAGTGTGGTGCAGCAGCCCACCTGAGAGCCACACGGGGCAGGGGAGCCCCCATCCCCCAGCCAAGGGAGGCAGTGAGTGAATGTGCTACTCAGCAGGGGAAACCATGCTTTATTCCATGGAACTGTGCAACCCATGAATTGGAAGATACCACTCAGGCACCCACGCCACTGGGACCTAGAATGCCAACCCTGGAGCCGCACAGAGATTCTCAACAACCTCTCAGCTGGAATCTGCCTAACCCTGGGGAGCTCCTGGAAGGAGGGGTGACCAGCACCACAGCTGCTGCTGCCTGCTGCCTAAGCCATTTGAGCTCCTTGGGGGAGGGGCAGCAGCCAGCACTGGGACTCATAACTACCTAATACGCTAAGCTGTCTGTGTGGGGAAAGGGTGGCATCCATCTCTATAGCTCCAGGCCATGCTTTTCCCCTGCTAGAGCCAGGGAGGCTGGATGGCTTGGTCCCCAAGAGTGGTCTGCCACAGCCCAACACACTGGGTGTGGCAGACTGCAACCAGAGTGCCTCTTCAGGCCTGACCCTGACATATCCTTCCTCACTTCATGTATGGTGGGGCTTCCCTACAGGAACTCCAACAACTCCAGCCAGAAGCTCAGGGACAGAACCTGGATCTCCCTGGGCCTGAGCCCCTAGCAAGAGGAGTGGCCACAGTCTCTGCAGACCAGCAGACTTAGCCCAGATTGCCCCCCAGCAAGGCACACTGCCTCCACCAAGGGACAGTCAAAATGCTTCATTAAATGGGTCCCATTTCCCTTGCTACCAAAATGGGTGAGACCTTCCAACAGAGTTGTCAGACACCCTGTACAGGAGTGATCCTACTGGCATCAGGTTGGAGCCCCTCCAGGTCAGAGATCCCAGAAGAAGGAGCAGGCACCCATCTTTGCTGTTCTTCAGCCTCCTTGAGTGACATCTCCAGGTGCAGGAGTGAACCAGATAAATAGGGCCCAAAGTGAACCAGATAAATAGGGCCCAAATCACAGCAGCCCTACAGAGGAGGGACCTGACCAGTGAAAGAAAAACAAACAGAAAGCAACAACAATAGCACCAATAACAAAAGAAGTCCTCACAAAAACCCCATCCAATAGTCAGCAGCCTCCAAGATCAAAACTAGACAAACTTACAAAGATGAGAAAGAATCAATGAAAATACGCTGAAAACCCAAAAGGACAGAGTTCCTCTTCCCCTCCAAGTGATTGCAACGACCCTCTGGCAAGGGCACAGAACTGGAAGGAAGATGAGATGGACAAACTGACAGAAGTAGGCTTCAGAACATGGGTAATAAAAAACTCCACTGAGCTAAAGGAGCATATTCTAACCCAATGCAAAGAAGCTAAGAACCTTGAAAAAAGGTTACAGGAACTGCTAACTAGAGAGAGTTTAGAGAGGAACATAAAGGAACTGATGGAGCTGAAAAACACAGTACAAGAACTTTGTGAAGCATACGCAAGTATCAGTGGCTGAACTGACCAAGAGGAAGAAAGGATATCAGAGTTTGAAGACGACCTCACCGAAATAAAGCATGCAGACAAGATTAGAGAAAAAAAGAATAAAAAGGAACAAACAAAACCTCCAAGAAATATGGGAATTCATAAAAAGACCGAACCTACAATTAACTGGAGTACCACCTGAAGCAGATGTGAAGAATGGAAATGAACTGGAAAACAAACTTCAGGATATTATCCAGGAGAACTTCCCTAACCTAACAGGCCAACATGCAAATCTAGGAAATACAGAGAACACCACTAAGGTACTCCACAAGATCAACCCCAAGAAACATAATCATCAGATTTTCCAAGGCCAAAATTAAGGAAAACATGTTAAGGGCAGCCAGAGAGAAAGGTCAGGTCACCTACAAAGAAAAGCCCACCAGACTAACAATGGACCTCTCAGCAGAAACTCTACAGGCCAGAAGAGATTGGGGGCCAGTATTCAACATTCTTAAAGAAAATAATTTTCAACCCAGAATTTTATATCCAGCCAAACTAAGTGTCATAAGTGAAGGAGAAATAAAATCCTTTCCAGAAAAGCAAATGCTGAAGGATTTGTTACCCACACACTGGCCTTGCAAGAACTCCTGAAAGAAGCACTAAATATGCGAAGGAAAAACTGGTACTAGCCACTGCAAAAATACACCAAAATGTAGAGACCAATGACACTATGAAGAAACTGCATCAACTAGTGTGCAAAATAACCAGATAGCGTCATGATGACAGGATCGAGTTCACACATAGCAATACTAAGCTTAAATGTAAATGGGCAAAATGCCCCAATTAAAAGACGCAAACTGGAAAATTGGATAGAGTCAAGACCCTTTGGTGTGCTGTATTCAGGAGCCCCATCTCAAGTGCAAAGACCCACATAGGCTCAAAATAAAGGATGGAGGAAATTTTACCAAGCAAATGGAAAGCAAAAAAAAAAAAAAACAGGGGTTGCAAACCTCATCTCTGACAAAACAGACTTTAAACCAATGAAGTTCAAAAAAGACAAAGAAGATCATTAAATAATGGTAAACAGAACAATTCAACAAGAAGAACTAACTATTGGCTGCGCACAGTGGCTCACACCTATAATCCCAGCACTTTGGGAGGACGAGGCAGGTGAATCATGAGGTCAGGAAATCAAGACCATCCTGGCCAACATGGTGAAATCCCATCTCTACTAAAAATACAAAAATTAGCTGGGGATGGTGGCACGTGCCTGTAATCCCAGCTACTCAGGAGACTGAGGCAGGAGAATTGCTTGAACCCGGGAGACGGAGATTGCAGTGAGCCTAGATCATGCCACTGAACTCCAGCCTGGCGAAAGAGCAAGTCTCCATCTCAAAACAAAACAAAACAAAAACAAGTTAACTATTCTAAATTTATATGCACCCAATACAGGAGCACCCAGATTCATAAAACAAGTTCTTAGAGACCTACAAAGAGACTTAGACTCCCATGCAATAATAGTGGGAGACTTTAACACTCCACTATCAATATTAGACAGATCAACAAGGCAGAAAATTAACAAGGATATTCAGGACTTGAACTCAGCTCTGGATCAAGTGGACCTAATAGACATCTACAGAACTCTCCACCCCAAATCAATATAATATACATTCTCAGTGCTACATGGCACTTATTCTAAAATTGACCACATAATTGGAAGTAAAACACTCCTCAGCAAATGCAAAAAAACTGAAATCATAACAAACAGTCTCTCAGACTACAGTGCAATCGAATTAGAACTCAGGATTAAGAAACTCATGTAAAACCACACAATTACATGGAAATTGAATAGTTCGCTCCTAAATGACTCCTGGGGAAATAATGAAATTAAGGCAGAAATAAAGAAGTTCTTTGAAACCAATGAGAACAAAGAGACAACATACTGGAATCTCTGGGACACAACTAAAGCAGTATTAAGAGGGAAATTTATAGCACTAAATTGCCCACATCAGAAAGCTAGAAAGATCTCAAACTGATACACTAACATCACAGTTAAAAGGGCTGAAGAGGCAAGAGCAAACTACTCCAAAAGCTAGCAGAAGACAAGAAACAACTAAGATCAGAACAGAATTGAAGGAGATAGAGACACAAAAACCCTCCAAAACCAGGAACTGTTTTTTTTGAAAAAAATAACAAATACTGCTGGCTAGACTAATAAGGAAGAAAAGAGAGAAGAATCCCATAAAAAATGATAAAGGGGAGATCAAAACTGACCTCACAGAAATACAAACTACCAACACCTCTATGCAAATAAACTAGAAAATCCAGAAGAAATGGATAAATTCCTGGACACATACACTCCCCCCAAGACTCAACCAGGAAGAAGCTGAATCCCTGAATAGACCAAAAATAAGTTCCGAAATTGAGGCAGTAATTAATAGCCTACCGACCAAAAATAGCCCAGGACCAGATGGATTCACAGCGGAATTCTATCAGAGGTACAAAAAGAAGCTGGTACCATTCCTTCTGAAACTATCCCAAACGATAGAAAAAGAGGGACTCCTCCCTAACTCATTTTATGAGGGCAGATCATCCTGATACCAAAACCTGGCAGAGACACAACAAAAAATAGAAAACTGCAGGCCAATATCCCTGATGAATATCAATGCAAAAATCCTCAGTAAAATACTGGCAAACTGAATCCAGCAGCACATCAAAAAACTTATCCACCACGATCAAGTCAGCTTCATACCTGGGATGCAAGGCTGGTTCAATATACATAAATCAATAAATGTAATCCCTCACATAAAGAGAACCAAACACAAAAACCACATGATTATCTCAATAGATGCAGAAAAGGCCTTCAATAAAAATTCAACATCCCTTCATGTTAAAAACTCCCAATAAACTAGGTGTTGATTGAACATATCTCAAAATAATAAAAACTATTTATAACAAACCGACAGCCAATAGTATATTGAACAGGCAAAAGCTGGAAGCATTCCCTTTGAAAACCAGTACAAGACAAGGATGCCCTCTCTCACCACTCTTACTCATCATAGTATTGGAAGTTCTGGCCAGGACAATCAGGCAAGAGAAAGAAATAAAAGGTATTCAAATAGGAAGAGAGGAAGTCAAACTGTCTCTGTTTGCAGATGACATGATTGTATATACAGAAAACCCCATGATTTCAGCCAAAAATGTCCTTAAGCTGACAAGCAACTTCAGCAAAGTCTCAGGATACAAAATCAATGTGAAAAAATCACAGGCATTCCTTTACATCATCAGTAGACAAGCAGAGACCCAAATCATGAATGAATTCCCATTCACAATCACTGCAAAGAGAATAAAATACCTAGGAATACAGCTAACAAGGGATGTGAAAGGCCTCTTCAAGGAGAACTACAAACCACTGCTCAGGGAAAGCAGAGAGGACACAAACAAATGGAAAAACATTCCATCTTCATGGACAGGAAAAATCAATATTGTAAAAATGTTCATACTGCCCAAAGTAATTTATAGATTCAGCGCTATTCCCAGCAAACTACCATTGACATCCTTCACATAATTAGAAAAAGCTACTTTAAATTTCATATGGAATAAAAGAAGACCCCATACAGCCAAGACAATCGTAACCAAAAAGAACAAAGCTGGTGGCATCACGCTACCTGACTTCAAACTATACTACAAGGCTACAGTAACCAAAAGAGCATGATAATGGTACCAAAACAGGCACATAGACCAATGGAACAGAACAGAGACCTCAGAAATAACACCGCATATCTACAACCATCTGATTTTCAACAAAAGTAACAAAAACAAGCAATGGGGAAAGGATCTCCTATTCAATAAATGGTGTTGGGAAAACAGGTTAGCCATATGTAGAAAACTGAAACTGGACCACTTGCTTATGTCTTATACAAAAATTAACTCAAGATGGATTAAAGACTTAAATGTAAAACCCCAAACCGTAAAAACCCTAGAAGAAAACCTAGGCAATACCATTCAGGACATAGGCAAAGTCTTCATGATGAAAACGCCAAAAGCAATTGCAAAAAAAGCCACAATTGACAAATGCGATCTAATTAAACTAAGAGCTTCTGCACAGCAAAAGAAACTATCATCAGAGTGAACAGGCAAGCTACAGAGTGGGAGAAAGTTTTTGCAATCTGCCTATCTGGCAAAAATTGAATATCCAGAATTTATAAGCAACTTAAACAAATTTACAAGAAAAAACAGCCCCATGAAAAAGTGGGCAA
Source organism: Colobus angolensis palliatus (assembly GCF_000951035.1). Classification (NCBI taxonomy): domain Eukaryota; kingdom Metazoa; phylum Chordata; class Mammalia; order Primates; family Cercopithecidae; genus Colobus; species Colobus angolensis. Next base: position 12,327,663 of record NW_012110919.1, read on the forward strand.
AGGATATAAACAGAGACTTCCCAAAAGAAGACATACATGTGGCCAACAAACATATGAAAAAAGCTTAACATCACTGATTATTAGAGAAATTCAAATCAAAACCATAATGAGATACCATCTAATGCCAGTCAGAATGCTGAAAAAGTCAAGAAACAATAGATGCTGGTGAGGCTGTGGAGAAATAGGAACACTTTTACACTGTTGTTGGGAGTGTAAATTACTTCAACCATTATGGAAGACAGTGTGGGGATTCCTCAAGTATCCACAACCAGAAATACCATTTGACCCAGCAATCCCATTACTGGGTATATACCTAAAGGAATATAAATCATTCTACTATAAAGACACATGCACACATATGTTTACTGCAGCACTATTCACAATAGCAAAGCCACGGAACCTACTCAAATGCCCATCAATGATAGACTGGATAAAGAAAATGTGGTACATATACACTATGTTTATTGCAGCACTATTCACAATAGCAAAGTCATGGAACCAACTCAAATGCCCATCAGTGATAGACTGGGTAAAGAAAATGGGGTACATATATGCTGTGGAATATTATGCACCCATAAAAAGGAATGAGATTATGTCCTACGCAGGGACACGTACGAAGCTAGAAGCCATCATCCTCAGCAAACCAAGACAGGAACAGAAAACCAAACACTGCATGCCTTCACTCATAAGCAGGAACTGAACAATGAGAACCTACGGACACAGGGATGGGAACAACACACAATAGGACCTATTGGGGAGTGGGGGCAGTGAGGGGATGGAAGTTAGAGGACAGGTCAATAGGATCAGCAAACCACCATGGCACATGTATACCTATGTAACAAATCTGCACATTCTGCACATGTATCCCAAAACTTAAATACATAAATAAATAAAATAAAATAAAAGAGAATGAAAAGAGAAGCCACACATTAGGAGAAAAAAGTTTTCAAAAAATATGGCTGGTAAAGAACATCCACATCTTGCCTCTAGAATACATAAAGAACACTCAAAACTCAATGAATTAAAATATCTTATTGAGCATAAGATTTGAACAGACATTTCACAAGAGAAGATATGCAGATGGCAAATAACACACAAGATTATTTTAAATATTCACTTAAAAATGAGAATTAAACACAGTGAGCTATCACGACACACCCATGAGAGTGGCTAAAATTAAAAAGACTGACCATACCATGTGGAGAACCTTGAACCCTCATATGCTGCTGATGGAAATGTAAAATTGTACAACCACTTAAGAAAACAGTGTGGCAGCTTTTCAGAAAGTTAAATGTTCATCTACTATATGATCTAGTGGAATTACTTCTGGGTATTTACTAAGAAAGTTAAAGCATATATTCATGCAAAGCATATATTCACGCAAAGTATATGGATGTTTATAACAGCTTAATTTGTAATAGCCCCCAAACTATAAAGGACCCAAATGTCTATCATCAGGAGAATAGATAAATTATTCTATGTGATGGAATACTACTCAGCAATAAAAAGAAATGTGCTACTGATATTTGCAACAACATGAATGAATCTCAAATTATGTTGACTGATGAAAAAGAGTAAATGTTGTATGATTCCATTTATATAAAACTCTGGAAGTTTCAGACTAATTGATAGCGACAGAAAGCAGATCAGTGTTTGCCCTGGAGATAGCACGGGGAAGGTGGCTGATTAGAACATGGCATGATAAAACTTCAGAGGCAGTGGATATATTTGGTATCTTGGTTGTACTGATGGTCTCATAAGTGTACACTTATGTCAAAACATCTAATTAAACAACTTACGCTGTCTGTTGTATGATTGTTATACCTCCATAAAGCTGTTTTTGAAAAGATCTGCATATCCATTGTCTCTCCCTTCCCATTTTATGGATGAGGGAATTGAGTCCTGAGGACAAGAGAACTTTTCCAAAGTCGTACCACTAGTCCATACCAAAGTCATACCACTAGATTTTAGTTTGTTACTAAAATCGGAGGCATTAGGTTTGTCCATAATGAAGCTTCTGAATGAAAGTAGAAGAGCTCCTGGTGTAATTCCAGGGAGCTGAAGGCCATTATCCTAAGTGAATTAATGCAGGAATAGAAAAACCAAACACCGCATGTTCTCACTTATGAGTGGGAGCTAAACATTGAGTACACATGGGCAAAGAAGGGAACAGTAGACACTGGGGCCTACTTGAGGATGGAGGGTGAGAGGAGGATGAGGATTAGTAAACTACCTGTCAGTACTATGCTCATTACCTGGGTGACATAATAATTACACCAAACCCCTGCAACACACAATTTACCTGTGTAACAAACCTGCACTTGTACTCCCTGAACCTAAAATAAAAGTTGGAAAGAAAAAAAATTTAATTAAAATGGGCAGAGAACCTGAATAGACATTTTTCCATATAAAACACACAAATGGCCAACAGGTATATGAAAAGGTGCTCAATATCACTAATCATCAGAGATATGCAAATCAAAACCACAGTGAGGTATCATCTCACACCCATTAGAATGGCTCTTATCAAAAAGTAAGTATTGGCAAGTGTGTGGAGAAAAGGGAACAGTTGTGTGCTGTTAGTAGGAGTGTACATTGCTTCAGCTGTTATGGAAAACAATATGGAGGTTCTTAAATTAAAAATGAGCTACCATGTGATGCAGCAATGCTACTTCTGGGTACATATCCCAAGCAATTGAAATCAGTATCTTGAAGAGATATCTGCACATCCATGTTCACTGCAGCATTATTTACAATAGCCAAGATATGAAAACAACTGAAGTGTCTCCTGACGGAAGAATGGATAAAGAAATTGTACGTATATACAATGGAATATTGTTCAGCCATAAAAAAGAAGAAAATCCTGCCATTTGCAACATGGATGAACTTGGAAGGCATCATGCTAGGTGAAATAAACCAGACACAGAAAGACAAATACTGCATGATCAAATATGTAGAATCTTAAAAAAGCCAAACTCTTAGAAGCAGAGAGTAGAATAGTGGTTGCCAGGCCCTGGGGATGGGGAACATTGGGAGGTGTTGATCAAAGGGTACAAAGTTTCATTTATAAAATGAATGAATTCTGGGGATCTAATGTTCAGCATTGGTGGAAATAGATGTGTTAATGTGATTGTGGTAATCATTACATAATGTAGATGCATATCAAGTCATCACATTATGCACTTTGAATATATTCAATCTTTATTTGACAGTTAAATATTTTAATTTTTTTAATGAATTTCCCAGCCCTCGATCCCAATTTCGTAGCAGCAAAACTTTTCTTCTAACTCTTGGTGCCCTTAAGAGGGTTGATAGCCTAGATTGTTTTCTCCAAAAAGCACCACGCTTACATTTGTTTTGAACATTGTGAGTATTCAGACTCTGTATTAATTCACATGGACTCATTTGCTGTTTTAGGTCTGAATCGCTTGCTTACCAATGGCTCCTATGAAGCTGCATTTCCTCTGCATGAGGTATTGTGCTGTCTTTAATCCTTATCTTTCTTTCAATTGTTTGTTACTAAAATCAGCTTCTAGGGATAGTCAATAATTGAATGTGTGGACATTTGTTCAGAATGAATTTAATTTGTTCAATGGGTAATTAGGGAGGGTCTACTTCAATTGTTACATCTCTTCCTCAGCATAGATTTATTTCTATATATCTTTTTATGTAATTGTGAGCATACTTAAGAGTCACTCAGCATGAATTCATAGGAATGGCTTAGAGACTTTAAGTTATAAAATTAAAAAGGCATTGAAAATTTGCATGAGGCACCAAATCCACAAGGAGAATGTTCTTGAAATATATAGTCTTTGCAACAAATAAATGTATAGCTATTCCTTAAAAGAGTGGGAGGAAGCCATCTTGAAAAGTCTATGGTAACCAAAGGGTGACAAATAAAAATTAATAATGTTGTACTCATCATTGCTCACCTAAGATGTGTAAATGCTGTGACTCTATTTCCTACATAGTCTCCATCATATAAATTACTTTTGCAAACGTAACTGATTACCCCAACTCTGCTTTCCACAATAGATCTTGAGTTATTTAACCCAGAATTCCCCTACACCTGGGTTTTTAGGAACATAATCCCTCATGATTGTTGAGAGATTATTGTCATTTTCATAGTGTTACACCCCTACTGAGGTCACTGTATGACACAGAGAATACAAAGACAAATGTCATAGCCTCTGTTCTCTGGGACCTCACAAAGTAGCCAATGTGCAGCAACGGTTAGTTGATCTTCAGTACAGCCTCCTGTTGGAAACAGTGGTAATAATCTCTCAATAGACTTTGGAAGACAGTTCCAACTCTCCGTAAATGGCAAGTCTTTCCAAAATATACTTTTTTTTTTTTTTGGCTTACAGTGGTTCTTCTCTTAATTTTAAACACCAGGAGGGTACAAAAGGTGAGGTAGAATTTTCAGAACCTTATTTATTAAGAAAACCAGAAGCTGCCATCTGAGACCCTGTTTACAGACTGCCAGGAAGCATGTTTGGAATGCTCCATTTACTATGACAGAAGCAAACATTTTGACACAAAGGTTTGCTAGAGACATATGCAGGTGTTTCTGAACTCTAAAGACATACTGTTCCCCCAGACATCATGTGGCTTTATCATGTGATTATTAGTTGGCATTGCCCAGAAAAGGGTTTTGTGAGAACTGCATCCTCCCTGCTCCCTGCCCCAGCTCATGGTATGGGCAGTGTCTGAGAGATGGTAAGTGGCAGAAGCGTCTGTGCATGGAGTGCGTGGGTGGCCTTGGGGGTGTCTAAGGAGATGCAGCTACAAAGCCCCACAGAGTGACTCATGCCTTTCACAGTGACTTTCCTATCTCATTAAAGTCCTGTATTCTATGAGCAGAGAAGTTCCAAATCGGTAATAGCAGCAGCAATCATTGCATCATTGCTTTTCTGACTTTTTACTCTCAGTCTAACTTGATTATATTATTTAACCTCAGAGGCAAAAAGGCAGGAAGGTCAGATATTGCTGCCCTTGTTTCACATTAAAGATTCAGATAGAGGTTTAGAGAAGGGTGAAACCTCGTTAAGTCACACAATGAGTTGGTGATTGATCTGACACTCACCTGAGTTTCTTTACTCCCAGCCCTATGTTCTTTCCATTAAGAAAGGACTTCTTATCACGCATGGTGGCTCAGGCCTGTAACCCCAGCATTTTGGGAGGTCAAAGTGGAAGTATTGCTTGAGTCCAGGAGTTTGAGACCAGCCTGGGCAATACAGTGAGACATTGTCTCTACCAAAAATAAATAAATAAATAAATAAATAAATAAATAAATAAATAAATAATAAAGGGCTTATCCACTTAAGGTGAATAATTAGTTTGCCTCCAGAAAGTACCCTTTCTCTTTGTGAAACTATCATTGCCACAAACTAACCTCAGAGAAACATGCATCTCTCTGGCCCTTTGTCTCCTCGTTTCTTTAATGAGGAGGTTGAATTAAATTTGAATTACAAGAATTCTGAAATGACTTCCAGCTTTTACATTCTAGAATTTTCTTGTCAATAACATTGTGACAAGGTTACAACTATGACTGTTTACCAACTATCCTATCTTGAAAGAAGTGGGAAGAGAGGCCAGGCACAGTGGCTCACACCTGTAATCCCAGCACTTTGGGAGGCCGGGGGGGGGCAGATTGCTTGAGTGTAGGAATTCGAGTCTAGCCTGGGAAATATGGCAAAACCCCATCTCTACAAAAAATACAAAAGTTAGCCATGCATGGTGGCACATGCCTATAGTCCCAGCTACTCGGGAGGCTGAGGTGGGAGGATCACTTGAGCCTGGGAGCCGGAGGTTGCAGTGAGCTGAGATTGCGCCACTGCACTCTAGCCTGGGTGACAGAGTGAAACCCAGTCTCAAAAAAAAAAAGAAGCAGGGAAGAGAACTAATAAGTCCTGGGCATGGCCCCTGGGCCAGACACTTTATTCATTCAAACCACATAAGAAACCAAATGGGACAAATATTATTAGTTCCACTATGAATTAGGAAATCAAAGCTCAGAGCATTTAGGGAACTTGTCCAAGGTCTTCTAGATAAAAAGTAGCAGAACTGAATTTGAACTCAGTTCAAACCTTCCTGATTACAGCAAGCACATGCATTTTACTAGATATCAGCAGCAGTGAGACAATGTCCAGAATAACTCATCAAACCACCTGCCCTTTAATAGAGAAGATTCATTTCTTTCTCATACCACTCCTGTCACAACACCTGCTGTAAGACACTTGTGTTACCAAGAGCATTTCCTTGTGACTTTTGTGAGTACTACCTCACTGGCAGTGGTGTTTTTATCCCAGGGAAGTTATAGAAGTAAAAACTCCATTCGAACCCATGGAGCAGAAAACCACCGACATCTACTCTATGAGTGCTGGGCCTCCTGGGGCGTGTGGTATAAATACCAACCTTTGGATCTTGTAAGGTGAGTTTTTAATCAGCTGCAAATATAAAGCTTGCACAGAATAATTAGGGCAGACTCTCAGCTGAGACAATCTCTCAATGAAGCAAAAAAAGCCTGAAGTATACAGCTCTCACTCATATCTGGCTTCTTCACAAGAGGGAAACTCATCTGAGTATATCAGCTGTTCTTGGTAAACCTACCATCCCTCTGATGAGGATGGAGTTTCCCCCAAAAAGAGTCTAAGAGAGGGACCCAGGAATGGGGATGTGAGATCAGCCAGGCCTGTCACAAGACTTCATAAGGAGTGAGTCACCCATGTGAGTCTTATTGACAAACTATCTTGTACAAAGGTAACAATGCTTACATATATTACTGACAAAGTAAAATATTTATTACTGTTAGGCAAATAGGGCATATGGAGTACTGCCATTCCAATAAATTTCAGGCTTAGTTTTCATTTAAAACTAATAACCTTTAAAGATTGTTTTAATCTGCTGGTCAAAAAGTATATCAGCTATTAAGCTATGATAACTGTGAAGTGGAAATGTATGGGTTTTTTTATTATTATACTTTAAGTTCTGGGTTACATGTGCAGAACGTACGGTTTTGTTACATAGGTATACATGTGCCATGGTGGTTTGCTGCACCCATCAACCCGTCACCTACATTAGCCATTTCTCCTAATGTTATCCCTCCCCTAGTCCCCCACCTCCCACAGGCCCCAGTGTGTGATGTTCCCCTCCCTGTGTCCATGTGTTCTCATTGTTCAGCTCCCATTTATGAGTGAGGACGTGTGGTGTTTGGTTTTCTGATCTTATGATAGTTTGCTGAGAATGATGGTTTCCAGTTTCATCCACGTCCCTGCAAAGGACATGAACTCATCCTTTTTTATGGCTGCATAGTATTCCATGCTGTATATGTGTGTAAATATATGTGCATGCGCGTGTGTGTGTGTGTATGTGTTTTAACCGTCTATATCTGCCCAACCTTCTGCCTTGGCAGCATTATTCTCTGACATCTCATTATTTATTTAGAGGCCAGTTATTAAGATTGGGTAATAACAACCCACACTTCCTGGATTCCTTATTGAGGAGAAAGTCATGTCTCATTTCCTAAACTAGCTAGATGTGTTGTTTCACTTAAATACCGGGGCCATAAAACAAATGAGCCCAGAGGGGAGGAAAAACAAAAGACAACGCACTTTATATTTGCGCCCTTATCACCAAGTGTTTACTCTCAGTGTTCCAAGGGCATTAATGAATTGTGATCCATTCCTTGTGTGGGTCACAAATAATCCAGGTAATCTGAGTGAATGGAAAATATTTTCTGAGATGAGATCATTTTCCTTTGGTCAGACTCAGTGGATGATAAACAGTGGGGGAAAAAACAAAAGTAAATTCTCTTCCCAGCCTCAGTGGCATGTTACAGGATTACATTGATTAGAAATTACAGATAATTGCTGTAGGTAACATATTTCCCATTCATGACAGTGTTTTTGATTAAGATTTTGCAGTTGCGGTTAGTCAATGAGTATTCATTAACTGTCTCTTGTGTTTCTAGTACTGTGCTAAGTACTATTGGCAAAGCCAAACAGACACCCAAATGGTCTCTGGCTCTGAAAACCTCAGTTTTCCTTAGCAACACAGGCCCCGCATACTTGAAACATCAAGAAAAGAAAATACAAGGCCATGCATAATTAGGTAAAATGTGTGACAGAGGCCATAAGTTTTACAGCCATTCAGAAAAATGGAAAGAACGGATGTGGCAGCACCCCTGTGGAAGTCTCTGGAGAGCTGAGCCCTGAAGAACAGTGGCATTTATGTTGGGCAAATAAAGGGTGATGAAAAGCACAGCCACGCCTTGAGTAAGAATGAAGTTGTGGAGCATCTAGGGAATGTCATCTCTTAAAAAGTTCCCATCCTATAGGTTTTACTTCCACCATATCTCTTGAATCAGGCCCCACCTCAGCATCTCCACTGCCTTCACTTGTTACTTGGACTATGACAGTTGTGTGCCTAGTTGGTCTCCCTTTGCCCACTCTGGCCCCTTCCAGTCCATTCTGTCTTCTCAGAATAAGCTTGTATACAACCATGTTATTTTATGGAAGGGCTAATTCTAGTTCTGATAGAGAGTAGTAGTAGAAGAAATGTAAGCCCAGATCCTAGATTTGATTGGATGTTCTATTATCTTGGCTTACTTTGCTTGCAGTTTACCAGTAAGGCCACTAGAAAGTAAGATGACTACACAAAGTTTCATAATGCTTAACTTTACACGCTGCACTGTAATTTGCAAGGCTGTTGTGTCTTTAACAGGCGGTACTTTGGAGAGAAGATTGGGTTATATTTTGCCTGGTTGGGCTGGTACACTGGCATGCTCTTCCCAGCTGCCTTCATTGGATTGTTTGTCTTTTTGTATGGCGTCACCACTCTGGATCACTGCCAAGTCAGGTACGGGGAGCTCTTGGGGGAGCTTGCCTTTGTTTAGTACTTAGAGGTGGCTGTTTGCACTTTGGGGTGTTCACAGATTGTGGAGACATTTAGCTTTTCACCCAAACTTCCTACCCTCTCATGGAAAAACTCAAAGTTTCAGTTCACTAGGACCTCTCCATCCATTGTCCTTGCTGCCATGGTCTTCAGATAACCATGGAAGTAAAAGGCACCTTTTCAGACATAAAAGCTACTGTATGTCTACAGAACAAGCCATTTTCATTCACTGGCTGTAAGTGCTCTCTTTTTTAACTTTTTCACTTTTTTTCTCAGCTGATACTGCAAAATAGTGAACTAACAATTCTCTCTTACAAATTCTGTGTTTTTACAACTTGAGCCAGAAAGACATCTCACCAGCTTGCTAGTACCTTGGGAGTGGTTCAGTGTCGATGATCATTATCTTGGTTGTCTCACCAGAATATAGGTCAAGGTACTCACAAAGATCTTGTTGCAAGGCTGGACAATGATCTTAAATTGTAAATGTGCCTTTCAAATGTGATTGCAAAAATAAAAGTGAGTGATTAAGCCTCCACCTATGAAAATATTTTACTTTCTGGTGAAATTGTTAATGTGTTAATTAAATATAGTTTTCCCCCAGGATAGGGCTGGAATCTCTAGTCATTTATGTTATGTTTTCCATATTAGTTTTAACTTATCATACACATAGAGATCAAGATAAGTATCTTATATAATCTTCTTACTCCCTTAATTCAGTATGAAATTGCTTCAGACCTTTGAAAAGTGAAGGACATTTCTATAATTTGGGATATAACCATCAATGTTTGGCTTCATGTGTTTTCCTGAGTTTAACTTATTAATATGTAAAAATAAGGAACAGCCTCATAAGTAGATTTACCAAAGTATTTAAATGTGCAAGAACTTGTTTACATTAATAACAGATAAAGCTAAGATGCTTCTAAGGGCAAAATTTTAATCTACTGGATCTTATTTACTAGTTAAACATTCTGGTGAAGTTAGAAAAAAATGTTCCATGTCATCAAAAGCAGTTATTTCTATTCTCTTTTCCAGTAAAGAAGTCTGCCAAGCTACAGATATCATCATGTGCCCTGTGTGTGATAAATACTGTCCATTCATGAGGCTGTCAGACAGCTGTGTATATGCCAAGGTAATTTCAAACTGTAGCGTTTTAGATGGATTGAATTTAACATATGCCTTCCTCAGGGGTGGTAGGTAACTCTATTCTGTCATTTCCAGTCCTTGATTTTCAAGCGAATGTTGTAAGATAGTCTTATCTCCATCGTTCAGTATTCTAATTCAGATATCTTTGTTAAATGTCCGTGTATTTGGAAGGCATGGCTCTAGACATCATCCATTGGAGCTGCAGCATGGCACAGTGTGAGGAGCACAGTGCTGGAGTCAGAGAAAGTTAGGTCCAAATTTTCACTCTGCGCTTTACCATTTCTTTGTCTGGGAACAAGATATTTCTTAGAGTCTCAGTTTTCTCATCTGCAAAATGGAGACCGTGATGCTTGTTTCACATGGAGTTAAGGTGTATACTGAGCATAGTGCTTGGTAAATAGACCTTAGTAAATGACAGCTATCATCATTTGCCTCCTCTTCATCATCATTATTGTCAAAATGACCTCCATTCAAGGCTAGCTCAGTCACTTACCTCTTTAGCCCTGCACACGTGCCCCTTTCTAAGAAAATCTTCTTTCATAGAAAGCAGCTCAGTCTCCTGAGCTTTCTTGTCTCAAAAATGCAGGAAATATGTGTCCTCTCTGTCCTACCCTAATGGCATGACACGAGGCCTAAAGAAGAGAATATATGTGAAAGTGCTTTGAGAAAAAAAAAATACATGGCACCACTATTTCTATTATGTGTTATTGCATACCTCTTTCTCGTGATATGCCTCACTTTATTTCTTAGACATGTTTCTCACATTCCTAGAGTTTTTTGATACTTAGGTGATGGTGTCCCTAACACAAAACAATAGCTGAAATTTGGGTTTGTGAAGCCTTTTCCAAGATCCACTGCCTTTTGGCTTGCCCAGATTCAGATATAAATGGCACTGGCAGATTTTATCCAGCTTGTGTAATCACTGAAGCCTGGATCTATCTAATTACTCTCATGGCATTGCAGAGTTTTGTTCATTTTAAACGAGGGAACATTTGATAGGCAACCCAGGATCCCGCCTATCTAGAATGTCTTTAGTACTGCAGGTGGCCAGTCTGTGTGGGAGGAGCCCAGACAGCAGCAGTGAGCTGTGGTTTTAGAAAGATTTGAGCTCTTATGTTGCAAGGGACAAAAAAAGCACAAAATGCTCTCCCCATCTTTATGAAACACTCAGATAGAGCTGAGTGGATGAGGATAAATTTAACAGAATGACTTTAGGATATAGAGATTTGGTGAGGATTAAGAGCTTTGTCAATAATATAATTTTGTTTACAGGTCAGATATAAGCATGAATAACTCAGGTTTTAAAATTGTGCTTCTGGGGAACCCCAAAAGTGGAAGCCTAGTTTTTTTTTATGTGGAAAGATATGCTTGAGTAAAATTATCTTTTTAGGAGATCCTTAATCATTCTTTTAAGGAATCATCATGAATAGTTTATGATGCTCAGATTTTATAGGGGCTTATTTTGGCAGTTATTGTCCCTAACTTAAGACCTAGAACAATAATAATTATAATAGTTACAGCTATAATAATAGCTAGACAATCTACATTGATTATTTCTAATTCTCTCAGTAACTTCAAGATACGTATTATTATTTCCATTTTATTCAGAGACTCAAAGAAGTAAAAATTACTCATGCATGGTCATGCATGTCCAGCAATAAGCAGCTGGGCCTTGGTTTATTGCACCGCAAAATATGCCTTCTTTACCACTGCTCCCTACTAAGCCACAAGATGTTTAGATTCTGAATTTAACATTTGGCCTTGCCTAGAAACTTAGTAAAATGAAAGATAAAAAGCCTTAGAATGACAGAATTGGAGTTATACAGGGTTTCCTTTAGAAATATTTATTAGAGACATCAGAGTGATTTCATGGGACTGTGGATACACAGAAATATTAGATCAGATTGGAGCTAGGATCCAGTCCAGTCAGTGGCTGTTCTGCTGATAGGGATGCTGTATCCTTGACTTTTGTGTTTGCAGGAATCAGAAACCCAGCTCCAACTGGCTTAGGCAGAAAGCTGTGTAATGGTACATTTTGCTAGAACAGATCCTGGGGTGGCTCACTCTCTGGAATCATGAGGGCCTCACAGCCTGGAACTGGTTCTTCAGGGCCCCTGGTGTCCCTGCCCACATGATCGTTCTGTAGACTAGTTCTCTGTACAACAGAAAAGACGGCTACCAGCTGCCTTGGCTCCAGGCTTACGTCTTCCTTCCCTTGTCTCCTTAAGTGAATTTTTGTGCTTATTTTAAACTCCTGGTCTGCTGCTACACTATGTCTGTGGGAATCTTCTTTGCAGGGGAGGGGTTGTTGTCTTCCCCCTATATTTCATTATTTTGGCCTATGGGTACTTGTCCTCTGGAGGCGTCAGCCACTTTGAGTAAGGGTCAGAGGCCAAGGTCAAGTTTTTCAATCCTGGTAAGTTACAGAGAGGACAGCGTGCCCCAGGCACGACTGTGTGCTACCACTCTATCAGGTGACTTTTCTGGTTAGTTTCATTTTAAAACCTGCTTATAACAAAGCAGAATTGGGTGTTGGCACTTCACTTGATTATAATCTGCCAACCCTGGGGTTTAAGAGGAGGTGGACTAGGGAGTGAATGCCCTGGGGCAGCTATCCAGGTAGCACTTGCTTTTCACCCATGTCTAACTGAACAGGACTTTTAGCATTCCGTGATATTGCTCCAGGAACACCAGCACCTGTGGTGTGGCCTGCTTAGCTGGTTTCTGAGGGAGGGGAAACTAATTGTCCAATGGCCATTTGAGGGAGAGAGGCTAGAGTAGAGCTTATATATTTCTCTAACCTGTGTTCTCACTCTACCTGGTATCTACAACCTACCTCTCCCCACACACCACCACCATCACACACACATACCAGTTCAAGAGAACCTCCCATCTCCCCTGAGGTTTCTCAGGGTCTGTGTTTTTTGTTTTTGTGTTTTGTTAGTCCCTGGAATCTACTATCTTGCTTCTGCAGGACTGATTTTGGCAGAAGGTGCCATCAGCTTAAGCTAACTGACCATCTCATTAGGAACCAGAAGCCCCTATAAACTTACCCCTCCTCATTCATATATTGTCAAATTGATAACTGCAGCAGAAAGCTGTCTGTCTCCAAATGTTTGTGTATCAGCCCCAGGGCAGTACTCTGATTGGTTCTATTTTGAGCCATGTGTCCCCTTGGGACCAGCAGGAGTTACCTGGAGAAAGGAGAATGGAAGACAGATGATCCGGGTAGCCAAAAACAATGATAACTGCAGTCCATTCCAGAATGGACACTGATGGTGCAAGCTACACTTTCTAGCAACTCTCAGTAAATACTCTGATAGAGGCCGGGCGCGGTGGCTCACGCCTGTAATCCCAGCACTTTGGGAGGCCGAGGCAGGTGGATCACCTGAGGTCAGGAGTTCGAGACCAGCATGGCCAACATGGTGAAACCCTGTCTCTACAAAAATACAAAAATTAGCCGGGCCTGATGGTGGGTGCCTCTAATTGCAGCTACTTGGGAGGCTGAGACAGGAAAATTGCTTGAACCCAGGAGGCGGAGGTTGCAGTGAGCCGAGATTGCGCCATTGCACTGCAGCCTGGGTGACAGAGTGAGAATCCATCTCAAAAACAAACAAACAAACAAACAAACAACAACAGCAAACTCTGATAGAGAGCACAGTCCAGTCAAATACCACTAGAACCTTCAAGCTTGGTTTGATACTGAGTGCCCAATACACAGCTTAACATTCCCTCTGGCATATGAAATAGACAAGGTTCAGACATTTGTCTCACAGCAGGTATTTGAGTGCTGCCCATCTCTCCTCTATTCAAAGAAAGAGAAACTTTTGGAATAATCTGAAATACTTCGCATTCTGATATAACATGAAAAACCTGTTTATATTTGGTGCATTCTCGAAGGGACAATAAAGTATACTTTATAGGTAGCTATAAAGTACCCCCCAAAAAGGTTATGCTTTATGAACCTATCAGTCATCATTTCAATTTGTCATGGACATTGGTATGATTTATACTGGAGGCAAAAATGAGCTTGGCAGTTTTGCAGTAAAAATGGATATTTTTGCTTTCTGCTGTGGTGTTTGCAATAGAATATATTATTCTAGCAATAAAGTGTTGCTAGCTGTCTTTGTGTTATGTGCAGAAGGTGAATATGGTGATTACCCAAGGCTTTAATAAGGGTAGAGTTGGATTTAGTTAATGGTTCTGCTCTTTTTTATAAGGCTGAAATCCAGAGGGCAGCCCAGAAAATGTTTGCTCAAAACTACATAAACAAAATAGCCATGTTTTCAAAGTGAATAAATGAGGCATTAAAAACAGTGCTTGGGAAGGTGAAAACCTTTAAAGCAGCACTAACAATACCTTCCTGGTCCTAAATATAACTAAATCCATACACATATGTATGTGTATAAGAGTTTTGTAGTACACAAAAGGGAATTCTTAGTAGCACTATTGGGGCTGCTGATAAATGTTCAACTAGATGATAACCACATAAAAAGAACAAATTGTCTCCTCTATGAACTACCTCACAATTAGAGGAAGCCTTTTCTTATTTATGGTTCAAACGGAATATTCCCCCCACCCAAAACAAAGCCTGTAAAACTCATCATATCATCACAGCTATTTTTACAGAACTTGAAAAACTTTGAATTGGAATATCGTGTATGAGAAATTAGCTCAACACTGATTCTTATTATTCGCAGGTAACCCACCTTTTTGACAACGGAGCCACTGTCTTCTTTGCCGTTTTCATGGCAGTCTGGGGTAAGTGTTCTAAAACCATAAAACTTGAGTTTTCCTCATATGCCCTATGATATATTCCCTTAGAAGTTTCACTTTGGATGTGAAAGAAAGAAGCCTGAGTAAATGGAGTTGGCTTTCCTATTAGCAGAAAGTTGGTAAATAATTTATTGGGTTTATTTTAAATGATATTGTAGAAGAGAGACATGTCTGATTTCTCTTAAACCTTCAACAGCGTCGTTAGCACTCTGTTATTAGAGTAAAATTTACTTTCTGTTGGACACAGAAATAAAGCTTATGGTACAACTTTAGTTTAGGTCAGGAATAACTGAAACACCATCTCAGTATATATAGGACTTTCTGTTGTAAGTGGCTAACGTGTGAGTACCCACCTTTAGCTTATTTCTAGCTCTGTACAAAATTATCCCTAAAAACAAGGCCTATTTGCAGGACCGAATTGAGTTTTTTGATACCATTTCAAACTAACAGCCCCATCACACAAGGTGTGATGGAAACAATCAAATATTTGGAAGCAACAGGACTTGATTGAAATCTCAACTCCCTTTACACACTAGGCTGTGTGATTTTTGGCAAGTTATTTAACCTACCTCTTTGTAAAATGGGTTAACAAATATATAATAGTCAAATAATTATAAAGCTTCAATTTAATGATATAGAAAAACATCTCACAAATTCATGGAAAGCAGTTAATGGCAGTTACCTTTGGAAAGGAAGATTCATGGGAGGGTAAGTGGACAACGATGAGAGACGAACTTTATGCTATGTATTTTAGTCTGGTTTGAACTTTTTACAATTACACTTTTCTCCTATAACTTTAATTGCCAAAGTCTGAATTTTGATGTAACAAAATTCTACTAACTTTAGACTTAGGCTCATCTTGTTCATTATGTCTGCTATGAATATTGGAATCTTCCCCATCTTTCAGCCCCCAGCTAAAATGTCATCTGCTCCAGCCAAAAGATGTCTTTCTCCTTTGAATTTCCATGGCATTTTGTTCTTAGGGCACTTAAAATTATTTTCGCACATAACTTATCTTGCCTAGTAGATTTATGGTCCTTGAGGACCATTATGATCATCAGAGACCTCATATGTTTTTTTTTTTTTTTTTTTTTTGAGATAGATGGAATCAGTAAGTTTCTGTTGGATGAATGGGTGGGTCGATGGATGGATGGATGGATGGATGGATGGATGGATGGATGGAAAGAAGGAAAAAGAGAAGAAGAAAGAGAAAGAAATTACCAAAAGTATTTATTTATGATACAGTGAACGTATTTAAGAGATCTTTTTTGGTAGGTGGAAACATAAAACCTTGTTCCCTTGAGGTCGCTTGTTCTTGATATATTGTGTCTTTTGTATCTAGAGACTGTCAAAGGAAAATTGTCCCACCCATCACAGCTCTGTTGAAGGGACATGTTTTGAACCCCATGACTCCAGTCCCTCTCAGCCAGTAAGCATTTGAACCAAGATCAGTCAAAGCACAGGTTGGTGAGTGGCCTGGGAAAAGACCTGAGGTTCTGCCCAGACAGGGACTGGTAGGGCCACCCAGATTCTTATTATGAAGAATGTGGACTAGGAAATGTAAAGGAAAATAGGGAGTTAGCAGCAGGAATCGACACTGAAAAATACAGAGGGCAGGAGGGAGGGAGAAAAAGAAAGATTAAAATTGACCATTGGGTAGAAGTAGGGACCAGGAGGAATTAGGAGGCTGAAGTTATGAGAATCAGAACCTAGAAACAGGTAGAAACAAAGAACTAGGGGAAAAATTAGAGGGCGACAAAGCCAACTGGGAGAAAATGCAAGACAATCCCCCAGAGAGAAGCAAAGAGAGAATATAGCCAAGTCATGTTATTAGTGGAGTGTCAGGATGAAGACCCAGACTCTCTTGTGGCTGAGGCCTCTCTCAAGCTTCGGGCTTCTGTATCCTGTCTCTGAGCAGGCCATGTCTTTTTTCCTGTAGGATTCCTGCCTCATTGGTGGACCTTGTGAAAAGCTTTCACTGTTCATGCTACCCTTAATGCATCTCTGTCCCTTGCAAACAAACTAACCCTAACAGAATTTTGATTACAGGACTGAGGTCTCAGATAAAGAATGTGTATCTAGTTTTACTAGAATCTATTAGTATCATAAACCATGATTAGGATAAGCCATATAATGCTTAAGCTTTGCCATGGTCACAAATGAGGGGACTTTGGAAACGTATTCATTTCCTAAATCAGTATTGTAAATACTAAATGTATTCTGTAAACCTAAATGTATCCAGTATTCTGCAAACCTAAATACTAAATGTATATTGTAAACCTAAATGTATTCATTTCCTAAACCTTTTCAGGTCATAGCACACATAAAAGTGAAAATATTTATGAAGCATGCTTCTGTACGTGGAGGAACCTCCTCATGGCCATGGATAGGGCTGTCCCAAACACCCTAGCCTTAGAAGCCACAAGGGTTGAAAGGGTTATTAGTATTATTCCTGGCATAGTCATTTGGAAGCTCTGCCTTGGGCTGCTAATTTACTGTGTAATGAGTTAATACTTCTATATAAAGAGTGGTATCCTAGTGGTATTCTGGAAGAATTAAAACACAAAACTTCCTTACCCACTTCAATAGATTTCACCAATTTCAAATATACTTTGAATTAAATAGTGGTTTCTTCTCACAGTTTACCTCCTGAGACTACATAGAAGTAAATTTTGGTAGGATGACATTTGTTCATAAGGCAGAGGTGATTACTCTCCCCCAGTACCTCCATTATAAAATGGATTGCATGCCTCTTTGCAAGTTGAGTTTTATGTTATGGATGACAAATAGGTTTTGTTTTATCCCCTTGCCAACCTCAGCTGATTGGTGCTGGCTGCCTGGAACATGGAGTTAAGAAGTTTCTGAGGTTGAAAGTGGGTGGATTGGAGATTTAACAGCTCTTGTGCTTTGGAGCATACTTTGTAAGACTCTGATGGATGTTCTATAATAAACTTTGGGCACAAGGGAACATTTTAGGGCCATTCCAGGCAAGACATGCCTGGAATAATTCACCCTCTAAATTGCTTTGTCTTAGATGACAACTTATTGCTTAAATCTCATATTATTCCCAGAAATGTGCTAGTTTGAGAAAAAGAATGAGTTGCCCCAAGTGTTTCTTTGTAGATAGAGATAATGCCTTTTGCAGAAATCTGAAAGAGTCAACAGTATTAACAGTTCTATTAATAGCATTCATTTTTGAGGGATTACTATGTACTAAATGCAGTCCTAAGCATTGCCCATGTATCATCTTGTTTAATCTCTCCAGCAAACTTTTAAAAAGGTACTGTTCTTATCCTCATATGACAGATAAGGATACTGCAGCAGTTGCTAGAAAGTGGCAAAGCCAGGAGTTAAACTGGGCAGTCTGAGCTCCTCTGCTCTACTGCTAAAATCAGGTATTATTTGTTACCTTTTCCTTCTGTTTTGGAGACCTGAACCTTAAAATAAAGGACTGCTGTGCCTGTCCTGAGCCCCATTTATCCTGCTTTGAGACAACGATGTTCTATAAAAACGTGTCAGTTCTAATGGAGCTCAGTTTAATGGTCTCAGGATCATCTCTTATGATTGACAAGTTACAGCATTAAAGAAAACAAATGCACTCTATTTTCAGGAAATTGCTAGATATGGAGCTGATGAGAACAGATGTAAGTGGTTTACAAGACTTCTGAAGGGCTGGGGTTGACATGTTCATTTTGTTACCTTTGCTTTGTGTGTTCACCGGAAAAAATTAATAAGGCTCCATCTGGAACCAGTTTGTAGAAACTGGGAGGGCCTTGGTGTTGGGTTAGGAATCCTGACAGAACTCCACTACGTTTGTTCAGGTCACATCTGTGTGAATGCAGGGCTCCCTGGGGATCCCTGAAGTATGCTGTGAGCCGGGTCTGGGCTGGAATTATAGTGTGGCCCATTCCTCAATGCTCATTTTTGTTCAGTAAGGTTCAAGGGGCAGAATAATTATGGACTAAATAGCTCCTATCCCAAGGGAAAAAAAATGAGTCATTGGGCAACTAGACGTTGGCAGAGACCTGTTGGGGAAGCAGATTATTTCCCTCTGTTCTGTTTCTGGTTTGGTTTGTTTTTTTTTTCTCTTTCTCCCTTGTTTTTCATTTCTACTTTTAGGATTGCCGAAAGTTAAGTTATCCCCAGTAAACACACAAAGCAAGATCCTCAGAGCTCTTTAATCGAAATGACAAGATTGTAATTATTTAGTGTGATCCTGTTAGTAATTGGTGAATGAAGTAGGTCTCATTTAAAAAAATACATTTTGTAAGAATCAGCCTTTTGTTTCTAGATATTTGTGCTAACTTTATATTTCATAGTCTTATCTACGTGTTCAACAAAAAAACTGGTAATTGTATGTTGAAAAAGGTACACATTTACTAGAGGCCTACCGTGTTTGTATGCACATTCACATAGGATACCTCATCAATTTCTCATCACCCATTAGAAAGAAATTACTAACTTCATTTTATAGATGAGGATACTGAGGCTCAGAGAGGTTGTGCAATTTGCCCAGGATTCCTGTAGCTGATAAGGTGTGGAGCCTGAACTTTAAACCAGATCTGGTCTATTTGACTCCAGAGCCATTCCAAAGTGTGTCCACCATGTTGTGCATCTTCTGTGAGGTATGTCAATTAAGATGTCATTAACTCATACACAAAAATGAGTGAGATGTGATCTCTGCTTTCAAAAATCTCAGTATATTAAAGGAGAGTTGATAATTATAATACAGGGCAAGTTCAATTTAAAATAGGCCAATAAGGGTTTATGTAGTCAACTTCCTGAGGCAAAAGGAAAAGTAGAAAAAGTTCACCCAAGAAGAGGTATGAGGTATTGGAAAGAAGTCTTAGCTTTGCCAGGGAAAGTAGTGGGGTTGAAAGGAGGTGTAGATAACATTCTTAGGTGACAAGAGTGTTTGTAAAGCTCTGAAAAGGAAGAATTGGCTGTTCATAGTGATAGGGAAGTTGAGTGTGTATTAGTTTCCTAGGGCTGCTGTAACACAGTACTACAAACTGGGTAGCTTGAAACAATAGAAGTTTATTGCATAACAGTTCTGGAGGCTTGAAATCCAAGATCAAAGTGTCAGTGGGATTCTGAGGGCTGTGAGGGAAGGATGTGTTCCATGCCACTCTCCTGGATTCTGGTGATGGTTGATGGTTCTTGCCCTTCCTTGGTTTGTAGATGCATCACTCCTATCTCTGCCTCTGTCTTCACCTGGCATTTGCCCTGTGTCTCTGCGTCTTCACGTGGCTATCTTCTTCTCAAGACATGGTCATATTGGATTAAGGGCCCAGCCTACTCCAGTTATGACCCCATCTTAACTAATTACATGTGCACTGACCCTATTTCCAAATAAGGTCACATTGTGAGGTAGTGGGACCTTTTTTGAGGGGACACAATTCAACCCATAGCAGAGTACCCATTGAAAGCTGAGAGCTGCTTATCACAGGCCACTTGTGCCACAACAGAACATGGCTTCATGCTGTAAGCAACAGAAAGCCAACTGGAGTTATAATATGGGAAGGGACGTCATCAATTGTATTTGGGAAGTAACTGGCAACAGTGTAGGGAGAGGTGAAAGTGGAGGCCAGCTGGTGGCAGGCAGGCCCCTTAGAAGGCATTCCAGTGCTCAGTCAAAATATTATGCAGAATTTGACTTCAGAAAAGGTCCAGTTTCCAGGATAAAAACCACATGTGTAATAACTAGCTTTAGTTATTTATAATATGCAAAATTTGTGAACAATGTTAATGTTCAACAATAGAACAGTTTGGTAAATTATAATCAGCTATTATAAATTGCTCTCTCAAAGCATGTGATAATACAAAGCTTGTATTTAAAAATTGTTTTAAGTATACAAGTAAAACATGATTTTGAATATTAAATATAAATGAAAACTGAAAGAAATGATGTCATAATATTAATGGTGGTTTGCTTTATGTGGTGGGATTGTGGGAAGATTTTTTTCAATTTTAAGTACAATTTATGTGCAATAAAATCCAACAACTTTAAGTGAACAATTCAACAAGGTAGGTCAAATGTATATCGTCATGTAAGCATCACCATAATGATGATATATAACAGAATATTTTTATCCTCTCGAAACTTTCCTCATGCCTCTGCAGTCAGTCCCTTGGCAACCTGAAACCTGCTTTCTACCACTGTAGTTTCACCTGTTCTAGAATTTCATGCAAATTAAGTTATTCAGTATGCAGCATTTTGTGTCTGGCTACTTTTCACTTCAGTTAATGCTGCTGAGATTCATTTATGCTGTTGCATGTGGCAGTAGCTGGTTTCTTTTTGGTACAGAGTAGTATTCCAGTGCCTGAATATGTCATATTTTGTTTGTCTACTTACCCAGTTAATGAATATTTGTGTTCGATGTGGTTTTTAACTATTATAAATAAAACTGGAAACGATTGGCTCTTCTAGTTTTTTTTTTTTTTTTTTTTTTTTTTTACATTTTCATAAAAGCCTTTGTATCTGTTCATCTAGGATGAATAATTAAAAATGGCATTGCTGGATCATGCGATAAGTGAATGCCTAACTTTGTAAGAAATTGTTTCCCAAAGTGGCCATATCATTTTGTAGTCAATATCAGCATGATTTGAGAATTCCAGGTGTTCTGCATTCTTACAAGCACTTGGAATTGTCACTCTTTATAATTTTAGTCATTTTAGTGGGTATATAGTATTATCCCGTTGCAGTTTTAATTTGCATTTCCCTAATGAGTAGCAACGTTGAACATCTTTTCATTAGCTTATTTGCAATCTGTGTATCTTACTTGGTGAAGTGTTCACTCAGATCATTTGCCCATTTGTTATTGGGTTGTTTGTCCTCTTTTTAAGTTAAAATAATACTTTTATATATTCTGGATAGAAATGCTTTATCATACATGTTGCAAATATTCTTCCCTGTTTGAGGCTTGCATTTTTATTTTTTAATGGTGCCTTTTGAATACCAAGTTTTTTCTTTTTATATACTTTAAATTTTTTTTCTGTCCGTGTTCTTTATGTTTTATTTATGAAATCTTTGCCAAACTCAAAGTTTCTAAGATTTTCGTCTATATTGTCTTCTAAAAAACTTATAGTTTTAGCTCATGCATTTAGGTTTATGACTTATTTCAAGTTGGTTTTGTATATGGCATAATGTAAGGGACAGATTTATTTATTTCCATGTAGACATCCAGTTTTCCTAGTACCATTTGTCAAAAATATCATTCTTCTCTTTTTTGCATTTTCTTGGTACTTTTTGGTTGAAATCAATGGGCCATATATGTATGGGTCTGTTTTCATAATTTTTATTATGTTTGATGTGTATGTATACACATGGCAATAATACACCATCTTGATTATTATGGCATAATAATAAGTCTTGAAATCGTATTTGTCTTTTCAAAAATTGTTTTGCTGTTTTAGGTTCTTTGCATTTCCAAATAAATTGTTGAATCAGCACTTAAATTTCTTCAAAAACAGTGTTGATATTTTGATTGGGATTAAATTGAATCAATGTCAGTTTGGAAAGATTGTCATTTAGCTTTTTGTTTATTTACATATTCTGTAATTTCTCTAAGTAATGTCTCATTCTTTTCAATGTACAAGGCTTTCCAGATACTTTGTGAAATTTATGCCTATATATTGGATTTTTTGAGTTTTTTACAAATAGTATTTTTCTGTAATTTCAATTGTCAGTTATTCATTGCTACTACGTAGAAATACAATTGACTTTTGTATATTGACCATATGTCTTGTGATTTACCAAACTAAGTTGTTAGTGCTACTAGCTTTTTTATAGATTCCTTAATATTTTCAACATAGATGATTATGAAATTTATAAAATAATTAAGTTTTCTTTCTAATCTACATGAGTTTTGTTTCTTTTTCTTGCCTCATACTGGTTAGGACCTCCAGAATAATGTTGGATACAAGTTACGTGCTAGACATCCTTGCCTTATTCCCAGTCTTAGGGGAAAGTGTTTAGTCTTTCACCATTGAGTATGATAGAAACTACAGGCTTTCATGTATGTCTGTTATCAAGTTGAAGAACATTCCTTCTATTATTAGAAATTGAGGGTTTTTAAAATTATTAATGGGTATAGAATTTTGCCAAAAGCTTTTCCTGTGTTAACTAAGACAATCCTGTTTCTTTCTTTCTTCTGGTATACATGTGCAGAATATGCAGGTGTTACATAGGTATACATGTGCCATGGTGGTTTACTGCAGCCATCAACCTGTCATCTACATTAGATATTTCTGCTAATGCTATGCCTCCCCTATCCCCCTACCCCTGCGACAGGCCACAATATGTGATGTTCCCCTCCCTGTGTCTTTGTGTTCTCATTGTTCAACTCCCACTTATGAGTGAGAACATGCAGTGTTTGGTTTTCTCTTCCTATGTTAGTTTGTTGAGAATGATGGTTTCCAGCTTCATTCATGTCCCTACAAAGGACATGAACTCATTCTTTTTTTTGGCTGTATAGTATTCCATGGTGTATATGTGCCACATTTTCTTTATCCAGTCTATCATTGATGGGCATTTGGGTTGGTTCCAAGTCTTTGCTATTG
>NW_012110919.1:12353442-12353772 GCF_000951035.1 Colobus angolensis palliatus
AGGAATTTATCCATTTCTTCTAGGTTTTCTAGTTTATTTGTGTAGAGGTGTTTATAGTATTCTCTGATGGTAGTTTGTATTTCTGTGGGGTCGGTAGTGATATCCCCTTTATCACTTTTTATTGTGTCTATTTGATTCTTCTCTCTTTTCTTCTTTATTAATCTTCCTAATGGTCTATCAATTTTGTTGATCTTTTCAAAAAGCCAGCTCCTGGATTCATTGATTTTTTGAAGGGTTTTTGTGTCTCTATCTCCTTCAGTTCTGCTCTGATCTTAGTTATGTCTTGCCTTCTGCTAGCTTTTGAATGTGTTTGCTCTTGCTTCTCTAGTT
>NW_012110919.1:12355016-12389691 GCF_000951035.1 Colobus angolensis palliatus
TATGTGGTCAATTTTGGAATAAGTGCGATGTGGTGCTGAGAAGAATGTATATTCAATCAGTAGCATTTTTATATGCCAGCAGTGAACAATCTGAAAAAGAAATCAAGAAAGTAATCCCATTTACAATAGCTACAAATACAATCAAATAACTAGGAATTAACCAAAGAAACAAAAGATCTCCACAATGAAAACTATAAAACACTGACAAAAGAAATTGAAGAAGCTTTCTCTAGAGGTGACTTGCTGGGAGAGTGTCCCTGGCTTTGAGTCCCTGTTGCGGCCCTATAGTCAGTGGCCTCCTCCCAGAGCAGAGCAAGGTCAGGCGGCCCCTGCTTGAGTCCTGTGTCGCCATGGCCACTGTTCCTGAGTTGCTGCAGCAGCAGGAGGAGGACCGCAGCAAGCCGAGATCTGTATCTGTGGACGTGAATGTTGATCCCTCGCTTCAGACTGACATACCTGATGCGCTCAGTGAGAGAGATAAGGTCATATTTACAGTGCACACAAAAACCACACTGCCCACATTTCAGAGTCCAGAGTTTTCTGTTACAAGGCAACAAGAAGACTTTGTGTGACTACATAACACTCTTTTTGAAAGAACAGTCTATGCTGGGCTTATTGTGAATGTTTTAGAAAATCAAATAAGCTAGTTCTTTCTGCCTTATTATTCATTTAGTTTAAAGAGATTTATGTCTACTTTGTGTAATGGATTGTGAAAATTTTCATTTCGTCTGCCTACTAGAGTATTTGCTACCTGTTGGTTAAGTGGAAAATATGTGAAGGAACAATATTACAGCTTTGAGGTAATGCATACAGGCTTACATTATTTATGTTGTAAAGTGGTGTAAACAGTATAATGACTTTAGTCTTATCTGCCTTTAGGTTTGGTTTTTCTCTGGTATGTTCTTTCCAATGTCAGTAGAATTGATTTCTAGGAAACAACAGTATTGGTAATAGTATGTGATAAGATTTTTCAAAAGTGCTGAAGGAGGCCGTGCCTGTAATCCTAGAACTTTGGGAGGCCAAAGTGGGTGGATTAGCTGAGCTCAAGATTTCAAGACCTGCCTGGGCAACATGATGAGACCTTGTCTCTACTAAAAATATAAAAAATTAGCCGGGCATGGTAGCGCATACCTGTAGTCCCAGCTACTGGGGAGGCTGAGGCAGGAGAATCCCTTGAACCTGGGAGGTGGAAGTTGCAGTGAGCCGAGGTTGCACCACTTCACTCCAGCCTGGGTGACGGAGTGAGACTCTGTCTCCCAAAAACAGAACAGTGGCCAAGGAGGCAGTTTTCAGCCCTTGATCCTTAATTCTTAGCTGCAGGAACAGAGACTTAGCTGATTTTAAAGGAGATTTCCATCCTTTTTGTCCTGCCACACAGACTGAAGAATCCGTCCAAATGACAGTTTCTTAGTAATTAAACAAAATTAGTACTGAAGCTTATATTTAGATATGTTCTGTTCATTCAAAATTAGAGTCCTTGATTATGCTTTGGGATTAGGAAAAAAATCCTTTGAAATACTGGAGACTTCATAATCTTTATGGCTAATCATTGGTGTTTAGCATTCGTTACACTAGTTTTAGGCCAACATTGAAGCAGTATAGACACTGTTGTGCTCTGAACGATTGTCTGTAATGGATAAACTGGGCAAATGATTGCCATCAAAGTGAATGCAGAAAGACACCTCCTTTTAAATGGCCAGAAGAAATAGGGAAGGTTAAGAAAAAACAGGAGTTGACTTTTAAGTAGCCCTATATGAGTAGAGTGGTTGTCTCCTGTGGACCAGCAAGAGTAGAATGAGGCACCAACTAGAAAACATTGCTACTGGGACAAGAGGCTCATGAGTTCCTGCCTCTGCTGCAGATTCTGCTGCTCCTATGAAGCGTGACTTCCATGGTCCTTGAGAGAAAATGGGAGAAGGTGAAGGGTCTATGACCAAAGAAGAATTTGCCAAGATGAAATAAAAACTGCAAGCTGAGTATCTCGCTGTTTTTAAGAAGACTGTGTCCTCCCATGAAGCCTTTCTTTAGTGGCTTTCTTCTCACCCTGTTCTCAGTAAAGATCACAACTTTCATGTTTTCCTGGAATATGATCAGAATCTAAGTGTTAGGTGGAAAAATACTACAGAGATGTTTGGTGGCTTCTTCAAAAGCGTGGTGAAGGTGCTGATGCAGTCCTTTTTACTGGAGTTAAGGAGGTAGATGACTTCTTTGAGCAAGAGAATAACTTCCTTATTAACTGTTACAATAGGATCAAAGATTCTTGTGTGAAATCTGACAAAATGACTAGATCTCATAAAAATGTTGCTGATGTCTATATCCACACTGCAGCCTGCTTACATAGCCTGGCTTTGGAAGAGCCCGCAGTCATCAAAAAGTATCTATTGAAGGTTGCTGAGCTATTTGAAAAACTTAGGAAAGTAGGGATCGAATCTCATCAGATGAAGATTTAAAGCTAACAGAGTTCCCCCGATTCTACATGCTCAACATCGAGGCTGCTAAGGATCTCTCATACAGGTGCACCAAAACCCTCATTGACTATGAGAACTCAAACAAAGCTCTGGATAAGGCCCAGTTTAAAGAGCAAAGACATCAAGTTGGCTGAGGCACACGAGCAGGAGTGCTGCCAGAAATTTGAATAGCTTTCCAAATCTGCAAAAGAAGAACTGATAAATTTCAAACAGAAGAAAGTGGCAGCATTTAGAAAGAATCTAATTGAAATGTATGAAATGGAAATAAAACATGCAAGGAACAGTGTCTCCCTTTTGCAGAGCTGTATTGACTTGTTCAAGAATAACTGATATGCCTTCACTCTGAAGAAAAGAAATGAATGTGAAAGAGAGCCAAGCATCACTTGCACTTAAATCATTACCACGGAAGATTTATTATCTTCAACTTTAGTTTAAAATTATGTGAATAAACATTTTGATTTCTGCAAATCTTAACATTTAGCCATGTTGGTTTAAAAATATTATTGCTTGCTAATTGGACATAACTAATTTTTCCTTGTGCATTTAATACCTCTGGGCAGAATCCAAATACTGAGTTCTCTTGTAGTACATCTTTAGTTACTAAGAAAGAGTGTAGGAGACATATGCCTTCTGGAAACAAGTAGAAGCAATCACCTGGCCCATGTCCCTGCAAACCCATGAATGTCAGGGAAGTGCCAGTTACAGCAGGTGATTCAGCTACTTGAGGCAAGTAACAGACCTTTCCTTCCTCGCTGAAGGTGGGGTTTGTGTTTTTGTTTTGTCCACTGTTACTCCCCTGGTAGTCATCTGGTGTTTGTACTATAACAACAGCAAGAAAATCTCATTTATTTTTATATACTCTTTGCATCTCCTTTTTTTTTTAGTTGAGATATAAATATTTGAGGGGAGAAAAGTATCTATGGGTATATATGGAAACAGATAATGTGGTCTACTTTATAAGATGGCCAGATCTACATTAGGAAAGTATGAGCTCCCTCCCTAGTGGCCATGGGAGGGGGCAGTGTATGGCTTTGAGCATTTGTTTTTTATAAAGTATATAATAAAATAATAGTGTTACTAAAAAGAAAAAACAAAGAAATTGGAGAGGACACAAAAAATGGAAAAATAGTCCATGTTCATAGATTGGAAGAATCAATATTGTTAAGATGCCCACACTACCCAAAGCAATCTACAGATTCAATGCAATCCCTATAAAAATACCAATTATGTGCTTCACAGAAATAGAAAAAATAATCCTAAAATTTTTGTGGAATCATGAAAGACTCAGAATAGCCAAAGTTATCCTGAGCAAAAACAACAAAACTGGAAGAATCACATTACCTGACCTCAAATTACACTGTAGATCTATAGTAACCAAAAAAGCCAAGTACTAGCATAAAAAACAGACACATAGACCAATGGGAAGAATAGAGAGCCCCAAAACAAATCCACACACTTACAGTGAACTCATTTTTGACAAAGGTGCCAAGAATATACATTGGGGAAAAGTCTCTTCAATAAATGGTTCTGGGAAAGCTGGATATCCATATGCAGAATAATGAAACTAGACCCTTATCTTTCCCCATATACAAAAAAAATCAAATCAAAATGGATTAAAGACTTGAATATAAGACCTCGAACTATAAAACTACTAAAAGAAAGCAGTGGGGAACAGTCCAAGACATGAAACTGAGAAGAGATTTCTTGAGTAATACGCTACAAGAACAGTCAACCAAAGCATTAAAAATGGACAAATGGGATCATATCATGTTAAAAAGCTTCTGTACAACAAGGGAAATGATCAAAGTGAAGAGACAACCCACAGAATGGGAGAAAATATTTGTAAACTATCAATCTGACAAGGGATTAATAACCAGAATATGTAAGCAGCTCACACTACTTTGTAGGAAAAAGACCTTATTAGGTATTATATAATATATATATATATACTATATTAGGTATTATATATATATATACTATATATTAGGTATTATATACTATATATACTATAATACTATTATAGTATAATAATAGTATTATTATACTATTTAAAAATAGGCAAAAAGTTGAATAAACATTTCTCAAAAGAAGGCCTACAAATGGCAAACAGGCATATGAAGAGGTGCTCAATATCATTGCTCATCATAGGAATGCAACTCAAAAATACAATGAGATATCATCTCTCCCCAGTTAAAATGGCTTTTATCCAAAAGTCTGGCAACAACAAATTCTGGGAAGGATGTGGAGAAGAGGCAACATTTCTACACTGTTGGTGGGGATATAAATTAGTATAACCACTGTGAAGAAAAGTTTTGAGGTTCCTCACAAACAAAAATAGTGCTACCGTATGATCCAGCAATCTCATTGTCAGGTATATATTCAAAAGAAAGGAAATCAGTATATTGAAGAGATATCTGCACTCCTATGCTTGCTCTAGCACTGTTCACAATAGCCAAGATTTGGAGGCAACCTAAGTGTCCATCAGCAGATGTATGAATAAAGAAAATGTGGCCCTTATACACAATGAAGTACTAGTCAGCCGTAGAAAGAAAAAAAGAATGAGGTCCTGTCATTTACAACAACATGGATGGAACTGGAAGTCATGTTAAGTGACATAAGCCAGGCACAGAAAGACAAACTTCACATGTTGTTCTCACTTATTTGTGAGATCCAAAAGTGAAAACAGTTGTACTCATGAAGGTAGAGAATAGAAAGATGGTTGCCACAGGCTGGGAAGGATAGTGTGGTGGGGGTGGAGGGGTGAGGGGGAGAGGGGATGGTTAATGAGTACACAAAGAAATAGAATGAATAAGACCTAGTACTTGATAGCACAACATGGAGACTACAGTCAATAATAATTTAACTGTACTTTTTAAAGTAACTAAAATAATATAATTGGATTGTTTGTAACACAAAGGATAAATGCTTGAGGGGATAGCTACCCAATTTTCCATGATGTGATTAGAATATCTCACATACCCCATAAATACATATACCTACTATGTACCCACAAAAAGTTAAAAAAAATTAAATTAAAAAAGGTACAGCATTTTAACCCTTCGTTGGAACCTAAGATATGCATCTGAAAGGGGAGTTTTTACTGTATAAGTCTGTCCAAATGCCTTAGTAATGTGATGAATGGTACAGTGTTTTTTCCTCCCTATTTGCGGAATATTAATCCTTACTATGTTTTCCAGGAAAACCCTGTATTAGTTAGGAGAGTAGAGTTAGCTGCTATAATACACAAACATCACAACCTGGTGTTTGATAGAGCCCAGTCAGATGTTCCTGGTTGGTAGATGGTTTTCCTTATGATCATTCATATGGGTGGATGAGTTCCTTCCGTCTTGTGGTTGCATCTCCTTCTGGATCTTCAGCATTCTCTCTATTCATTCAGCTAAAGTATAAAGGGAGCACAGGGAAGATATACCTACTTCTTACATCTTTGTCCAAAAATGACATATATCACTTCTTACTTTCCATCAGCCTAAACTTGGTTTGTGGACACATCTGAGATAAAGGCTGCAAAAATATAATCGAACTATGATGAGGAGGCTAAGAAATCATTTTGGTAAATATATAGCAGCCTGCCACAAATTTATTTCAAATTGATAATAAAAAAGCATCCCGCGATGTTTTAAGAAGTCAACAGGCAAGTACTACACGTCATATTACCTGTGCTCATATTTCACTGCTGAGAACTATCCTTTGGTCACATCTAATGCAAGGGTATCTGGGAAATACAATAAATATAGGCAACCATATTCTCAGCAACAATCATTTTATTGTGGAGGAAAGAAAGAAAGAATCTTAGAGGACAGTCGGTAGTCTCTGCCACAGGGTCCGTACAACCAAATAATGGGAGTGATAGAACAGAATCACGCTTTTATTGCAAGACAAAAGAGAAGCATAGGAAGTTTCAAACTTTGATATTATTATTAAGTTATTTAATAGGCTCTGGTATGTAAGGCATTCAGAAAATACAGCTGCATATTCTTCAAATTCATATCTTAATTTCTTATAAGCATATGAAAATATTTAGAAAATTTAGAATAGTTTTCCACATTTGCTTTCATTCTCAGGACAGCATTTCATCTATGCATTTACTGAGCCTTTCTGTGTGCCAGTTGCTGTGCTAGACTCTAAAGGTATAAAGACAACTAAGATACAGCTCTGTTCTCAGGAAGTCCACAGACTAGTCAGAGATATGATCCAGGTTTGGGTTTGTATTGGTTTTATTTTTACAGTGCTGAATGGTGTGATTAGTGCTGACCTAGAGTTGTGTGCACAACTCAGCATGGGTGCACAGGGATGATTCAGGGGGTGTAGTTACAGAACACATGGAGCTAAACCTGAAAGTGAGGGTGGGAGTTGACCAGATGGACCCAAATAGGAAAAAACATTACTAGCTAAGGAAATGGTGTGGGCAAAACTGAGAAAGTATAAAACAGCTCATGTGCGAAAGTGTTAGTGAGTTACCTGGAGTCTGAGGTGCGTCAGGGCAGAGCAAGTTGGGCTTATGAGCTTTGCATCCTGAGCTGCTAACAGATTTTATTCTACAGGCGATGTGGCTCCAGTGATTCCCAGGACACCTGGTTGGATCTGGATTTAGAGAAATCATTAGCAACGTAAAATGATAGATTGGAATCTAAGGAGTTCAAAATGCCAGCAGTAAGGCTAAGCGTGCTGATGCTTTAGCTGAGAAAATTCTTGTGGAAAGAGTTCCATGTACCAAAAGAAAAAAAAACCTTGACAAAACTCTTAGGAATTTCATCTTTTGAGAATAAAGCCATAAAACAAATACACTTTTTAATCAAACTTATGGTGCCAGGTAGTATAAGAGAAATATATGTGTGTGTATATATATATATACACACGTATACACACATATATATTTATATAAAACATAAAGATAGATATATGTACATAACAAAAATATGTATAGCATAAACCAGCTTTGAAGGAGACAAGAAAGTGTGAACTCATGACATAAGACAGTGTATAACTAGGCACACTGAAAGTGTAGGGGCTCCCAAGGCTGTGAGTATTCAGAGGAGGGAGTTTAAACCATGGCGTAATGAGGGATTGGAACTTTGCCTTGAAAAGAGACGACGTGTCTTGGTTTGATTACCTTTCATAGGTACAGATAGAAGCAGATTCTTCTTCCTCAGATGAATAGGCATTTCACACAAAAACACCGACAAGGGAATGACAGTTGCACAAGCAGCTAATTTCTTCTTCTCTTCCTCTTGAGTACTATAATGGAAGAAGGGAGAGGATTACTAGCCAAAGAAGGGAATATTATAGTGTGAATATTTATGTCCCCCAAAATTCATATGTTGAAATCCTATTCTTTAAGGTGAAGGTGTTAGTAAGGGGGGCCTCTGGAAAGTGATTAGGGCATGAGAGCAAAGCCCTCATGGTTGGATTATTGTACTTATAAAAGAGACCCCAGAGAGCTAGCTACGTCTCCCACTGTGTAAGGGCACAGCTGGCGGGTACCATCTATGAGCCAGAAAACGACCCTCACCAGACACCAAATCTGCTGGTGCCTTGATCTTGGATTTCCCAGTCTCCAGACCAGTGAGAAATACATTTCTATTGTTTATAAGCTACCCAGTTTATGGTATTTTGTTACAGCAGCCTGAACAGACCAACACAGGGAATTAATGGTTAGAATCTCTGTGTCCTCCAGGCAGGATTCAGCAGGAATCCTGAGGAAGGGTGATGGACTAATTGTGACAGCCACTGGCTCATCTTAGAAGTCACTTCCCTCAGATGAGAACCATAGAGGGTTGATAGGGCTTAGTGAGAGTAGCAGCTGCCAGTAAGACAGACTGGGTGTGAATCCTGTGGCCTGAGGCTGTCCCAGAATGGTCCCTCATCAAGTGTCTTTGTGCCCATGGGGGTACCTTCTGAATTTTTATGGAAAATAGTCACATATTCAGGAGCTGGGCCACTTGTCTCTTCAAGGACAGGGAGACTCTAGAGACCAAGGAGGGAAAGTCTTTATAAAGTGGCATTTGCTTGAGGGGCTAGAGGACCTGAGAAAGGAAAGACCCCAGGGACTCTGTGCAAAGACAGTTTGGTGAGGCACAGGGCAAGCATGCAGAAAAGAGTTAATACAGCAGGCCTGCTTTAGAAAGGCCTGCTTGCAAGAGTGGCCCTTGGCTGGTATCTGGGAACTTGGCTTTCAAGACAATTTCCACCACCCTGACTGCTAAGAATAACTCGTGATGCATAAACTCCATGTGCAAACAATACAATTTATGCTTTCTTCCTAGAACTCTGGAATTTTAGTACGTGCTAGGCAGCTGGTGCCTATGTGACCAGCCCCCAGTAAAAACCCTGGGCACTGAGTTTCTAACCAGCATTTCACATGCGTTGTCACAGCTCGTTGCGGAGGAATTAAGTACATCCTGTGTGACATCACTGGGAGACAACTCTTGGAAGCTTGTCCTGTTTCCTCTCTACTTTGCTCCATGCACCTTTTCCCTTTGCAGATTTTGCTTTATAGTGTTTCATTGTAATAAATCTTAGCCATCAGTACAACTGTATTCTGTGTCCTGTGAATCTTCCTAGTAAATCAAACCTGGGGATGGCTTTGGGGATCCCTGGGACAGCCAGACTCACTGGAAGGACTCCAGTCGAAAACAGCTGCTCAGCATTGACACAAATAAACACATATTTGTTTTAATTTCTATCTTCCAGAATAAGACATTTGATTATTTTAGGTGTATCTTCCTTAATAACTGTAACTACTCAGAATCTTTCAGATTTTAGAAAGGTACTGAATATACCATATATTATTAAATGTCCCAGGAGGCCTGGGGACTACATACTAATGTACTCAAATACATTTGTATGGCTGCTTTTAATACATGAAAAGTCTCACTAAGGGTAATAAATAGAGGTTATATGTAGCCTCACATCAGTCTAGGTCAGGGCTCACCACCAGATGAGTTTGTGTCAAACTCAGGGGGAAAAGCACTTAAAATTTTTAGGGCATTTTGAATTTTGGCATTGCAGATAAGGGATTGTGGACCTGTATTACCCTCCTTCTTTTGCTTATCCAGAAATTAAGGCTTTGAAAAGTTAATTGATTTGCCAAAAGTAGCACAGCTTGTATCTGATCTGGATTTCAAATTTAGGACTGTCTAGGCTTCATGCCCAAGAACTCTTATCTATCACTCTATACTGTCTTTCTAGCTACTTATTTTAAGAATATGTCTTCAGTGTCTGAATACTACTAAGGAGGAGGTAATGTGTGAACAAGGGAGAATAGAAAAGAAGAAAGTAATTATATTTTTTGACATGGCCATGTGCATATTTACTTTCCTTCATGAAATGGATTCCTAATATCTAATTTATTTTTACCTTCTGTAAGTCTAACTGCATGACAAGGCCCATAAGAGAAATATCCAACCATTCTGTCTCCTAGGGTATGTCTGTTATATCCTTATAGTCATTCTCAGAGTAAGTGTGAGTGAGGGAGTGTATGTGTGTCTGTATGCGTGTGTGTGTGTGTGCCCCTGCATTTGCATTGTGCCTTCCAAGACAGCAGGAGTGTGTCTTGTGTCTTATTTTCTCTCTCTCTCTCACTTTTATTGCATGATGCTCAATAATTCATTTAAGTTGATATGCTTTTATGGAATTGAGTAGAAAATTATCTTGGCTGAATGAAGATAACTCCCAGATTTCTCTGCATGGGGAGGCCAGCCACCTCCCACTTACTGGAGAAAGTTCTTAATAGACTTACCCACTTTTATCCTCACTGTGGCAACAAAGAGATGGTTTGGAGAAAAGAGAAACAACAGGACTCCTTCCAATAAAACGGGAAAATATATTTTACATAGGTATTTGCTGTGAAGAGGATTTGAAGGGACAGGAAATCACTACCAATTACATGTGAACTGTCAAGTTTCATTTTGACTTTTCTGCTCCTACCTGCCTCTCACTTTAAAAAATAAGGGCTTGCTTACCCATGTTTACGCAATAGAAAAAATAAAATAAAAATAAATGCTGTATCAATTAGATAGATGTCGGTAATCCAGTTTTCTGAATCCTGACATCCCAGAATGTAAGAATTTGTCATTCTATTAAGTCTGTTCTGCCTCAACTTGTAAATCAGCTTAATTTAATTCTAAGTGAAATCTCTCATTTTTCATTATGTCTGACACAAGCTTAGTAATTCTCAGAAAGTAGTCCTTGTGAAGTGAAGTTTAGCTGGAAACTCTGATATTCGAGGATGCTTACACTAACAACTGTCATTCTTGGCAATGGCTTCATTATTCAGTGACACAGTTAAGAGCCTTGTTTTACTTTTATTCAAAAATGTCTTTGTCTTTCTCTGCTTGTTCCAGCAACAGTTTTCCTGGAGTTTTGGAAAAGACGGCGAGCAGTAATTGCTTATGACTGGGATTTGATAGACTGGGAAGAAGAGGAGGTTTGTATCATTTACCTCAGAATATTTTAAAAAGCAAATCACCCAGAACCACACGACCCCTCCGAATCATCACTCTCTGTTCTGTGACGGAAGTTAGGTGTGCGCATAAAGCATTTTCAATTGCCTTTTGAGAAAATGTCAAGCAGTATAAAAAGGGACTGACAATTTAAAAAAATTTTTAATTCCTTAGTGGAATCAAATCCCTTGATTAAGTGAAGAATTCCACTTGTAGGTAGAGGCACCAGAAGAATTGGTGGTGTAGTTGTTTTTGTTTTTTGTTTTCATTTTCATTTTCTTAAAAATCATCCTTTTTTCTTTAACTTCAGCAGAAAAAGAGCATTCATTTGACATCTCCAGGTACATGGAAGCAATTCTTCCAAGAGAATTATCCCAAGGCAATGCGTCTGTGAGCAGCACCCAGGACAGTGCCCAGGTGTGCACAGGCTCTGAAGTATGATATCAAGTGTTCAGTGCTGAGGAGAATCCACTCTGAAGCGGCCACCTTAGGAGACGTGGCTAAATGGACGGCCAGCTCTAGACAAAACTGCCAAGGAGGGCCAGACTCAGTCCCATCACTCTCCCTTAGCGTCTTCTAGGCCAGTCCCTCGTGCTCCTCTGATCTGTCTGGTTCTGATACTCTCTTCTTGCTCCCATTCCTGTCGGAAGTCTCAAGTACCCACACGGGGCATGGTCACCACAGTCCCCTCTTAGATCCTGCTTCCCTTGACGGTTGGTCCAGGCCTCAGCCCCGCTCTCCTCCCTCTCGTTCATTATCTCTTACCCCTCCTGAGTCTCATTTCCTCAGAGCCTTGCTGTGTCAGTAAATCAGATAAACTACTCATATATGTGTAATGTGATCATGGCTATTAATGTGTTTTCCTTGAAGGGAACACATGTGTATATTTTCATGTGTCAAAAGGAATCTTTCAGACATATGAATGATGTGAATTTTAGCCCTGTGGTAGGCTTGGTGGGGGAAGTAATTCTGAGAGGTGTTTTTGCTGTTTGTTTTCTTCAAACTATGCCTCCTGAATGGCTGCCTGTCCCCCTTCTCCCATGAACATGTTTGGGTAGTTTTTTGGTTTGGTTTGGTTTGGTTTTGAATGTATTTAAGGTATACAATAGGAAGTTTTTGATACATGATACTGGGATTTTCAGCAATCCTTGTTCTCCTGATAAGGCTTTCTCTCATGTTTTTATAAATATTCTCCAGGCCAGGTGCAGTGACTCATGCCTGTAATCCCAGCACTTTGGGAGGCCAAGGCGGGGGTACCACCCCAGGCCAGGAGGAGGATTTGAGGATAGCTTATAGATGGCCATCTTCTCCCTGTGTCTTTAGGCCAGGAGTTCGAGACCAGCCTGGCCAATATGGTGAAACCCCATCGCTACTAAAAACACAAAAATTAGCTGGGTGTGGTGGCACACACTTGTGATCCCAGCTACTTGGGAGGTTGAGGCACAAGAATTGCTTGAACCCAGAAGGCGGAGATTGCAGTGAGCCAAGATTGCACCACTGCACTCCAGCCTGAGTGACAGAGTGACACCCTGTCTCAAATAAATAAATATATGTGTGTGTGTGTATATATATATATACACACATTTTTTCTAGGTTCTAGGTATGTGTGTGTATATATATATGTATATATATGTGTGTGTGTGTGTGTGTGTATATATTCTAGGTTTGAAGAAGCTTCCCAGGCTATGACACCTATTGGTAGCAGCA
The DNA here is from genome assembly GCF_000951035.1 of Colobus angolensis palliatus. Lineage (NCBI taxonomy): Eukaryota > Metazoa > Chordata > Mammalia > Primates > Cercopithecidae > Colobus > Colobus angolensis. The sequence continues at coordinate 12,367,654 of NW_012110919.1, forward strand.
GGGCTGCATTCAGAACTTCCTCTTATGTGGTGCCATTCTACTGTTTCTGGTTACATGTGTTCATGGGAACAATTCCCACTGGGATGGAAAATGTTTTTTCCTGGAAATCACCTTGGGCAATTTACTTCACCTTTGGACTTTAAAAATCTCTAATGAAAAGAAATGGGACTAAATTTTCCCCTTCTAGCTGTAAAGCGTGGCCCTATTTGAGTAACTTTGACCAAACCAGTCTACAATCATTGTTGGCATTTGTGGTGGGCCCCTGATGTGGGCACCCTTCTGGGGAACGTGTGTATCCCTTATAAGTCTGGAGCCTTCTGTCTTCCCAGTCCCTGATAAAAAGTGCGGAGTGCTGAATTATCCTCTCACTCTGCATACCTTTGTACAGGAGCCTACGTATGTAGCCTTTCCCAGCTTGGGATTCCTTGTGGAAATGCCTCACTTCTAGCCCATGGTTTCCACCTTATTGTGCAGAAAAACCCAGACTCGCTGCAGACCTTCTGGGGCAACCTTCCACATTAGTTTGTCAGGGCTGCCATAACAAAGTACCACAGACTGGGTGGCTTCAAAATAGAAACTTACATGCTCACAGTTCCGGAGGCTAGAAGTACAAGCCAAGGTGTCAACAGGGTTGGTTCTTTCTGAGAACCATCAGGGAAGGATCTGTTCTAGGCCTCTCTTCTTGGCTTATAGATGGCTATCTTCTCCCTGTGTCTTCACATCGTCTTCCCCCTGGGTGTCTCTGTGTCCAAATTTCCTCTTCTTATAAAGATGCCAGTCATATTGGAGTAGGGTCCATCCTAATGACTTCATTTGAACTTAATTATCTCTATAAAAAAGCCTGTTTCCACATATAGTTACATTCAGTACTGGGGGTTAGGACTTCAGCAGATGAATTTGGGGGAAGCAGGACACAATTTGGCCTATAACACCCAGTGATATGGTTTGGCTGTGTCCCCACCCAAATCTCATCTTTAGTTGTAGCTTCCATAATCCCCATGTGTTGGGGGATGGACCTGCTGGGAGGTAATTGAATCATAGGGGTGGGTTTTTCCTGTGCTGTTCTCATGATAGTGAATACGTCTCATGCGATCTGATGGTTTTATAAGGGGGACATCCCCTGCACATGCTCCCTCTTGCCTGCCGCCATGTAAGATGTGTCTTTGCTCCTCCTTTGCCTTTCACCATGACGGTGAGGCCTCCCCAGCCATGTGGAACTGTGAGTCCATTAACCCTCTTTTTCTTTATAACTTACCGAGTCTCGGGTATTTCTTCATAGCAGTATGAAAATGGACAGAAACATCTAGGAACACAGCCATGATTGACCGCAGTTCTCGGATGACTAGCTCAAGGGCTCTTAATAACACTTACGGCCTAATAAATTGGAAATTTCCCAAAGAAGCAGAAGATTCTGGGTCTGCTATGTTTATCTCCTCAAGTGTAACTGCCTAAAATGAGTGAAAGACAGAGCCTGCTCCTAATGTATCTCCTGCTGATCTTACCCGTGACCTGCCCCTGAGGGAAGTCGAGCCTTAGGCTAATTCAGTGGCAGGAGCCAGGCTGAGCCATATGAAGGCCACCCTTCACGCTACATGGGCAGGCGGCTACCAAACTGGGCTCACTTGCCATGACCTCTCTTCTGTCAGCTCGTTCCTTGCTTTCTGTCAGTACCTTCATCCGAATCTTGACCATTTCTGCCTGGATTAACTCAATCTCCATTTCAGCAGAGTTTCTGCTCATTTGCCATCCTCTCCTGAAACTCTCAAACATAATAACATGCTTAATTAACGGGAACCACATCAGTGTCCCCTCTTGCTGATTGCTTTTTCCTAATCCCATAATTACTTTTTAGTTAGAAGCTTTTCACATTTGGGAGGCTCAGCTAAATGAATAAAATCTCAGTTTGATTTAGAATCGGAGAAACCTTGATTTCAACTGGTTTTGAAAGGTGCTTACATTGTTTTCAATTAAGAATTAAGAATATACCTAAAGTCTGTTGGTTAAAGATGAATGACTCCTATAGGAACTTATTAAAAAGTAGATTCACCATGTTTTAGTGAACTAAATCTAAAAATGCAAAAAAAAAATTGCAGGAGAAAACTAAGAATTATTTTGTTCAAAATCAAAATGGATTTTGAACATTTTCCTATAGAGAAGGCTTCTTTGTCCTGGTATTTCTTATCACTCTCTGGTAATAAAAGTAAAAGCTTATTAGTTGTTCCAAACTATTAGGACAAGACAACTTGTCCCTTTTAAAATACCATTCTCAGGGTGTTTTTTCTTCAAGCATAGTTTTATAAGATAACAGATAAATGTAACTGTTAGTCCAAATTTCTTTGCTTTTGATGATAGTAAATCTTGATCTTCACTCTAGATTTTCTTCAAGTGGCCAATTTTCAAACATTTAAGCCTGGGCACCCAAGTCGACTTCATTGGTTGACTAATTAGTGTGGCAGCTGTTGACTCTGTTTTATGGTGGGGTAAAATGATATTTCTTTTCTTACCGTGTTTGCATCTCTTTAGTGCATTAAAATGTGTCTGCTTGTCCTTTAGGAAGAAATACGACCCCAGTTTGAAGCCAAGTATTCCAAGAAAGAGCGGATGAATCCAATTTCTGGAAAGCCAGAACCTTATCAAGCATTTACAGATAAATGCAGCAGACTTATCGTTTCTGCATCTGGAATATTTTTTATGGTTTGAAACTTTAAAAAAAATTTGTTTCATAAAGTACAAACCTATAGCATAATAGCAGTAATCATACTGGGCATTTGCATAGTTCTACAAAATATTTTTGCACTTTGTTATTTATTCCTCACAGTAACTTTGTTTGGTGGTCAGGGATGGTGTTGCTATCCCCATATTGCAGATGGAACAACTGAGACTCCAACAGGTTATGGGACTTGCCCAAGGTCAGCCAGTAAGTAGCTAAGAGCTGAGACCCTCTAATCTGATGTTCTTTCCTCTTGCCATATTCTACTATGTGATGCTGAAAGAAGTAAAAAAATGTGAGACAGGATCTACAGCAGTATTTTTCAAACTTTTCACCATGCCCATATATAAGAAATATATTCTCTGTCATAACCCCGAATATGCCAAGCAAATAAATGTATAAAACAGTGTAAGTAAAACAGTGCTCACCTTTATAATATGCATAAGCTCTGATTTTGTTTTATTATAGTATATTTTTAATGACAGATTAGTCTCCTAAAATTAATTTCCTGACTCACTAATGATCATGTCAGTTTGAAAAACAGACCTGAATTTTTAGCTTTTCCTAAAAATCTGTCTTAGTAATGACGTTTGACACTGTTAATTTAACTTTAACACTGTTAATTACTGAACAAAACATATGCAGATGTTTCCAAAATGTCATTTTAGAAAAATAAAGGACTATTAGGATCCTCCTTTCCTTTTTTCAAATAATGAGTATGTAAATATATGCCTAGACCATTAGAGTAGGAAGGACAAGACTATAGCAAATCCAGACAGTCTACTCCCTTTTGTCAGTGAAGAAACTGGGGAGATGAAGGGCTGGGCAGCTTACCCAGACTCTTTGGCTCAGGCCAAAAGTCAAATCCATGCCTGTCTACAGATACTGCTTTTAAGCATTTGTGTCATGCTTTTCCTTCTATGTACATATTCATATTTATTGTATTGTTTCTGACAAACACTCATAGACATAGATTAAGCTTTCCTGTTCTATGAATGGGGAATCTGGAACACAGGAGGCTGGAGCTATGGAGAGGACAAACTTGCCCAAGGTCACACTGCTGGGTGAGAGCTGAGCTAAGGCTCTGATCTGCCCTCTGACTTTGAATCCAGCCAGCTGTCCATCCTACCTCATTGGCATCCTTGTCTGAATTTCAGCGTAGCTTTCACCTGTCTCCTGATTAACAGCACTACAATTAAGATCTGGACAGGTTTTTGTTTATTTTATTGTTCTTTTGACCAGTCTGAGGTAGGACTTGTACTTGAGCTTTTAGAACATATTTCCCTTAAAAGTAAGCAGAAAATAAATTTTGTGCAAAACAGGAATACTTTTGTGAAAAAAGGAATCTCTAAATCAGCAGAGGCCTTCCTGAGGCCTGGTTTCAAGGTCTAGCCTTTGATAATTAAGTGGGTTAAGGTCTCTAAGACATGTTAATATTAGGTGAATCACCTAATGAAAGTCGCAAAACTTTTTGGAGTCTCAGATTTGCATTAAAGCCGGCCCTATGTGTTCTGTGGGTTCCGCATTTATGAATTCAACTGACCATAGATGGAAATTGTTTTTAAAAAAGGTTGGTTGTAGCTGTACTGAACATGCCACTTATTTCCTAAACAATACAGTATAACTATTTACATAACATTTACATTGTATCAGATATTATAAGTAATCTAGAGATTATTTAAAGTATATGGGAGGTTGTGTACAGGTTATATGCAAATACTACACTATTTTATAGAAGGAACTTGAGCATCTAGATTTTGGTATCATGGTGTTGGGGGGTGGTCCTGGGCCAATCCCTCATGAGGATACTGAGGGACAACTGCATGTCATAGAGAAAGAAGATATGTTGTATTGTTCTCAAATGCCATGAAATTTTCAGGGAAACATGCTTCAGTCTGTGTGAATATCAGATTAACAAGATATGTGCCTATCACACGGTTCACTCAACAGCAAATAACTGAGCACTTACTATGCACCTTTAATTATGCTAAGGTGCTGTAGAAACCATGTGAGCAAAACAAACTCCTTCCCTGTCCTCATGGAGCTTACTTTCTGGAAGGGAAGACTAAGAATAGTCAAACTGATTGTTAGAAATTATAAGTAGTGTCCTGAAAAAAGATGTACCCATATGGTATGGGTACCATATGACAACACTAACAACAAATAGTCTGGGAGTCATGAAGAGCTTTTATTATGAAGTAGTGTTTGAGCTGAGAAGTGAGGAAGGATGAGTAGGTGTTAACTAGGCCATGTGTGTGTGTGTGTGTGTGTGTGTGTGTGTATGTGTGTGTTCAGCAAGAGATTGGGATAGTCTTGACGATTGAGAGTGCTTAACCCGTTTGATGTAATGAGAGAAGCTGTGGGGACACCAGAGGAAGGAAGAATGGTGCCCAAAGGGGCTAGAGAGGGTCTTGCAGGCTGCATAAAGGTTTTGCTTTTATCCTAGAATAACAGGAAACCAATAAACAATTTTAAACCAAAAAGTGACATGATAGGATTTCCATATGAATATTTGTCCATCTGCTTAGTGTATATTCTGCATTAAAAAGTGTTACCCCATAGCTTACATAGATTCTCAACTTTCAAGCAATGCAATTATTTTATTTTAATAAGAAAGAAAATAGAAAAAGACAAGAGAAAGTATTAACCACAATGAAAAGTATACATTTGATTGTGGTCTCTTGAGCAGTACTGCCATGGCATTACTTCCTTTTCCTATCAGAGGATGTTCCAAGAATGTGAATCCTCTTCCTGTAACGTTTCACCAAGGGGTTCACTGGGTGTCTTGTCTTCCTGCCAGATCTGCGTGGTGATTGCTGCCGTGTTCGGGATCGTCATTTACCGGGTGGTGACTGTCAGCACTTTCGCTGCCTTTAAGTGGGCGTTAATCAGGAATAACTCTCAGGTTGCAACCACAGGGACTGCTGTGTGCATCAACTTTTGTATCATTATGTTGCTGAACGTGGTAAGTGAGCTGTAGTGGCTAACCAAATGGATCAAAATGTGTGGGCTGCAAGTGGTAGTTTTCTTCTGTTGCTAAAGAGGATCTGGTCTCAGAGAGGTGGGCCATTCACATAGCACTGATGTCCTGGCAGCAAAGTGCCTGGCATGAAGATGCACTTGGGTCTGAGTGCTTATTCAAATCTAGACTCCAGGATTTTCTGCAGTATAAGATTGGGCAAAGCACATAACCTCTGTGAACATTAGTTCCCTTATTTATCCAATAAGATAATATTGTATACTCCTTAAGTAAATTTACAGAAAGAATTTAGAACACTCAGAACCTGTGACACAGCTTTGCAATGTTGGTTCCCGTTTCTTTTTGATTATCAGTGATAGGAAGATACACAGTATCCAAAGCATTCCTGGCTAGGTACAGGGGCTCATGCATGTAATACCAGCATTTTGGGAGGCTGAGGTCACAGGATCGTTTGAGCCCAGGAGTTCAAGACCAGCCTGGGTAACATAGTAGGACCTTGTCTCTACAAAAAAAAAAAAAAAAAAAAACTTAATTAGCTGGTCATGGTGGGGTGCGCTCCTGTAGTCCCAGCTGCTTTGTGGGACTGAGGTGGGAAGATGATTTGGTTCAGGAAAGTGAAGGCTTCAGTGAGCAGTGACAGGGCCACTGCACTCAGCCTGGGTGACAGAGGGAGACCCTGTCTCAAAAAAAAAAACACAAAAACAAACAAAAACCAAAGCATTCCTTGATATAACCCTGCAAGGAAACCCTCAAGCTGGTACATATTGCTTTTGTTGATTTCCAGGCTTTTTCAGATAGCATGTTTCAGCCCAGATTTCTTTCCTGAATCCCCAAACTCACATGTTAAACTGCCTACTTGACCATCTCGACCTAACACTTTCAAACCCAGCTCCCCATCTTCCCTCCAGAATCAGCTCCTCCCACAGCCTTCCTAATTGTACTTGCTCAGACTAAAAGTCTTGGCATTCTCCCAGACTCCTCTATTTCTCTGGCTGTCCAAATGTATCCAGAATTTGATCACTTTCTGCACATTCCAAAGTCCTACCCTGGTCCAAGTCTACAGTGTCTCTTGCTGAGATTATTGCAGCAGATTCCTAACTGGTCTCCCAGCTTCCACATTACTCCCTTCAATCTAGGCTCAACATGGAAGCCAGAGAGAGCTTCTTACATGTAAGTCAGTTCACATGGCTCCTGTGTTCACAAGGTGTAATGGCTTTCCTGTTTCTCACTGTAAAAGCCTGCAAAGCCATATCTACACAGTAGCCTCACAGGCTTTCACTCATCTGGCCTGTGTAACATCTCTGACCTCATCTTTTCCCTTACTCACCCTGATTCACCTGCTCTAACCGCACTTGTTCTTTCGATGCTCTCACCCTAAGACTTTTTTATTTGCTGTTCTCTCTGCCTGGAGCCTTTTCCTCCCACAGGGTCTGCATCGCTTAGTCCCTCACCTCCTTTCAGTCTTTGTTCAAATGTCACTTCTCTAGTAAATGCTTCCCTGGTCACTCTGTTTTAAATTGCAGCCCACTCCTGCTATCTGACAATTTCCCATCTGCTTGCCTGCGTTTTCTCTATAGTGTTTATCACCATCTAATATGCTATATATTTTACCTATTTATTTTGTTTATTATCTGCCATTTCTTTTGGAATGTAGGCCCATAAGGGCAGAACATTTTCTTTATTTTTTTGTTTGTTTGTTTGTTTGTTTTTCACTGTTGTTATTCCCTAGTGTCTGGAACAGGGCCTGGCACATAGTAGATGCTCTGTAAATTGTTGCTAATTTTTGTAGAACAAAAGTAGTGTCTGACATGGTCAGCCACTGAGGTCAACCTATACATAAAAATATGGTCAGGCACTGTGGCTCATGCCTGTAATCCCAGCACCACATCTCTACCAAAAAGTTTTTTTTTTTAATTAGCCAGGTGGCACACCTGTAGTCTCAGCTACTTGGAAGGCTGAGATGGGAGGATCACTTGAGCCTAGGAGTTCACGACTGCAGTGAGTCATGATTGTACCACTGAACCCTAGCCTGGGTAACAGAGCAAGGACCTGTGAAAAATAAAAAAAATCTTAAAAGCTGACCTTAAAGGTTTGTAGTGTAAATAAGTCAAACATTGTACATAGAGTGCCAAGGACAGTTGTTAGGCACGGAGTAGATGTTCAATTAATTATAGTTCCCCTATCCTTATTTATACTGCATCTTAAATCTGGGCCATAAAGCTGAAATGCTTACATCATTGGAAAAAGATTTTCCAAAGGCCAACTAATTTAATACTGTTATCCATATAGGTTTATCTATTTAGCTTGTCATTTCTAGTTCTTTAAACAGTCCTGAGTTCCATAACCAATTAAACTTGAGTGATTCCTAAGAGAATTCAACCTACCCAATAACAAAGAATTAAAATTATGATTCCTTGGTTAACTAGTAATCAATGAGCTAATTAAATGCAGGTAGCTCATTATGAGTATTAAAATACATAAAACATCTTTATTGACCAGGGGCAGTGGCTCACGCCTATAATCCCAGCACTTTGGGAGGCCGAGGCAGGTGGATCACGAGGCACGAGGTCAGGAGATCAAGACCATCCTGGCTAACACCGTGAAACCCCATCTCTACTAAAAATACAAAAAATTAGCGGGTGTGATGGCAGGCGCCTGTAGTCCCAGCACTTCGGGAGGCTGAGGCAGGACAATGGCGTGAACCCGGGAGGCGGAGCTTGCAGTGAACGGAGATCATGCCACTGCACTCCAGCCTGGGTGACAGAGTGACTCCGTCTCAAGAAAAAAAAAATATATATATATATACACACACACACACACACACACACACACACATACATATATATATATATATGAAATAAAATAAATCTTTATTATTTTAGGAAAAAGTTTCAAGACTCAGAAGTAATAAAAAAAGGGCAATTACTGGTCATTTTGACATGATGTTTGTGTGACAGCTTAGCAAGTGGAGATTGAAAGTATATGGTTAGCACTCCCTGTACCTCTCCCTTTTGACCCCCCACCAGGACGTGGTCTCAGTATTAATTGTGGAATACATATTGTAGGTGGAGAAGGATTCCCAGTGAAATTAAGCAAACAGCCATAGGTGAGATGTTCTGCATCCGGTTAGGATGCAGTGAATTAGTGCCTACTGTATTCTTATCATCTCTTTCCTCCAATGTCTTAAAATTTAATTTATACATCTTTTTAAGAAATAAATGCCTATGTACAGGAAGTGAATCTGTAAATATACGCTTGCCCATATGTTTCGAGCAGGTGCCAGTGTTGTCAGAGTAAAACACTTCATTTAACTAGAAATCATTGATCCAGCAATCTCTACTTCAAGACACAGCCAAGATAAGAGGAAGTAAACAAATTCAAAATGAAGACAGGATCATAGGGAGTGGCAAAATTACGTAGTTACTGGTGTTACAAAGCACCTGCTATATGCTGGGAGCTAGGCTGCGAGGCATTTTACATCGTTTCTCTCCCAGAGTGTTTCAGACTAGCCAACATGGATGAGGTAGAGTTCACACTCTAAAGCTAACACGTATTATTCTTAGGGACCCTTGCGGTTTTTCATTTATTTTAGATACAACATGAACATCTTTGGTACTCTGATTTTCAGCCAACGTCAAACTAGAATAACATAAAGTTGCTAACACAAGAATACTGATGAGAACAGGGAATGACAAGCCATAGCAAAGAGAAGGAAAGAAAAGAAAAAGTGTACATAAGAACTCTTAAAGCCGCATCAGCCAGGACCTCTCTGTGCAGGGGCCAGTTACCTTTCCGTCCTCAGCTAGCTCTGATGACATCTTATCCCCGCACACACATTTACCCTCCTGGCCTATGCCCTGAAGTTTTGCGGGTTCCATTATGAGGGCAACCAAATGTGTAATATAGTTTGAATGATTTCATCAGAATATCTTAAAAAAAAATTTTTAAGTCCTTTCTATCAGCATAATGGATGACTGACTAATGGTTGTAATATATCTCTGACCAGTTCAGAAGTAAACTCTCCAGTGGCTTCTGAAATTACTCAATGCGAGATATTATCATGATCCAATATCGACTTTTTATAGCTGTCTATTGTTTTCAGCTACTCAAAATATTGACCATACTTTTCTTCCAAAGATAATCGTTATTTAGACATTAATTATTAATACTTTTTATTAACTAAATATAAAAACCTTGAGAGCTAAAGACTCTGATTTGTAAATAATATAATTATTATAAATCACATATCCCATTTCTGACTTTTTGCCAGATTCATCCAGCGCTAACTAAAAAAACAGATCTTTATCAGATGCCAAGTTTCTAATGAATTTGATGATATGTGTTTACTTTTATACAGTATGTACTTTAAAAAAAAATTTGTATTATTTTACAAAAGTCATCTAAGTCCTAATGAAATATTATGCCTCTTAATGGCTGGTTAAGAGGCACTTAGTAGTTTACATTTTATTCCATGTCTTGAAAAATAAATATTTCGGCCGGGTGCGGTGGCTCACGCCTGTAATTCCAGCACTTTGGGAGGCCGAGACGGGTGGATCACGAGGTCAGGAGATCGAGACCATCCTGGCTAACACAGTGAAACCCCGTCTCTACTAAAAATACAAAAAATTAGCCAGGTGCGGTGGCGGGCACCTGTAGTCCAGCTACTCGGAGGCTGAGGCAGGAGAATGGCGTGAACCTGGGAGGCGGAGCTTGCAGTGAGCCGAGATTGCGCCACTGCACTCCAGCCTGGGGCACAGAGTGAGACTCCGTCTCAAAAAAAAAAAAAAAAAGAAAAAGAAATATTTCAAAGATAGAGTGAATATTAGACAGTTGAGAGATAAACCACGGGAAGTTTGTTCTGCTAAGAGCAGCAGAAAATCTAAGTTTCCAAACTAGATGCTGCAAATTCTGATTATGAATATCTGTAACCGGCAGAAACCTTTCTGATCTTACAGATATGTCCACAAGGAAGCTATGTGTACTTCTACTTTTATCTTATCAGTCTGATCAATATATGTGGACTTGCTCTGATATAAGCTATATTTTCTGGTTTACGTTTTTTTGGAAGATGAGGTGTGTTTTTCACTCTTTACAGTATAATTAAATATCTGATTCATATTGGCATGGCTGGATAAAAAGAATGATAATAACTTTTTAGTCTATTCCTGGGATATAGCCTTTGTTAGTCTATTTGGCTTGCAACCACCATATTGGGATGTTTTTTGGTCATGAGTGAAGCAGAACAGAATTGAGGTAATATGATCAAAACAAGAAATTCCATCCTATTCAGATGCCATGGATCCCTACTGTGTCCCCATATGCTTTACCTTATTTTTCACAAGGTTAATATTACTCATATGTTGACTCTTATGTTCCTTTTTTTAAAATTCCAATGTTTTCAGTGTTCACACCCATGTAACAAAGGCATATCCTCAGCTCCGAGGGCCTTTTAGACAAGTGTGCAAAGCGAGGTACTGTGACAAATAGACATCATTGTGAAAGATATAAAAGATAAACCAGTTAATCAAGAATTGTATTTTTGAGAAAGGTTGTCTCATCAGTCAAATTAACTTTCCCTGATAATTACATAATTAAATAATTGGAATGTTACAGTGCCTTTGTAATACATTGTAATATTAAAATATATTTGATTAGAACATCTGTTCTTATCTGTTGTTTATGAGGATATTATTTTTATGATTAAATGGGTATGACTACCTATGCCACAAGGTTTCTTACGGAAAATGACACCAATCTCCATTACTGTTGGACTCCAAGAGTCTGAGATTTCTAGACACAAGATTTGGTCCTCTGGCCATCTTAATATATCCTAATATAGCAAACCATAGTTGTTGCTGAAAGTTTGGAGGCATACATACAGATTATGTTGTTTATTTCTGTAATTAGCAGAAATCTCAGATAAGAGAATTCAAAAATTAAGCAGGACAGGAAGGTCAGTGAGCTCAGTACCCTTCCTGCCCACATGTAAAGAAAAGGATGGTCTGAAGAAGAGATAAGGAACTTGCCCAAGTCCTGTAGCTTGCTGGATGGTCAAGCTGTAATTCCAGCCTGGGCAATTTTAACCAGTGTGTTTGCACTACTTTAAATGTGTTCTTAATCTTCATATCATTCCAGTCTATTAAACTACTTTTCCTTTTCATTTTCACTTATTGTCTTTTGTTTTAGAAACAGCACTTGATCTTTCAATTATACCCACTCTGGGGAATCTCCTAGAGCTGGATTTACCCTTGACTATACTCTCTGCTCCTCAGTGCACACACGCACACACAAACACACATACACACATGCATACACATACCCCACCCTCAGAACCATCTATTGACCAGATGGCTGGGTGAGTTAAGGATGCATGAGTTAAGGAGGCATCTGGTCCACCAATGGAAAAGTGGAGTACCATAAGCTCTGGGAATTTCCAGTAATATTTAATCACTTCAGTGTTTTTGAATGCTGTAATCTAGAGTTTACAGCAGTCCATAAAGAATAGGGTTGCAGAATCTTACCGTCAGAAGCGGGCTTAGAGATTTTACATTCAAGTTGCAGAGGCTCAGCAATATTATGACTGCCCAGCATTGCCTAGAAAGCTGGTAATGAATAGCAGCTGGCCTTGTTGCCATAAAATTATTTGCCCCAAAATAAGAAGTGAGATTTTATAAATAGTTAGATAGGACCTTGTACATTTCTTTCTTACCCTGAAAATTACACCAATCTCCATTACCAGTGGACTCCAAGAGTCTGAGATTTCTATACACAATGTTTTCATTGGTTGAGCAATGGATGCTTAATGAAATTATTTTGACTTGTGATTTGATTACCTATTTCCTTTGTGGTTATAGATTTTATAACAAGTGTAGTTCATTTATTAAATGCATGAAATTTATTTTACAGCTCTATGAAAAAGTTGCCCTGCTTCTGACGAATTTAGGTGAGTGGAATCTTTTTTTATTTCACAGTGCTGTACTGTGGTCTGGGAAGTATGTTTCAAAGATTCCTTTCTCTAATACTGCTGGAAAGAAATATTCCCTTTATTTTCAAATTCATACAACATTTTTTTGTTTGCCTTCAACAGAATAATTTAAATATATCTAGTAATTTTTCTATATAAAGCTTTAAAATCTGTCACAAACATTATCTGTCTTGAGCTAATGTAATTGAAGGTAGATTTTCTCTTTGTGCACAAAAAATAACATTACAAAAGTACATTTGTATAAAGTATCCAATATAATTTAGGAAAGTGTTCATTTGCTATTGCCTATATTTTGTGTTTAATTAAAAATGTATCAAGTTTTTATGGTATATAAACTCACAGCAAAGTTAGTTTCTTTGAAGACTGGAAGGCCAGCCATGGTGGCTCACATCTGTAATCCCAGCACTTTGGGAAGCCTTGGCAGTAGGATTCCTTGAGTCCAGGAGTTCAAGACCAGCCTGGATAAAATAACAATACCCATCTCTACAAAAAAAATTTAAAAATTAGCCAGGCATGGTGGCACGTACCTGTAGTCCCAGCTACTCCTGAGACTGAGGCAGGAGGATTGCCTGAGCCCAGGAGGTCAAGGCTGCAGTGAGTCATGATCATGCCACTGCACTCCAGAACAATCTGGTAGCCAGTTATAACTTGTACATTTATCGCATCTTCAAAATAAAGAAACTGTCCCAATTTTATTAACAAGGTATTGGTCATTGTGCTCTATGCAGTTTGAGAAAATTACATGCTCCCATCCATAACTTGCTTTAATGCATTCCATAAGAAGCTTGTCCAGAGGAGAAAAAACTCACAAAAGTGTTCCTATTTTTAATCATCAGTATGATAATAGATAGCATTTATTGAAACTTTCTATGTGCTGGATACAGAGCTAAGCACTTTACCTTATCTCTTTTAATGTCATTGAAATCTTCCATCACCACCAGTTCTATCTTGCCCAAAAAGATAGAAAGAGGTTTATGTCCATGGAAGAGATAACTGCCCATTGGTAGACAATGTACCCTGTGGTAGCTTGATCCAGGCTAGCAAAAATGCCAGTGGAATTGCAGTCCTGGTCCATCCATGGTGGGGACACCTGGGAACCTAGCCGGCGACCAGGAGACCTTTCCATGTAACCAGGAGTTCAGTAGGAGAAGTGAAACCCTTTAAGAAAACCCTTTAAGAATCCTGTGTCTTTGTGGGTCTCAGCAACAGTATCAGTATGGCCTTTCCTGAAACTGACATTTTAAACCATTTTAAATCAGATTCTCTTTCATTCTCCCTTCCCTTCTCAGATATGCTCCCAGAAAGCATTTTGAGTTCTAATTGATGGAAAATGAACTGATGGAGTGAAGTATTAAATGAGAAATTAGAAGCTCAGGGAATGTGGAAGCAGACAAAATGCTATTGTGTTAAATATCTTTTCTTAGACATTGCTTACTCCTAGAATGTAGCTCCTATGAAAGGATAAGTGCGTTTGACATGAGATTTCTAGCTGAAGGTTTGGTCTTGAGGGCAAATGGATCCATGTTTTGGTTCACACCATTATGTCCAGAGAGCATTTGCTTTATGGATGTTAAAATATGTGGAGATGAGAATTGGCCCCTGACTGAGGTCAGGAAATTATAAGACACAGATGGTGATATGCAGTAAAAGCTCTAAAGATGATGCCACCTCCTTGATATTTGTCCATGAGAATGGAAAATGGGGGATAAGGGTAAAGGCAAAGGAGTCAAATGCTCTTAGCATTCTATGATATGGATTTGACTCCCTCTTAAGTGGTAGGTTGGTATAATATGAGAACTAGAAGTTGAGACCAAGGAACTCCTTGGAGCTAGGAGGAACTAAGCCTGCATAGACTAACAGGAAAAGAAAACGCTACTGCAGAGAGCCAGGACTGGGAATGAGGCCTCGACAGCCTGGCTGTCTCTGCTGCTGGCTCTCCGGGTATCCTGTAAGAGTGGAACAGTCTAGGTATTCAGTCCTCTCAGATTCTTCCATAGCCACTTCCCATGAGACCCTTGTTGGGTCTGGTCTGTGAGCTGAGGATCCAATGGGTGGTCTGTACCATCACATGCCGTCTGTGGGTAAACTGGAGTCTCCTGCAGCCTCCTCAGGACTCCTGTGTCCCCACCCTGTGTGTGTGGGGAGGGGAAGAGAGGGAGTTGAGAGGGGATGTGATTCAGCCTTTCAAACTCTGCTCACCTTTTGTCCACAGAACAGCCTCGCACAGAGTCTGAGTGGGAGAACAGCTTCACCCTGAAAATGTTTCTTTTTCAGTTCGTCAATCTGAACAGCTCCACATTTTACATCGCATTCTTCCTCGGAAGGTAAGAACCTGACCCCTGCACACCTCCCCAAGCTGAGGACAGAACACTTAGAGGTCACTGACCCATGGGTACAAAAAGCCCTCCCTTAGGGTGATTTATACAAAGTGTCAAAAGGGAAGAGCATCCTCCTCCCTTCCCTTCCCAAATCTCAAAACCACCTGGCATCCCAGGGAAATCATCTCCACTCAAAACTGCCTGTGTACATTTTGTTGCTAAGATAAGCAGAGGAAAATAGTTTGAGCATGTGAATGATGCATTGAAAACTTCTGGCCTCTGTCTGCACCTGAATCAGGGCCCTGGTTTTCACACCTATGACAACAGGTGGCAAAACGGGGAGGGGGCTGCAGCATGTCCTGGATTCCTGACTTCCCTGAAGAGAGAAGGACATCCTGACAGGAAAGGGGGCAGAAACGGGATGCCAGGGTAACTTTTAAATCAAGCAGTTATGAGGATCTGGGAAAGATTCCCTGTGTAGTGGTAATGTCGCGTGAATTCCCTGACTTCTGGAGGCGTTTCAGAGGAGACAGGAACCCAGGAAGGGCCAGGTATAGGGTTTTGGTGAGATCAACACAGCAGTCTCTCCTTCATTTCTAGCTATTCCAACAGCACAAAACTCTAGGAAAATAGTTCAATAGTTTTTTTTAACAGCATGACTATTACTCAGAAAGATCAAATGTGTTTAAATCCAGGAGTTAAACTTCTGCTTATATAGGCCAGAGCAATTGATATGCAGCAGAAAATGTTAAAAGTCCACAGCAAGCAGTAAGAACTGGCTTCTGCATTAGGCAGCCTGACAGAAAGGCCAGAAGACAAATGTCCCCTGGAGAATTCCAGAAGCTCTGGTTGTGACAGATCTGGAGGGTTTCCTAATTCCCCCAGACCTACTACTTATTGTAGCAGTCACTCACATTGGAGAATGTGCTAAACTAAATGTAATATTCACTGAAAGCTTGGACCTAGAGCACTAATGGCTTGTTTTTCTTTATGTGTTGAAGATTTACAGGACACCCAGGTGCCTACTTGAGGCTGATAAACAGGTGGAGACTAGAAGAGGTCTGTATTCTCCCATCATTCCTTGTTTCCAACAGACTTGCATTAAACAGCCTTAGGGCAACTTTGTGTAGATTAGAAACCAGACACCCTTTCTTCCTCTCCATTGATTCTGGAATTTCTGTGTTTGCTTATCTTGCAGTGCCACCCTAGTGGATGCCTTATTGATCTGTGTATGCAAATGGGTATTATAATGGTGCTAAAGCAGACCTGGAATAATTTCATGGAACTTGGCTACCCGTAAGTACCTTAGTATCAATAATTGAGAGGCAGCATTGCTCATTATTGGCTTTTCTAGGTGTGGCAAGTAAGATAAGCAATGCAGACTCAGCAATCAAGCCAGTGCGTGCACCTGGAACTAAGTGCTCACATTTAGACATCCAAAGGCAGCCATGAAAATCATAAACATTGGCTCTTCTGGGAGATTTAGCACAATTCACATGAACAAACGTGAATATTCTTTAAGGAGCCTCTGTAGGCCCTAAATATTGGATACTTGCTTGTGAGCCACTTTAAATGATACCTCTGACCTTTTGGGCTCCAGCATTGCAAGTCCTCAGCTATGTATGACACATTAACTACATCTCCACTCTCCCATCCCCATGGTAAACCTGGTGATAACATGTTGACAACAATGAGCAAAAACTTGCGTCAACTTTGTAAGGATAACCTTGAATTCTGCTGTGTTTGCTCAGTTCTGGTCAGTTAAGTTTTAATAGGGACATAAATCAACAATGCTTCTATTTCTGCTTTAATTCCACACCTATTGGTTTCCATGTCAGCTCAATGTCTCTGTAGAGACAAAGAAAACTTAAGGTTTCAGGAAGGACCACTCAGCCAGAACAATTAGCGGGAACTTGGTTCATTTCAGAAAGTCTTTTCTTAGCTCTCTGTCAGAACCAAAGCCAGTAATTTTCTGTTCTTAGATTTATTTTTAGAATCTTATTCCAGGCCAGGCACGGTGGCTCACACCTGTGATTTCAGCACTTTGGGAGGCCAAGGTGGGCGGATCACGAGGTCAGGAGATCAAGACCATCATGACTAACACAGTACAAAAAATTAGCCAGGCGTGGTGGTGGGTGCCTGTAGTCCCAGCTACTCGGGAGGCTGAGGCAGGAGAATGGTGTGAAACCAGGAGGCAGAGCTTGCAGTGAGCCGAGATCGGGCCACTGCACTCCAGCCTGGGGAACAGGGCGAGACTCTGTCTCAAAAATAAAAAGAAAGAAAGGAAAAGAAATCTTGTTCCAAGTACTTGATGTTTTCTAGAAAAACTTTTAAAAAATAAAACATAAAACAAAAATTATCAGCATTATGTTCTACATTGAGACATAAACCACAATTAAAATGTCATAGACATCAAGAGAATTATATTTTATCTTCTAGTAATAAGGACATAAAGCAAAACTGTAAAGTAGGCAGTTTGTCTTTGATATTCATCCCTTTATTTGCTTCATTTCCCATGTGTTTTGTTTTTTGGCACTTCTACTCCTGGATATCCTTCAACTTTCTCCTTGTACTGCACAGAACACAGACCTGCCTCCACCCTCTCATTTCCTGAATGCTTTCTCATATTACAAAATGCACTCCTAAACACTGCTAAGGGTTCCTGTGCTAGCCTTACCAATGCCAGATGCAAGTTACTGGGAGTCAGAGCCCCTGTGGAGAGCTCAAGCCAAAAGCAAGCAAGTCCAGCTGCAGAACTGCAGGTGTCTGTGCACCAAGAGAAGAAGCATTTTGTGGGTTTGCAGATCTTTAGGCCCCTGACGTCAGAGCATGCAGCTCAGCACCCATGTGGCAAGACTGCTCAAGAGTCCTAAATTAAGCCACTTAAGCCAGATACTCCTCAAGATGTCTTGGTATTGCCTTTGTACTGGGATATCCATTTATAGATATTCTCAGTCCTCTATTCAACCCTCATAGGCAATGCCCAATATGAGACAGTTTCATGAATGATTAAAATAAGTTCATCAGTCATTCTGTTTACTTGCTAATAGAAATGCTTGAAGTATAGACTCCATTGTTATTTTCTTACCAACCTGAGGCTTTATTTCTTTGATAGCCTGTCCTGAATTTTTTCAAATTATGTTTCTATATTCAAACTCTCCTCTTTCTCATTACCTAAGTCATATGATCAGTTACATTTTTGTAAGAATTTGATCTTTTTGCCCAGGTTAATTCAGAATTGGTGGACTAGAAGAAAAGTACGACAAGAACATGGACCTGAAAGGAAAATAAGTTTCCCACAATGGGAAAAGGACTATAACCTTCAGCCGATGAATGCCTACGGACTCTTCGATGAATACTTAGAAATGAGTATGGAAATATTCTACTTTATTTTATTAATTATAAATTTTAGATCTCCAGATATATTCAACTAAACATAAACTCATTATCATCAAAGTCCTCAGTGCGTAGGAATTCCTAAGCCAAACAGAGAGGAAGGCATGTCCTGCTTAAACTATGCTACACTTACATTTACAGAATCAGATTTCTCTAGAATCAAATCAAAGCAATTTCTCTTAGCATGTATCTAAGACCATGGGCTTTGGAAGTAAATTATCTGGGTTCAAATCCTAGCCCTATCATTTATTAACTGTGAAACCTTGGGCAATTACTTAATCTCTCTTTATCTCAGTTTCCTCATCTTTAAAGTGGGAATAATAACAAGAGGAACCATTTCATAGAGTCTTTGTGTGGATTAAATGAGTTAATGCATGAACATGACTTAGAGCAATGCCTACCTCATTGTATACATAGTACATGTTACTTATATCACTATTATTCTCTTATTCTTCTTGTCTTCTAGAGGGAAAGACAAATAAAATATCTTAGATAAATTAAGTATATATATTAAGTATATATATTTTCTTTCATTATTAAATTGAATATGTATATATTTCTTTTCATTTTAAGCTGTAACATAGGAGCGGAAATGAGGGAAGAGCTGGGCAAGATCCATTTCTTCTAAAGGAAGCAGTTTTTTCTGGGCAAATTTGAAATTTAAAGTATTAGTAGAATTGATACTTAATGTTTCTTAAATTGCGTATGTTCTAAGTATCTACTTATGTCTTTAGAGTTTCAATTATAGAATGGCAGAATGATATAACCTGGGGAAGAAATCAATTTGGACATTAAAAATAAAACTTAATAAAGATAATTCATTAAGAGAACTAACCATTTTGAGATCCCTTAATGGATTCTTCTCCCATAAAGAAGACAATGAACAATAATGTTGGTATATTGAGTGCTTAAAAACAACGTTTTATGTGGCTAGAATTTGGTAGTGCTCCAAATACTGAAATATCTTTGCAGCACAGAACAAATCTCAGAATTATCACAAGCAGACTGATGAGTTCTAACTGCTCAAGTCTGTTCTTTTGTTTTTGCTATTTCCTTAATGACTTCCCCACTTTGTTATATACTTTAAAATGTATTCACTGAAGTATAATAGTGAAAAGGTGTACATAAGTGTAGAGATCAATTAATTTTTGCAAATTTTCACACAAATGTAACCAAATCTATGTAGCTGAGAGGTTGGCAAACTATTGCCTGCAGGTCAGATTCAGTCCACTGCCTGTTTTTGTAAATAAAGTTTTATTGGAACACAGCAACTCCCATTTATTTACATATTATTTGTGGCTGCTTTGGCACTGCAATAGTAGAGTTGGGTAGCTGTGTCAGAAAGTGTCTGGTCTGCAAAGCCTGAAATATTTACCTTCTGGTTCTTTATTTCTGGGAAATGTTGCTATCCAGTGAGCTAGATCAAGAAATAGATTATTATCAATATCAAAGAAGACTTCTTTGTCCCGTCTTCCATTTATAAAACCCTCTCTAACCACTTTCCTGACTTCTAATACCATACATTAATTTACCTTTGTTATTCTCCATTTAAATGGAATTGTAGAGTACATACTCTTTTGTAGTTGGCTTGTTTCATTCAATATTGTCTTTCTAACATTCTCCCATGTTGCTACAGGTAGTAGAACTTCATTTTATTGCTGCATAGTATTCCTAGAATGTAGACCCGGAGCCAAATTATGAAACAGGCAGTTTGTCTTTGACACCCACCCTATCTTTCCTTAGTAATGTGCGGTTTTTTTATTTGTTTGTTTTGTTTTGTTTTGTTGTTTTGCATTTCCACTCCCAGATGAGCCCCAACTTTGTCCCCTGCTGCTCTGACACAGCACACAGACCCCCATACCACCATCAATCCCTCAATCCTCCGCATATCAGGAAATGTACTCTTGAGCACTCTAAAAAATAATGTGCTAGGTAACTGCATTTTGACAAAAGCAAAGCCTCTGCCAAGCTTGAGTCAGGAAAAGACAAAGGCAAATTTACTTGTAGAAGTGAAGACATCAGTGTGCCAATAGATGAGCTATTTTGTGAGTTTGCAGATCTTCTAGGCTTCTGAATAATAATATACTATTATTGGCCAGGCGTGGTGGCTCACCCCTGTAATCCTAACACTTTGGGAGGTCAAGGCAGGTGGATCACCTGAGGTCATAAGTTCAAGATCAGCCTGGCCAATGTGGCGAAACCCCGTTTGTACTGAAAAATACAAAAATTGGCTTGGTGCAGTGGCAGGTGTATGTAATCCCAGCTACTTGGGAGGCTGAGGCAGGAGAAATGCCTGAACCTGGGAGGCAGAGGTTGCAGTGAGCCAAGATTGCACCATTGTACTCCAGCCTGGGAAACAGAGCAAAACTCCATCTCAAAAAAAAAAAAGAAAAGTACTATTATTTATCCATCCATTCTACTGCTGATAGACACTTGTGTTGTTTCCAAATTTAAGCTCTTATAAATAATACCTTTATGAACATTTTTGTACATGTGTTTTGATTAACATGCGTAGATGTTTTTATTAAGAATTTACATAAGAGTGGAGTTAGGAGGCCATAGATATGCACTTGTTTGTCTTTAATAAACAGTTGAAAACAGTATTCAAAACCGGGTTGTGCCAGTTTATACTCTGGCTAACAGTAGAACAGCTCCAGTTATTCCATAAACTTACTAAAACTTGTGTTCGTATTTTAGCCATTTGGGTTGGTATGCAGCAGTATCTCATCATGATTTTAACTTGAAATTTTATAATAACTAATAATGCTGAGCAGCTTTTCATATGCTTGTAGTCATTTGGATAAACTCTTGTGAATTTATATTCAAGCCCTTTTTTTTTTTGTGGGTATCTATGTCTTTTCCTTAGTGATTTGTTATTTATATATTCTGGATATCAATCATTTGTCAGATATATATGTTGCAAGTTAAATATCATTTCTCAGTTATTGGCTTGACTTCTCATTTTCTTATTGGTGTCTTTAAATGAAAAGAAATTTCAGTTTTGTTCTTCTTCAAAATTGTTGCCATGTAAGTTTTAGAATCAGATTTCTAATTTCTGTAAAAATCTTACTGAAATATTAGTTGGGATTAAATTGAATTCCTACATCAATTTGAAGATATTTGATGTTTTCTCAATCCATGAAAATGGTATATCTTTGCATTTATTTGTGTCTTTTTACGTTTTTATCAGCAATACTTTTTGTAGATTTTAGTATATAGGTTTTGTAAAACTTAGATTAATTTCTAGGCACCTTAGGAATCTTTGCAACTGCAAATGATGTTTTTATTGTTTTATTTTCTAATGTTTTGTTGTTAATATTAAATATATAGAAATATTGTTGTTTTGTATGTTTGCTTATGCAAACTTGCTGGCATCTAGTATCAATTATAGTGGCTTATATATTTTTTGAGATTTTCTACCTGTATATACATAATTGTATCATCCACATATAATGATAACTTTACATTTTCCTTTTTAGGCATTATGTATTTTTTTTTTGTTCTTGCCTAAATGCACTAAGACCTTTTATATAATGCTGGATAAAACTGGTGATACTCGGGGGGCGGAGCAAGATGGCCGAATAGGAACAGCTCCAGTCTCCAACTCCCAGCGCGAAGGACACAGAAGACCGGTGATTTCTGCATTTTG
>NW_012110919.1:12393801-12441683 GCF_000951035.1 Colobus angolensis palliatus
AAAAAAAAAAAAAAAAAAAACTGGTGATACTGGACATCATTGTTTCCGACCTGAGGGTGAAAATGTTCAGTATGTTACCGTTAAGTGTGGTGCTAGCTGTATTGTTTTGTACATACTTTTTATTGTTTCCTTAAAGAAGCTGAGAGTTATTATCATGATTAGTATTATATTATATCATGTCATTTTTCTGAATCTATTGAAATGATTATGTGATTTTTTAAAAAATGTTACTAATATAGTGGATTTCATTGATTATTTTTTGTTGTTAAAAAGTTGTTAAAGTAACCTAGCAAACTTGGAAAAATATCTCCACTTGGGTCATGATGCATTTTTTTAATTACCAAGTTCAATTTGCTGATATTTTGCTTCTGATATTTATACACAAATTCATGGAAGATGTTATAGTGTAGTTTTTCTTTCTTGTAATGTTTCATTCAGATTTGGGTATCATTTTTATGATAGTCCTTTAAAATGATTGGGTAATTTTTTTCTCTTAAACAGTTTACATAAGATTACTATTATTTCTTTCTTACATACTTGGAATAATTTACAATGAAGTAGCAGGACCTGAAATTTTCTTTATGGGAAGAACTTTAATTATAGATTTATTTTACTTAATAGAATAGGACTATTTCAGTTGTTATTTCTTCTAGCATCTGTTTTCATAAGTTGTGTATTAGTTGTGTGTTTTTTCAAGAAATTTGTTCATTTCATCTAAGTTTTCAAACTTAGTAGCATAAAATTGTTTATATATCTCTTTATTAACTTTTTATATATCTAGGGTATATAGTGATGCCCTTTCTTTTACTTATAACTTCATAGTTTGTGCTTTTCTCCCTTTTTTAAAACAGTACCTTAGAGGTTTATTAATCTTTTCAAAAGAAAAAGTAACTTTGGGCTTTGTTGATTTTTCTTTACTACACCTTTGCCTTCTGGTTCATTCATTTCTGCTCTTATCTTTATTTCCTTCCTTTACTTCCTTTGGGTTTAGTTTCACTTTTTTTCTCAGCATCTCAAGATGCTGATTTTCAGATTTTCCTTTTTTCTAATATAGGGATTCAGTGCTATAATGTTCTCTATAAATACTGCTTTGGCTGTATCCCACAAGTTTTCATATGTTGTATTTTATTAGCAAAACATTTTCCATTTCCCTTGTAATTTATTTTTGACTATGCGTTTTGAAGGAATGCATTAGTATCAAAACATCTAAAGAGTTTTGATATATTGCTCTATAATTGATTCTAATTTAATTACACTGTTATCAGAGGATATTCTCTATGTTATTTCAGTCTTTCGATATTGTGTGTATATATATAAAGATTATATATATATATAAATATTTACCTTATGCTCCTTTATACTATCTGTGTTGATATATGTTTCAAGTATGTTCTGCAGTTGGTTGTTTGGTATAATGCTCTAAATTTTTATGTCAATTTGGCAAGATTGATTAATTGTGTTTTTCGGATCTTCTAAGTCCTTGTTAAATATTGTGCCTCTTATCTACTAGTTACATACCTGAAATCCACAAGTATGATTGTGGATTTATCTTACTCTATTTTTAGTTCTGTCAACTTTTGCTTTATGTATTTTGAAACTGGGTTATTTTGTACATACAAGTTGGATTATTCTGACTTACTGTTGATGTTTTTATCATTATGTAAAGTAATTATTTAATAATACAACACTGAGGATGTGATGGGCAAGAGGCTGAAGAGCTAACTTTAAAACCTTTCAAAGGGCAGGACTGAGCCTCTTACTGCCTCTCAGAGCTAAGGAGATAGGGACCCACCAGGTTCTCAATCACAGCAAAGGAACAAGAACAAATCAAAGGTGGACTAAGCTTTACAAAAACTCTATGCCGGCACTAGCCCAGCTTAATCTGTGACCAGCTTTAAGTGATTTCTCTTATCTGCCTAACCAGGAGGAATTCTTTATGGTAGAAAAGAACATCACTAAGAGCAGAGTATCACAAATTTATTCTTAAAGAGCTAGATAGTAAATAATTTTGGCTTTTTGAACCAATGGCACAATCAAGGCTATTATGTAGACACTTTTACAGCAATTTAAAATATAGCCTTTTAAAATATAAAAACTCTTCTTAGCTCACAGGCAGTTAAAAAAGAAAATCAGATGATTGGTCATATTTGGCCACAGGCCATAGTTTGCTAACCCTTGATCTAGAGCCTCTACATGTGTGGCATACAATAAAAAGATTACTAGGTATGCAAAAAGGTAAGAAAATGTGACTAATAAGAGGGAAAAGGAGACCCAAAGATGATTCAGAAATTGGGTTTAGTGTAGAGACTTTCAAATAGCTATGATTTATATATAAAAATAGAAGAAAATTTTGACAAAAACGGTTGAAAAATTGAGACTTTTAAAAGAGAATTAAAATCTATAAAAATAATTCTAGAATTGCAAAATATAAATCTGGAATTAAGAACTCATTTGATATGTTTAATAGCAGATTGAGGCTGGGTACGGTGGCCCACGCCTGTAATCCCAACACTTTGGGAGGCCAAAGTTGTTGGATCATCTGAGGTCAGGAGTTCGAGACCAGCCTGACCAACATGGCGAAATCCTGTCTCTACTACAAACACAAAAATTAGTGTGGTGGTGTGTGCCTGTAATCCCAGCTGCTCTGGAGGCTGAGGCAGGGGAATCACTTGAACAGAGGAGGCAGAGGTTGCAGTGAGCTGAGATCATGCTATTGTACTCTAGCCTAGGCGACAAGAGCAAAACTCCGCCTCAAAAAAAAAAGAAAACAAAAATAGCAGATTGACTCAACATAAGACAGTAAATTAGTGAACTTGAAGACAAGTCAATAAAAAGAAAATCCAAACAAGCCCAGAGAAAAGAACAGAAAAACAGAGCAGAAAACATAAGAAACATGCAAAACAGCCAAAAAGGCTGAAATATTTGTAATAGAAGTCCCAGAAAGGAATAAAGAAAGAGGAAAAGTGATATTTGAAGAGGTAATGTCCGAGAAGGGGTAAATTAAAAGGAGGTAAACTTATATATTAGAATATAAAACAGTTAAAAGTTTAACTAGATCTATATAGCTCAAGATAATATCTCAAAATTATCATGTGATATGAACAGGGCAAAAAAATTGTAAATAATGCTATCATTATGTAAAGTTTAAGCACAAAAATTATTTACATGATATATGCACTATGTATAATTTATTGCTATATGGGCATTTATGTGTGTGTGTGTGTATATATATATATAAATGAACTGGAAGGATGCATGCAAAACTCATGTCAGCAATTGTCTTTGTGAAGGGAGAGGAAACCACTCAAGAGCAAAAATAGAGGAGAATTCAGTTTTATCTATATAGTATTTATTTTATTTATAAAAAGATATTAAGCAGGTATGATAAAATGTTACCAAGAGTTAATACTAACATTTCCATGGGTATATGGAAGTTTGTTATATCATTCTTTATGCTTTCCAATATTTAAAAGTTTTTTGCCAAAGAATTTTTTAAAATTAATCTACCTCTATTGTACAAGTCTCTTCCCTTGACAAAAAAAAAAAAAAGCAGCAGCTAATGGGCATTACACAGTTAATCACTTCAAGACCAATATCATGTGGGTCACCTTTGTGCTATGTAAAAATGATTAGTTGGTTTGATTTTAGGCCATAATATTTAACTAGATAATGAAACTCATTAGGTGTCAGATAAACAAAAACTACCAATGAACTAAACACATTTTCCTTTTAAACTTGCAGTTATTTTCAATATAAATACAACCTGAAAGAACTAAACTCTAGTTGCATTTTTCTGTCCATAACATCCAGTACTGTTAGTGATTGTAAGAATTATCTCTGTCAGTTTTATATCTACCTGATAGGTTTTCATTGTGTTCTGGCTTTTCTTCGTTGTCATTACATGTCAGTCATTGAACCAGCATTATTTGATACCTGACAAGTCCTTCCCATACACAAAACCCCTGTAGTGAGTATGTAGGAAAAAGAAACATAAAGAAGTTGCTGTTTCTACTTTCATGAAGCTCACTGCAAAAGGGGGAAAAGGCAAAACACCGTAAAATCAAGATAAAGTAAGTTTTATGGTGGTGAGCAGAGTTGTGGCAGCTACAGAGGAGGTAGTAGTTAATTACAATTACGGAAGACTCAAGAGGGTGCATTTGAGTGTATTCTTGAAGGAAGAATGACTACTTTATCAAAGTAGTCATAGAAACACTAAGTGTGTATATGATGTATCCACATAAAATCAGAATCGGCTACTGGTATAGCCGGAGTAGAGGATTGTTTGGGAAACCTGTTTTCTTTGTGGGGTGTATTTGGACATGAGGCTTGGAAGTTTGCTTGGAGTCAATTTACTGAGATCCTTGAATGGCATGGTGAAAAGTTTGGGATTTATTCTGCAGCCAGTGAGAACCTACTGAAATATTCTGTGTAGGGAGATGAGTGATGGGGTTGAACCAACATTTTAGACATACTGACAGCAGAATGATAGGGTAGGGAGCTGAAAGTTTGGAGGCAAAAAAAGCCAGTTAGAAAATCAGAGTCTGAACTCAAGTGGGGATAGGGCAGAAGAGGGAGAAATGAGAGACATTTTTGAAGAGTAATTGTCAGGACTAGGAGGCTAATGGTTCTGAAGGCTAAGCTAGCCGAGACCTGTTTTTTATGCAAGTTGATTCTGAAGAGAGGAAAGGAGGAGGGACATAAAAGGATAAATACGTTCAAGGATGAGGTTCAGAGATTGGTTTGGGGAGTGCTGTTTCTGTAGCATAACAGACAAGTGGAAATTCCCTGAAAAGAGTCAGGGTTAGAGATAGAGAATTGAGAACCCTTATCAGAGAGATAATAATGAAGTCATGGGAGTAGATGGACTTACCAAGGAAAGAGAGAAGGCAAGAGAAAAATAAAACCAAGGTCGAAAGAGAAGGGAATACCCACATCTATTGGTGCGTAAAGAGCCATCTAGCACAAACACCAAGTGTGAATGTGACCAAAGACAGGGGACACCTGGAGGTGGCAAAATAACCAAGATGAGGTAGATGGATTCTGCAGAACTCTGGAGCTACACCACTGAGATTAGAGTCCCTTCTTAGTTACTTGTTTTGGGCAAGTTACCTGACCTCTTTGTGCCTCAGTTTCCTTACCGGTAAAATGAGGATAATAGTACCCACCATATAAGGTTGTCATGAAAATTAAATGAGTTAGTGTATATGAAGTAATTAGAACAATGCCTGTTTTTCCATAGAAAATGCTATATATGTGTAATCCTTGTTTTGTTATTGTTACTTTCTAAAATCAAATTTGTAAATATATTTTTACTATTTTTACAGTCATATATGTATATATACATAGTCATTCAAACAGCCAAATACTTTTCGTCCATGATGCCCAGTAAATTTTATTTTTTTATTTTCCATTATGATGACTGGTTGTTTTGCATCAGAAACCACCCCCTTTTAAAACAAATTTTATTTTGAAAGTTGCAAAAAGAGTAGTTTCTATACTTTACCTTACTTTTGCTAATGTTAATATCTAACGTATTTATTAAAACTAGAAAAGTTAAGAATACAATGCTATTATCTAATCTACAGACCTTATTTGAATTTTGCATTTTCCCAGTAATAACTTTTTTCTTATTCACAATACTTACAAGATCCAACATTACATTTAGATGTGTTGTCTCCTTAGTTCCTTTTGATCGATGACAATTCCTCAGTCTTTGTTTTTCATGATCTTGACATATTTGCAGATTTTTTGTCAGTAGTTTTGGAGAAGCTCCTTCAATTCAGGTTTGTCTCGTGTGTTTGCATAATTGGGTTGGAGTTATTCATTTTTGGCAAGAATACCACAGAAATGATGTTATACCCTCCTCAGTGCATCATATCGGGGTGTATAACATCATTATGTCGTATTACTGGTGATATTAACTTTGATCACTTGGTTAAAATGATGTTTTTGGCTGGGCACGGTAACTCACACTTATAATCCCAGCACTTTGGGAGGCCGAGGCTGGCAGATCACAAGGTCAGGAGTTTGAGATCAGCCTGGCCAACACAGGGAAACCCTGTATCTACTAAAAATACAAAAATTAGCTGGTCGTGGTGGTGGGTACCTGTAATCTCAGCTACTCAGGAGGCTGAGGCAGGAGAATCACTTGAACCCAGGAGGTGGAGGTTGCAGTGAGCCGAGATCGCGCCACTACACTCTAGCCTGGGTGACAGAGCTCGACTCCATCTCAAAAAACAAAAAGATGTTTTCCAGGTTCCTCTGCTAAAAAGTTACTGTTTTCCCCTTTGTAATTAGTAAAAATTATGTGAGGAGATACTTTGAGAATCTGCAACTATCCTAGTTTCTTCAGTATACTTTCCTTTACTAATTTTAGCATGCTTTGATATTTCTTGCCTACAAAAATTATTACTATGATCTTTGACTAATGGTGATTTTTAAATTTTCATCATTCCTCCTATATTGATTAATTAGAATTCTACCATAAGGAAGAGCCACTCCTTATCTCCCATTTATTTATTTAATCACTTATTTATGTAAGTATATATTTGCATCAGTCTGGACTTAGATACTTAGTCTTTGGGCTATAATCCCATGCTTTCATTATTAATATTGTTTCATACAAATTGTTCCAGATTTGGCTATTAGGGGTGCCTTCAAGTTTGTTCTGTGTCCTATTGGCATGTCCCCATCATTTTTTGAGCATTTCCTTCCTTTCTGGCATCACAAGATGTCCCAGGCTTCTCTTGTATTGTCCCTACCATCGTAGCTCTGGAATCAAACCTTCCTCCAAGGAACACTGATTCCTTTGGATAGAGAATGATATTTAGGATACAAGATCTGGATCCTAGGTCCAGATCTCATAGCTCCCAGGATTCCGTTGCTTCCAGGCCCAGGAAGTGCCTCTTTTTCCAGTCTCCTGGCCATCTTTCTGGAAGAGATGTCCCCTGGGCATCTGTATTAGGAAAAATGGGACTTAAGACAATAACGTATCCAGATTATGATCCCTTTGAAAATAGTAATGGAAAACCAATACTCTCTGTTATTTTTCCTTTTTTCTTTTCTAGTTCTTCAGTTTGGATTCACAACTATCTTTGTGGCAGCTTTTCCCCTAGCACCACTTCTGGCCTTACTGAATAACATAATTGAAATTCGACTTGATGCTTACAAATTTGTCACACAGTGGAGGAGACCTTTAGCTTCAAGGGCCAAAGACATAGGTAAGTTGGATTTACATATGTTTTTAAAATAAATATTAAACATCTGGCAGGTAAAATTTTAAAATATTTTAATTATGGTTTCCATGTAAGATCATTCCCCTAATTTTGCAAAGAATAATTGTATTAGTTTTAAATAATATTAGGCAAGAAGTAAAGCTGCTATTTGGAAGTTTGTAATTTCCAGTGCTAGAGAATTTGTGCTTAAATAGTTTCTCAATTTGATTATTTCTATCTTAAGTTTCTTAAATCTAAAATTTAGATTTGTTATCACTTACATTCTTTTTGAAACAGATCTTCCCTTTGTTTAACTTTGATTTATTCTTTCCTAAATGTTTGCCTGATTTACATGAAGTCTAATCCAGTGTTTCTAATGGCAGAGGTGAACTTTGGTATTTGACTAGAGATGCTGAGTTCAATCAGATGCAACCCCAATGAGAGTTGCCTGAGATCAAAGACTGTCTTTTATTCATCTCTGCATCCAGTGCTTAGCACAGAGCAGGCAGTCACCCAGCCAATATGTGTGGAAGAGAATTGCATGTGGATGTTATTGCTAATGATGTCTTTTAACCTCCATGTGAAACAGACACACATTCTGTGAGCACCTACCCTGGGTCAGTGTGTCATGGGCAAGGCCCACAAAGATGAACAGAAGGGACGCTATCCATACCCTTAAGGAGCTCCCAGTCTGGTGGGGCTTGATATTATGTGTGCTGATCCTATCAGATGGTATTTTGGTGCCTTATCATTGACCAGAATTCTCTGCCTCATGTCTGATCCTGACTATTAAGTCATGAGCATATAGACACTCCCATAGAAACTTCCTCAATGCCACGTTGCACAAATCCTCCTGGTTGCAACTGTCAGTATTTGGAAAGATGAAGAACGGACCCATGAAAAGGACTTTTAAAAATGAATTCCCATTTTTTTCATAATTATTACCTCTGCTTTGTGTATGGAACTAACACAACACTTCTATTTGAATAGGAATTTGGTATGGAATTCTTGAAGGCATTGGAATTCTCTCTGTTATTACAAATGCATTTGTCATAGCGATAACATCTGACTTTATCCCTCGCTTGGTATATGCTTATAAGTATGGACCTTGTGCAGGCCAAGGAGAAGCTGGGCAAAAGTAAGTTTGCTATAAAACCATTATACAATTTCTATTTCCTAGCCATTTTTTGAGGTTGGACACTCAGACAGAAGACTTTGCACTGGAGAATATGGAATACATACCCAGAAGGAAAGACCTGTGATAGGGAAAGTGGAATTATGATTTATTATAAATAATAATAATAACACTGTCATCCAAAGAAAACATGTCCTCATCTACCAAAGAGTTGGAGGACATACAAGTCAGACAGGTTTTAGAGGAAATTCAATGTAAGAGTAGCAATTAATCATTTTCCCTACCCCGACCTCTGCCCACTATGAATTTAGAAATGTGTGATATGCTAATGTGTATATCAAAAAAGTAGTATATGATGTGTATAGTGATATCATTTTATGAGTTTGCAAAAGGACAGTTACAATCTGATTTACATTGTGTCATTATGTGTAGACTCTGCAGATCTTACATAGGAAATATGGAACTATGTACTGAGTAGCCAGTAGGTCCTCAATAAGTATTTGTGGAATGAGTAAGTGAAAGACTTTTTCCTGGGTATTGACCTGACTAATGCCTATATTACCCCAAGCAAGTTGGATGGACTAAACTCCCTGGGAGGGCGATCAATTCTATGGCATTGCCTCAATGGTTTGCAAAGCCAGGGCAGTCTACATATGGTCAGATAAAGCCTAGTCAAAATTATAACGCATCCCCTAGCTTTCATTCCTGTACCTTGGAAAAAGGACAAGAAGTCTTAACATACTTTCAAAATCCCT
Organism: Colobus angolensis palliatus; assembly: GCF_000951035.1. Taxonomy (NCBI): domain Eukaryota; kingdom Metazoa; phylum Chordata; class Mammalia; order Primates; family Cercopithecidae; genus Colobus; species Colobus angolensis. The sequence continues at coordinate 12,402,906 of NW_012110919.1, forward strand.
GTTTGGCTAAAGCCAAAATAATTAAATTCTTATTATGGGATTTAGATGTCTACAGGTCAGAGTGAGGTGTGTTTGGGGATCACAGGGTCTTCTTAATAACCCAGAAATCACCCTACATGGGCTGCTGTCTACTTACACAAGCAGCCCTGGTTTACTAGCCTGAGCCAGATTGATTTGTCCTCTGCAGCCATGGTAGCTGATCGACCCCAAGGAGTTGAGTGCCACCAAATCCAATCAACTGAACTCATGCAAACCTGGCCTGGGTCCAATTTCATTACTCATGCTAACCTGGCCTGGGTCCAAGTTCATTATTAATCCTACGTAAATGGGCTAAGGCGTGAATGATTGAGGAATGTCATAAAGCTCACAATCCAGTTATTTGAAAAGGCTTCTATAAAGTTCTTGACTACTATAAGCATGTGGCCACCCACACTAATTATCTGGCAACTTTCAGTGAGCATACCATCCCATTTTAAGAGAAATTTAAAGACACGTTATTTTGCCCAGGCATTTCTTTCTAATTGCAACTATCGTTGACATTCTCTGCTTGGCTTAGCCTAAAAAAGCTTACCTTCACTCAAACCATTTTCACATATTATTTGATTCTCAAAGCAGCCCTGGGAGTGGGACGTGCATTATTATCTTCACTTTGAGGAGCAGGAAAAGATTAAAAAAGGTTAAGCCCAGAATCACAAGGCAGAGTAACTCTGGGAGCCCATGTGAAGGTAGAACCTCGACTCATTCTCCATCCTGCACCTCACAGCCCTTGAGGCTCTCCCGTAACAGTAAACCCCCTGGAATTTCTGTCCCAGTCCCAGTGGTGTTTCTGTTCTTTCCCAAATTCAAATATGGTGAAATCTACCTTGTTTTACGGGGAACCAAAAAATAAAATGGGAACCTTTATGCACAATTGATAGCGAATCAAAGCTTTAGAATTTTAACAACCTATTAGATTTAAGACAATGTCCACAGCGATTAAAGTGTATCTAACAGCCTCCTTATATAGATTTTATTGGACTCTTCAGAGCTTTTATTTTCTTTCTTTCTAACTTTTCTCTTTGACTTAGCCTTCTGCCACTTTCAATTTATATATCTGCCTTTTGTTTTCTAATCCCCTGGTCATTTTTCATGTTTTCAAATAGTTAAATTTATGTATGTTTCTTCATGAATCTTATTTTCTGCCTCACTGGCCACTCTATTACTTTTCAGGTTTTTTTTTTTTTTCTTTTTCCCATTTAGAAATGCTTTAGAAATTACTGAACTCATAAGAGTAGCAGAATTGTCAAGGTATAGAAAGTCATAAGCCTTTGGGGTAGTACAGTGATTGCTGGCTCATCCTTTTCTTATGTATTAAAGGATTGAAAACAATAAGTGGCAAATGACTTTTATGGCAGAGTTCTCACATTTAAATGAGTGTGTGGTCATCTCAGAAGTTACATGGAAGAGATATGCATCCTAATCCAAATGGCACTACCCTATATAAGACATTTTCTAGATCTTTCTTGAAAGTGCCTACAGAGGCCATCTACCACTCCTTTAAGAAAAATGACTTTATATTCATAGGAAACCCTTCCTTTGTCTGTTACTTTTTTCTTGGTACTTCTCCATTCTCCCTGATCATCAGTGTAACCTCATCTCCCTCTGTCTCATTGAGAACTGGTTGTGGGTCACAGTGAGAGTATATAGCATTCCTGCCAGTAAACCCAGTGATAGACATGGGCTCTCTACTACCTGTGACCTTCCTGCTATAACAATGGGTCGGTGAGTTGACACTTGCATGCCACTAGCTGAACTTTATACAGCAAAGTGTGAGAAATCTCACTTGCCTGAATTGATGACCACCTCGACTATTTGGTTTTGGTAATAGATGTTGGCAATAACTAACAGTCTACAAAAGGTGAAAGGAATTAGTGAAATGCCTAGCATCCATTTTTTCCCCAATTATGGCAATGATATGGAAGGAAGACATACACAGCTGATAACTGTGTGTTCATACACTAGGTACACATTTAAATGCTTTGCACTCAGGAGTAACTACCCACTAAAGACACATTTTCAACTGGGATTTATGACTGTCATTACATGCATAGGCCAGTGCGACAGGTGTTTTATTTAAATTTAAATTTTCTGAATGGAGTTTTGGAGCAGAACAACCAATGGACAGTAGCGTTAGTCTTGATAAAGCCTTGGGGCTGGTCTGTGAGGTAAGAGTGCAGGAGGGGTCATGAATATTCCATTTCAGTGCTGGGCCTTTTTTATTCACCAGTTCCCAGAACACCTTTCCCTTCCCACAGCTCAGATCTTTAGAAAGACTCTGCTAAAACTTGCTCCCTCTCTGTGACAGCTAATCATCATCAAGGCACTCATTTATTTTCATGTCCAGTTCTAGACAGTTCGTAGGTAAGGGAGACATCATTCCGAATTACCTTTTCGAGCGAGTAGTAGGGGAGGCCTGCTGCCATTTGGACTAAGGCATGTTACACACCCCTTGACCATTTGTTTTCACCTAGGAGTGACTTGACAAATGGGCCCTTCAGCTTGGTTCATTTTTTTAAGGCCATGATAAAGCCAGTGATTTGTCTTGAGAAAGGTAACATGCAGAACCCATGTGTTCTCAGAACTGTGTTCATGTCATCATTTTGGTTTAGTGTTCAGCAGCTTGGAAAAATCATGCCAGACGTGTTAATGAAGAGAATCTGAATATCATTATTTATTCATTCAATCAGTAATTATTTATTGACCCCCTGCGAGATGCAAGAGATAAATAAAATGAATAATCACCACTCACGTTTATCTTACTTATAGGCTAAGATCTGTATCACGTGCTACACATTCATCATTTAATTTAATCCCCTCAACGACCCTATGAGGTGAGAACTTCTGTCACTTTAAGAAGTTATATAAATCGGGTGTAGTGACACATGCCTTTAGGCCCAGCTATTCAGGAGTCTGAGGTGGGAGAATTGTTTGAGCCTGGGAGATGAAAGCTGCAGTGAGCCATGATCGCACCACTGCACTTCAGCCTGAACAACAGAGCAAGGCCCTGTTGCAGAAAAAAAAAAAAAAAGAAGAAGAAGTTATATAACGTGCCAATATTACATGACTAGAAACCAGCAGAACTAAGATTTGACCCCAAAACCCAAGCTTTTGTATGTAAAACACTGTTTAAAGAAAAACGTATACAGGATGTATCTAAGTGCTAATTTCACCCAAAGTTTCAAACATTGTTATCTCAGTAAGTGCATGTGTTTGCCACAATGTTCAATATGTAAAACTGTTCAGACACTTGTAGAAAAGATGTTTCTGAGAGTACTGCTTGCTATCATACTTTTAAAATGTCCATTTTCTTGAGTGGAATTATTGACAGAATGATTAAATCCTTGATTTTATCTACTCATTCAATCTAGAATGATCGATAGAATCTCATATTTTAGTTTCCTCCAGTCAGATCGATTCAATATTTATGGGATTCCTACACTGCGTAAGACTGTCCTAAGTCATAGGATACATAAATACCTAAGATACCTGCTCTGCTCCCAAAAAACTGCAGTCCAAAGGAGAGGTCATACATGTATGCTGCCAACTCTAGTACAAGCAATCTGGTAATGGTGGACTAAGTGTAATGGTACTACCGAGAGAGGGAAAGGAGTGAGACATTGTGACTGGAATGATTAGGTTGTCTTCCTAGAAGGAGTGGTGTTTCAGGTGGCCACTGAAGGATAAATACCATTTCCACTTGTAAGAGAAGAGGTAGGGAATTCTAACAGAAAAGATAACGAGCAGAGGATGAAAACATCAGAAGCTTTCAGGGAATATAGTCCAGCATGACTGTAGCATGGGATATGAGTTGGGGAGAGGGGATCATATGCACACCAGTCATATTTGGAACATTTTGGGAATATCTATAAACATATATAAAACCACTAATGAGGAACTGTGTTTATGTGTATCATCAACAAAAGAAGCTGTGACTTACATGTAATTTATGCCCATCATGTAATGCTGCTTTATACCTATTTCACTGAAACATTAATTGGAGTAGAGATGTTCTGTATGATGATTCTGCAGAAAAAGACAAGAACCAAAACAAGCAACTTGTTCCGATTCAGCATGCCTAGGGCTTTCCAGCACATCCCAACCTGAGTTCCGTTTGACAAGGAAAGGCCAGTTACAGGCATTTACAATTGCAGGGACGTCTGGGAAGCAGGGTCTTCGGGGAACTGGATACAGAGAATGTGATCAGTGTCCTAATGATAGAATTTGCTTCCTCTTACAGGTGCATGGTTGGCTATGTGAATGCCAGCTTGTCTGTATTTCGAATTTCTGACTTTGAGAACCGATCTGAGCCTGAATCAGATGGCAGTGAGTTCTCGGGGACTCCTCTTAAGTACTGCAGGTGAGTGTGGCACCCAGCATGGCTCTGCATAAGCTAAGCTGGCTCCACCATGGAGAGATTTTACTCTGAAGGCCCCTTCTGGCTGAGTGTGTTTAAAGCAGTGACTGTCAATCTCAACAATGCATTAAAAGCACATGGAAAATTTTCAAGCCTTCTCTTGCCCGGGATGCATCCCAAACCAATTAAAACAGAATGTCAGGGGGTGGAACTCAGAAAGCAGGTGCAGTCAGAATTGAGAACTGCTGGCTTAAAGGGAAAAACCAAAAATATAGTAGTGAAGGTTATACCCTGGCTCCAGGGACTCAGGGACAGACAGTCCCCATGGGGGTTGAGTGACAGCTGTTGAGGGCACTTGTCTTTGTTCTGCTTCTCTCTCTTGCCCAGAGTATATCACATCACATTTCTAAATGTTGAAGAACTCAGCATGTGGAAAGAGGCCCAGTTCATTTCAGGTTCCACCACAGTAGCCTCTGCAACGTGTGCTCATTCTCTTTCTCTCCCTCTAAAAGGAAATTAATTAAACTGTTCCTCTTGATGTGTATCTATACAAACACACATGAAGGAGAATTTGTTGAGCACCTACTCTGTGCCAGAAACTGTTACTCCATTTAATCATCACATCAGCTTTCTAAGTTAGGCAATATTATCTCATCTGACAGATGATAAAACCATTGACTAAAAGCTCAATGAGATTACTTGTATACAGCTCTTGAAGAGTCCAGATGGCACCTTTTTCTCTTAATACTTTGATGTTATAAGAATTTTGTGTGCTCACACCTGTAATCCCAGCACTTGGGGAAGCCAAGGTGGGAGGATCACTTAAGTCTAGGCAGTCAAGGCTGCAGTGAGCTATGATAGCACCACTGCATTCAAACTATAGAGCAAGAGCTTATCTCAAAAACAAAACAAAGAATTTTGGAGATTTCCCATCATGACATTCTATGTCCTCCCTGTAATCAAAGCCACAAGGAAGAACAGCCATAGAGTCCTAGATGCTTTGACATAGGGACTTTTGTAATGATTCACTTCAATCCATCATCTTACAGAAGGTGAGGCTGAGGACCAGAAATGGTAATTGATTTGTCTGGAGAGATACAACAAAGCTAGAGTAGAATTCAAGGCTCCCAACTTTTCATCACAGTGTTCTTTCAAGCAGCTTCATTAGTGGACATGCTGCACGATGTGGATATAACTCTCTCCCACCTGCCACACAGCCCGGAAAGGACTCTAGACAGAGTCGTCATAGTGAGGCTCCAGCATCACTCTTTCTGACATTAATAAATAATGCTTATGGATGGGAATTTTCAGCTTTCTGTGAACCAAAACCAGATGATTCTTCTTTTGTAGATTAACCTTGTAACCACTTGCTATAAAATAATGTGTCTTCTTTGTCCCTTCTCTTCCCTTTGCCTGTAATTGATTTTTTTTCAGAGAAATGGCACAGGCACAGAAACTGATGTTGAGACCTGTTAGCAGCCTAGATTTACCCACTTAGTCCCAGTCTAAGAAACTAGATCCTAGAGAGCAGAAATTGGGTTGGCCTGCTAGAAGAAGTGACATTCTGCTTACCATGTGGAGAAGAGAGACATGAATACCCAGTGAGCCTGGGCAGGGGCAGTTCAAGAGGACAAGAGAGGGTGAGAGAAGGCAGGGGCTCCCCATTTCTGTGCAGTGACAGCGCACCCTCCACCCCTTTAAACACTCATGCCAAGTTCCCAGGTCTCATTGGCTGTCACATCTCATCAGATGGCTTATTTCCTTTCCCACATGGAGTAACAAGTAAGATGGGGAGAAAGACTGGCTGGAATATAATCTAGTGCCACTCCCTGTTGTGGTCTGATGGAGAAGCAAGCAATTAAGCAACAGTTGATGCTTTCTTCAGTAGATTTTCTACTTGCTTGTCCAGACCATTTCATACATGAAATTACTTAGTAAACATTGTTAGAGGTATACAGGATCCTAAGTATAAAATGCTTCAAAATAAAATGCCAACTATTATTTGGAGTTAAAAACTTTGTAATCATTTGAAAATAAGATAAAAATACAGTCTTTCTCCTCTTCTGCTTCCTGGCTCATAATTCTTCCTGCCTGTCCCACATAGTAACATAAAAGTATATTCCACAAATTATTAATGTGAATGGAGTTGTTGATGCTGGCACCATTAAGTTAAATTATGATTGTTTTGTTTAGCAGTTTTCTTAAAAGTCCCCTAAAGAAAACATTTTCAAATTTCTAATAAAAATCACATAAAATAATATTTTCAGGTTTGTTTTCAGTCATATAGCAGGTGAGGCACTTGGATCAGCTCTTGGGCTGAATACATCTAAACATGTAGAGAAAAATTTAAAAACACCTTCTCAAATGCATCGATGACCTGGAAAGAATATTTGCTATTCTAAGGCAGAAAGGAGTGGTACACAGAGCATTGCAGCCAATTTTTACCCAAAAAGGAATGTGCTGTAGTGAGTGGACTTGAGCTTTCTTTTTCAAAGCTTTCCATGGTTAGGGAAAGTGAAAGAAAATATAGAGGCCAGGTGCGGTGGCTCACGCCTGTAATCCCAGCACTTTGGGAGGCTAAGGTGACTATATAGCTTAAGGTCAAGAGTTTGAGATCAGCCTGGGCAACATGGTAAAACCCTGCCTCTACCAAAAAATACAAAAAAATTAGCCAGGCATTGTTCCGCACACCTGTAGTCCCAGCTACTTGGGAGGTGGGAGGATCACTTGAGCCTGGGAGGCAGAGATTGCAGTGAGCCAAGATCGCAGCACTGCACTCCAGCCTGGGTGACAGAACAAAACTCTGTCTCAACATTAAAAAAAATATAGGAATGACCAGCCTGTAAGTATATACTGATATATTATATAAAACAACCATAATATACTCACACTAGAGTCTATTATACAGCAATAAAAATAAACTGCATGCAATAACGTGAATGAATCTTAGTAACATAATAGTAAAAAAAAAAAAAAAAGAAAAAAAGCAAGCCCTAGCAAACTGCAAACTACATATAGTATAGTACCCTTTCTATAAAGTTCCAAAACAAACTAAATAGTACAATATTCAGACAAATGTATATACATATAAGTTAAAGATAAAATGAAATTCAGGGTAAATGAAGCTATTGATATAAGTTCCTGGTAATGTTTTAGTTCTTGGGCTTCACAGTGAATTTATGAGAGTATGTTGTATTATTAAAGTATTGCTTTAATGGAGTCACATGGATTAAAGTTCTCTGAATAGTACCTGGCCCCCAATAGGTATTCAGCAAACATTTGTGGAATTTTATGCCGATTCAAAAGCGATAGCTAGAGGATACATTAGGAAGGACTCTTCTAGTGGCAAGTGGCAGAAATCCAGGGTAAACTGACTTAAACAACAAAAAAATGTATTGGTTCAGGTAACTGGGAGATTCAAGGGATGATATGAACTTCAGTAATGGCCGGATCCCAGGCCTCAAGCAGTGTCAGCAGGATGCTGCTTCTGTGCTGGCTCTGCTTTGCTTTCTTGACTTCCTTCTCAAGCAGGCTCTCTCACTCCATACAAGGCCACCAGCAGTCCCAGGCTTTTGCCTTCCATGGGCTTAGTGATTTTTCACTACGTGATAGTTCCAGCAGACATCTTGATGATGTCACTGATCAGGTCTGGCTCATCTTTTGAGCTGAGATCAGGCAGGTGGAGGGGGAAGTCCTAGCCAACCCACACAAATGTTTCCCCAGAGGAGAAGAGATATTGTTTTATCAGAAGAAAAATGCTGGACAAGCAAAACAACAGATATCTAGTATAGAGAAACTGTTCAAACTTCTCTCCTATTGAATGAGAACTATGTAATGAGAATGGAAGAGGTTTTAGAATCAGAAAAATCATAGTTTGAATGCAACATTCTCCTATGTCTTTATAGATACCGGGACTACCGTGACCCGCCTCATTCACTGGTGCCCTATGGCTACACACTGCAGTTTTGGCATGTCCTAGCTGCTCGATTAGCTTTTATCATTGTCTTTGAGGTAAGTTTCCTCAGCCAAATTCTTTATTTCCTTTGACATAATGAAGTTAGTAGGAGTAATGAATAAAAATAAGTGGTGGGGATTTTGAATGTGATTATCTATACTTCCAGAAGTAGTGTCATATTATGTAACCTATTTTTGATCTTTTCTTTTTCTTAATTGAAGTATTTGATTTTTCCAAGACATATTTGAAAGTCCATAGTTCGTTTGTAATGGACAAATCTGAACTCATTGGTCCTAAATGTAGTTTTCTGGGGCTATAGTTCTTAAACTTTAGGAAAAATGCAGTTTTTCCATCCTCACTCCCAGATATTCTGACATATCATGTCTGTGACTTGCTTTTCATGAGCTCCCTGTAATGATTCTGATTATAGGCATTCTGGGACCATAGTTTGGAAACATTTGGAAAATATCAGCCCAGTAAGACTCATTCTTTTTTTTTTTTTTCTTTTTCAACTTTTATTTTAGATACAGTGGGTACATGTGCAAGTTTGTTACAAACTTACATTGTGTGATGTTGAGGTTTGGGGTGTGACTGAACCCACCACCCAGGTAGTGAGCATAGTATCTAACAGGTAGTTATTCACCCCTTGTCCCTTCCCTCTCTCCCCTCTCTATTAGTCCCCAGTGTCTTTTGTTCTCATCTGTATGTCCATGTGTACCCAGTGTTTAGCTTCCACTCTAAGTAAGTACAGTAAGAACGTGCATTGCTTAGTTTTCAGTTTCTACATTAGTTCACTTAAGATAACAGCCTCCAACTACATCCACGTTGCTGCAAAGGACATGGTTTCATTCTTTTTTATGGCCACATAGTATTCCATGGTGTATGTATACCCCATTTTCTTTATCCAGCCCACCATTGATGGGTAACCAGGTTGATTCCATGTCTTTGCTATTGTGAATAGTCCTGTGATTAACACATGAGTACATGTCTTTTTGGTAGAATGCTTTATTTTCCTTTGGGTATATACCCAGGAATGGGATTGCTGGGTTGAATGGTAGTTAAACCCTTTTGTTCTTTGAGAAATCTCCAGACTGCTTTACACAGTAGCTGGACTAATTTACATTTCCACCAACAGTGTGCAGGTATCCCCTTTTCTCTGCAGCCTCACCAGCATCTGTTAATTTGTTTATTTTCTTTCTTTTTTTTTTTTTTTTAGACTGAGTCTCACTCTATCACCCAGGCTGGAGTGCAGTGGCAGTCTCAGCTCACTGCAACCTCTGCCTCCTGGGTTCAAGCAATTTTCTGCCTTAGCCTCCCAAGTAAGAGAATTACAGGTACCATGGGATTATAGGCACCACCACCATGCCTGGCTAATTTTTGTGTTTTTAGTACAGAGTTTCACCATCTTGGCCAGGCTGCTCTTGAACTCCTGACCTCATGATCCACCCGCCTTGGCTTCCCAAAGTGCTGGGATTACAGACATGAGCCATTGCGCTTGGCCTAATTTTCTAATAAAAGCCGTACTGACTGGTGTGAGATGGTATCTCATTGTGGTTTTGATTTGCATTTCTCTAATCTCCTTACAGATTCTGAGCATTTTTTCATATTATTGTTGGCTGCTTGTATATCTTCTTTTGAGAAGTAACTATTTGTATCCTTTGCCCACTTTTTAATGGGGTTATTTGTTTTTTACGTGTTGATTTGTTTAAGTTCCTTACAGATTCTGGATATTAGACCTTTATTAGATGTGTAGTTTGCAAATATTTTCTCCCATTCTGTACGTTGTCTGTTTACTTCTTTGATAGTTTCTCTTGCTGTGCAGAAGCTCTTTAGTTTAATCAGATTTGACTTAGCAATTTTTGTTTTTGTTGCAGTTGCTTTTGAGGACTTCACCATAAATTCTTTGCCCAGGTCAATATTGAGAAGGGTATTTTCTAGGTTTTCTTCTAGCCTTTTTATAGTTTGAGGTTTTACATTTAAGTTTTTAATTCATTTTGAGTTAAATTTTGTATATGATGATAGGTAGAAGTCCAGTTTCATTCTTTTGCATGTGGATAGCCAGTTATCTCAGCACCATTTATTGAACAAGGAATTCTTTCCCCATTGCTTATTTCTGTCAAGTTTGAGATTCACTCTTTCTAAATGTCTCCAATTATTGCCATCATTACCACATATATTGAAATATACTGATTCATATAGTTAATGTATGATTTTCAAATAGTTATCAGGATTTCCCAACATGATCATAAGCATTTTCCATGGGACTGGGTTTTACAAGTGGTACTTCTGGTTGGGTATCATCATGGAATTATTTGTATTCAAGCATCCAAATAAGTATTTATTAGCTAAGACTCAAAATGGAATTATAAAGTAAAATCTGTCTAGCAATTGTCTATATTATGTGTCAATAAAAATATGTTATCTATTTTCTTTCAGGATTTGAGAAAATTGCTATAAAAATAGTTTGCATTTCTATGACTCTAGTCATAAATGGAAATTTCATATCTTGTCACATATATTAAAGCCTGATTAATAAAAGCCAAGGTTGCCTCTTGGTTTGGATCTAAAGTTTCCTAGACCTCTTCAAGACTATTCTATCACTGCTTTTTCCTTCACTGCAGGGAACCAAGAGAAGAAAATATTAAGCTGCTCTTCCCTGGAAATTAGCTTACCAATGGCACGCTCTCTCTTTAAAGAAGACATTTTTAAGCCATCACTGTCTTAAAATTTTTCAAACAAAACTTATTGTCGTTTGTTTGGGCTTTTTTATTTGCATTTTTTATTTTAAGTTCCGGGGTACATGTGCAGAACGTGCAGGTTTGTCACATAGGTAAACGTGTGCCACGGTGATCTGCTGCACAGATCAACCCATCACACAGGTGTTAAGCTCAGCATCCCTTAGCTATTCTTCCTGATGCTCTCCGTTCCCCCACTCCCACCCCCAACAGGCCCCAGTGTGTGTTGTTTCCCACCATGTTTCCATGTGTTCTCATCATTCAGTTCCCACTTATAAGTGAGAACATGTGGTATTTGGTTTTCTATTCCTTTGTTAGTTTGCTGAGGAAAACAGCTTCCAGTTCTATCCATGTCCCTGCGAAGGACATGATCTCATTCCTTTTTATAGTTGCATAGTATTCCATGGTGTATATGTACCACATTTCTTTATCTAGTCTATCACTGACTGGTGATTTTATGCCTTTGCTCTTGTGAATAGTGCTGCAGTGAACATATGCATGCATGTATGTTTATAATAGAATAATATATATTCCTTTCTAATAAGAGCCGTACTGACTGGTATGAGGTGGTATCTCATTGTGGTTTTGATTTGCATGTCTCTAACTTCCTTAGAGATTCTGAGCATCTTTTCATATTATTGTTAGCTGCTTGTATATCTTCTTTTGAGAAGTATCTGTTTGTGTCCTTTGCCATACAAGTTATAGAATTGCTGGGTAAAATGGTATTTCTGCTTGTAAATCATTGCGGAATCGCCACACTGTCTTCCACGATGGTTGAATTAGTTTATACTCCCACCAACAGTGTAAAGGTGTTCCTTTTTCTCTGAAACCTTGCCAGCATCTGTTGTTTCTGGACTTTTAAATAATCAACATTCTGACAGGCCTAAGATGGTATCTCACTGTGATTTTTACTTGCATTTCTTTAATTATCAATGATGTTGAGCTTTTTTCCCTATGTTTGTTGGCCACATGAATGTCTTCTTTTGAAGAGTGTTTGTTTATGTCTTTTGCCCACTTTTTAATGGAGTTGCTTGGTATTTTCTTGTAGATGTGTTTAAGTTCCTTGTGGACTCTGGATATCAGACCTTCTGTCGGATGGATAGATTGCAAAAATTTTCTCCCATTCTGTAGGTTAACTGTTTAATCTGATGATAGTTTTTGTTTGTTTGTTTGTTTGTGCTGTGCAGAAGTGCTTTTGTTTAATTAGATCCCATTTGTCAGGTTTTTCTTTTGTTACAATAGCTTCTGGTGTTTTCATCAAGAAATTTTTGCCCAAGCCTACATCCTGAATGGCATTGCCTAGATTTTCTTCTAGGATTTTTATAGTTTGGGGCTTTACATTTAAGTATTTAATCCATCTTGAGTTAATTTTTATAAAAGGTGTAAGGAAGGGGTTCAGTTTCGATTTTCTGCATATGGCTAGCCATTTCTCCCAGAACCATTTATTAAATAGGGAATCCTCTCCCCCATTGCTTGCTTTTGTCAGGTTTGTCAAAGATCAGATGGTTGTAGATGTGTGGTCTTATGTCTGAGATCTCTAATCTGTTCCATTGGTCTATGTGTCTGTTTTTGTACTAATACCATGCTGTTTTGGTTACTGTAGCCTTTTAGTATAATTTGAAGTTGGGTAGCATGATGCTTCCAATTTTGTTCTTTGTGCTTAGTCTTGTCTTGGCTATTTGGACTCTTTTTTGGTTCCACATGAATTTTAAAAGAGTTTCTTCTAATCCTGTGAAGAGTGTCAATGGTAATTTAATGGGAATAGCATTGAATCTATAAATTACTTTGGGCAGTTGGTCATTTTCAAAAAATTGATTCTTCCTGTCCATGAGCATGGAACATTTTTCCATCTGCTTGTGTCCTCTCTGATTTCCTTGAGCAGTGGTTTGTAGTTCTTGAAGAGGTCATTCACTTTTCTTGGTAGCTATATTCCTAGGTATTTTATTCTTTTGTAGCAGTTGTGAATGGGAGTTCATCCATGATTTGGCTCCCTGCTTGCCTGTTGTTAGTGGTTAGGAATACTAATGATTTTTGCACATTAATTTTGTATTCTGAGACTGCTGAAGTTGCTTATCAGCTTAAGAAGCTTTTGGGCAAAAATGATGGGATTTTCTAGATACAGGATCGTGTCATCTGCAAAAAAAAGATAATTTGACTTCCTCTCTTCCTATTTGAATACTTTATTTCTCTTGCCTGATTTCCTGGGCCAGAACTTCCAATACTGCATTGAAAATGAGTGGTGAGAGAGGGCATCATTGTCTTGTCCTGGCTTTCAAGGGGAATGTTCATTGAGAGTTTTTAACATGAAGGATGTTGAATTGTATAAAAGACCTTTTCTACATCTATTGAGAGAATCATGTGGTTTTTGTCTTTAGTTCTGCTTATGTGATGTTTACTGATTTGCATATGTTAAACCAACTTTTTATCCCAGGGATGAAGCCAACTTGATCATGGTGGATAAGCTTTTTGACGTGCTGCTGGATTTGGTTTGCCAATATTGTATTGAGGCTTTTTGTATCAGTGTTCATCGAGGATATTGGCCTGAAGTTTTTTTTGTTGTTATTGTCTCTCTGCCAGGTTTTGGTATCAGGATGACATTGGCTTCATAAGTTAGTTAAGGAGGACTCCCTCTGTTTAATTTTTTGGAATAGTTTCCACAGAAATGGTATCAGCTCTTCATTGTACCTCTGGTAGAATTCAGCTGTAAATCTGTCAGACAAACTTTTTAAAAGGTTGCCTTAAGTTATTTGACTTTTCAAATAGAATTTTCCATTTTCTTTTTTTTTTTTTTTGAGACAGAGTCTCACTCTGTCACCCAGGCTGGAGTGCAGTGGCATGATCTCGGCTCACTGCAAGCTCCGCCTCCTGGGTTCACGCCATTCTCCTGCCTCAGCCTCCCGAGTAGCTGGGACTACAGGTGCCCGCCACCATGCCCGGCTAATTTTGTTTTTTTTGTATTTTTTTTAGTAGAGACGGGGTTTCACCGTGTTAGCCAGGATGGTCTCGATCTCCTGACCTCATGATCTGCCTGCCTCGGCCTCCCAAAGTGCTGGGATTACAGGCGTGAGCCACCACACCTGGCCTCCATTTTCTTTTAATATTTTGTTATTAACTGTTTGAAAATATGAGAACGATGCAGAAAAGCTTCCTAATTTTGTGTCATCCATGCATCACTAAATTTATCAAGTTTTAAATAAAACGAAGAGCACTTAGCAGTATCATTTGAGCATGATTTAGTCTCTATTTAATACTTCAGAATTGTAAGAACCTTTAAATTGTCATCTAGTACTTTATCATTTACCATTATATAGATGGACAGAAGTGACAGTGATTCTAGAATTCCAGCTATTACTGTTTCAAGTAAAGAATTTGTGACAGTTTACCAAAAAGAAAAAAGCTTCTTCCTGAAATGATCATTTCCCTAGACCCACTGATAATTCTTATAACCAAGATTTGTAAAGCACTTGACAGTCTACCAGGCATTTTTAAACATTTTCTCATAATTCTGACAATACTCTTTTTATAGATGAGTGGAATGAGGCTGAGAGAAATTAAATAATTCATCCTCAGGTAGACAGAAAGCCCTTAAGCAGTGAAAGCTACCAGCTTCAACCTGGGTTTTGTGACTCCACAGTATACGTTCTTCTGGATCTCCTTTGAATTAATTATCTGACCATTCTTTTCCCAACTTCCTTCCAGACTCCTCTTTCTATTCCTTAGGTGGTGCCATCAGACCAGTTCAGGCCTTACCTGTGCTATCATCTTGCATTATACACGCCTCCCCTGACCTGTTTCCACTCTCCACATACCCCGGAGGGTCCACGTCCTTCTCCAGCCAACTCTCTAACCTCATTCAAGATGCACAGTAGACCTGACTCTGTTACATTCTCCTCTGTGTTTTTAGCACCTCGTGTTTTGTATAAAGCACCTCATTTCATATCTGATCCCAGACCTCCCAAAAGACCTAAGGGATCGAATGAGAAGAGAGAAGTACTTGATTCAGGAGATGATGTATGAAGCAGAACTGGAACGTCTCCAGAAGGAACGAAAGGAGAGGAAGAAGAATGGAAAAGCACACCACAACGAGTGGCCGTGACCATGTAGGTGAGAGGTGTGCTCAGCATCTGAGGCCACTCCAAGGTTGAGTGGGTGCTTTAAAATCCCTGAAGCAAAGCTTACCATTGTTGCAGTAACAGGGATCAAAATAAACTCCTTAGAAGCTTCCCAATCCAAAAAAAAGCTTGTTTTTCATTTTAATCATTGCAAATTTTGCTTGATCTTCCCCTCGCACATACCTTCTGCAACACTCCTCTGCCTTCTTGTCAGACTCTGGCCTATCAGTCATGGTCCTCAGCAATTGGCCTAGGTGTTCCCTGAAACAAAGCTTACTCTCTCCTTTCCTCCAGCCGGGCTGGTTTCTCTAGTATCCCCAGGGAAACAAGCCTGTTCTTTCTGGGTGGGTGGGAGACAGACATTAGCAAAGAGAATTCTTCCTGAAAGTCTCAGCAGCCAGAGACTAAGGTGCAACAGGGCTCTCCTGGGCTGCAGGACCAGTAACTGATGAAGAATTTCTTCTGGCCCCACCATTACTGGCTGCTTTCTTCCCAAACAGGTCATTTCTAATTTTTGCTTGAAAGCATGGTATCTGCCTGTCTGTCTCTGTTTCCCCAATAGTTGGCAGGATGTGATGTTGCTTCAGACTGCCCTTCTGACTCAGTCTGTTCACCCATAAAACAAGCATAAAAATATTTATACCGTCCCTGACTCTGTTTGGGGTTACAAATTCTTTGAATGCCTTTGGTGCATGGTAAGTAGAAACCATCACACATCATGTTTTAAAGCAATTGTGTAAACATCAGATCTTTATGCCTTCTTTTCTCTTTCCAGAAAATAGTCCCTTTCCAGGCCAAGGACCTGAATTCTGTTTACTTCTCCTGGCTGTGCAAAAGCACACTCAAGTGAATGACTAAAAATGCAACCGCAGTGCATGTTGCAGATATCGGCGGCCGCAGGAGGGTCAGCATCCAGTAGAGGACTGGCGTTGGAGTCACACTGCTGTGAAGTCACGTTGCAGTCCAGCGCATAATTGCTATCTATCCATAGACCATTCTTGACCAAGCAAGCATGCACATGTGGGCAGTTACATTCTCAAGTTTTTAAAATCAAGGGGAACTTGTATACTGGGCCTGTTTTTCAGCCTGTTTGCTACCTTTTTTGCATTCTATCCCATGTGAATTTTACAGACACTGGGCTAAAAAGGATATTTAGACACATGGACACACATTCCTAGAATGTCATCATATGGTCCTAATTCCATGTCACCAACAACACAGACAAGACCCTGTTTACAACTTTCTCTTTCCTTTTTTTTTAATTTTAGACCTTTCTGAGAAGATTATTATATATGACATATCTATAGCTATGTGTATGGCCATAGATGTATTTCTGTGTGTACATATGTATAGTCATGTATTCCTGCATATGTACATACAAATACAGAGATATATAAAGTAAATAGAAATTCCTTACTTGTAAATAGCCAAAAAGTACTGACCTGAATGATGAATTTTCACATTTAAATAGTCATCAACATGAAGCCATGATTAATGCTTGTATAATGTGATGCAATAAAATTTAAAATAAATTTATGCACATGGAATATTTTCAGCTGGCTCTTCTGAAATTCTGTTGTCTTTTTGTCCCACAGAATAAGATGAATCACAGAATAAGTGGAATCTTTAATGTGAGGAGAATATCTGAGGGACTTTGCAGGAAATCACATGTTTATTGGATAAATGCATGCAAAAACAAACAGTACAGCCATATATCAGCATATGTTTCTGAAGAACTTTTTCCCCAATCTTGACGGTGGAATATTTTAAATATAAGCCATAATGAATATGCCACAGTTTGAGGATTTGATAACCTACCCAATTTTATAAGTCCTCATAAGACTAGAATATTAGAAATACCCTACTTCAACACTATAATCTTCATTTAAACCTCAGCTGTCTGCAATTAACAATTGCAAAAATACAGAACTAACCTAAGTGCCCATCAACCAACGAGTGGATAAATAAAATGTAGTATATATACCATGGACTAGTAGTTAGCCATCAACAGGAACAAAATAATGATTTTTGCAGCAACTTGGTTGGAGCTAGAGGCCATTATTTTAAGTAAAGTAACTCAGGAATGGAAAACCAAATATCGTATGTTCTCACTTATAAGTGGGAGCTAAGCTATGAAGATGCAAAGGTATAAGAATAATATAATGGACTTTGGGGACTCCAGGGGGAAGGGTGGAAGGAGGGTGAGTGATAAAAGACTGCATATTGGGCATAGTGTACACTGCCTGGATAACAGGTGCACCAGAATCTCAGAAATCACCATTAACGAACTTATTCACATAACCAAAAACCACCTGCATCCAAAAAAAAACAAGAAAAAAAAAAAAAAAAAAAAAAAAATTAAAAAAAAAATCTCTGTTGTCTGGATCACTCACGAATGTAGTGATTCCAAACAGTTATCCAAATAGTTAGCAACCAGGCTGGGCGTGGTGGCTCATGCCTGTAATCCCAGCACTTTGGGAGGTCAAGGTGGGTGATTTGAGGTCAGGAGTTCAAGACTGGCCTGGCCAACATGGTGAAACCCTGCCTCTACTAAAAATACAAAAATTAGCCAGGCATGGTGGCGGGCACCTATAGTTCCAGCTATTTGGGAGGCTGAGGCAGGGGAATCACTTGAACCCAGGAGTTGGAGGTTGCAGTGAGCTGAGATCGCGCCACTGTACTCTAGCATGGGCAACAGAGCGAGACTCTGTCTCAAAACAAAACAAGACAAAACAAAACAAATAGCAAGTAGGGTTAACCTTTAAACTAGCAAAATATATGTTGCCTGATTTTTTAAAGTAGAAACCTGTCTATAAATGCCATATACTTTCCAGATTTCTTATAGGAAGGAAATCGTATCCTTCCATTGATAATTCAGTGGCATCGCTGTAAAACTCCAACTTTTCTACAAATGTGTCTACCAAACCTTGACCCCTGGGCTCCCCTAAAGCCTCCCATTGCACAGTCTGCCCTACTCACTCAGACTCTTTCCCCTGTGCAGTATTCCTCTCCTAGGACATGCATATCCATCTTATAGCCCCAGATAGCTTGTAAGTGACTGTATTAGTCTGTTCTCATGCTGCTAGTAAAGACATACCCGAGACTGGGTAATTTATAAAGGAAAGAGGTTTAATTGACTCATAGGTCCACATGGCTGGGGAGGCCTCACAATCATGGCAGAAAGCGAGTGAGGAGCAAAGTCACATCTTACATGGTGACAGGCAAGAGGGCTTGTGCAGGGGAACTGCCCTTTATAAAACCATTAGATTTTGTGAGACTTATTCACTATCATGAGAACAATATGGGGGGAAACGGCCCCCATGATTCAGTTATCTCCACCTGGTCCCGCCCTTGACACGTGGGGATCATAACAATTCAAGGTGAGATTTGGGTGGTGACACAGCCAAACCATATCAGTGACAGAGGGCAAGAAATCCACCTTCCCCTTCTCCTTCCCCTTCCCCATTGCCCAACAGTGTGATGCCTTTACACAAGTTTTCAGTGCTTCTTAAATGACTCTAAAAGGGAGACAATAACATGTAATCAATTTAAATTCACTTTCCTGTAACTATATATTTCAACATGAAAGAACTAAGGGTAGGACCTCAACTTCATATAGTCCTGTACTCTAGAGAAGGCGTTAAAGCTACTCAGATCACATGTGATATGTAAGCGCCAGTTACTGTTTTCCCAAAACAGACATTAATTTCCCAAGTTGCCCATTGACTGTCAGCATTTAGACACCAATTTTATAACATTTTCAACAAAAAAAAATTAAAGAAGACTTGCTTAACAATCCTTTTAGTGGTTAAAACCACATGAGTGGTTTTAAATACTTAACTGTTCAATTTAGATTCCACTAATCCCCTGGCTGGAAAGAGTAAATAGTAAAGCTGTTACCAGTGGGTCACAGCTTGCATAAACGTTAGCCCCAATGAGGCAATCTTGAACCTTCATTAATTCAGACCTCACTAATTAGGAAGTTGTGATCATTTGGATAGACTGAGGTCCATTATACAAAACAAGTTCTATGAACAAAGAAGAAGAAACAGTCCAATCATTTTGTGTGTGAGAGACAGAGTTTTGCTCTTGTTGCCCAGGCTGGAGTGCAGTGGCGCAATCAATCTCGGCTCACTGCAACCTCTGCCTCCCAGGTTCAAGCGATTCTTCTGCCTCAGCCTTCTGAGTAGCTGGGAGTACAGGCACCCACCACCATGCCTGGCTAGTTTTTTTGTGTTTTAAGTAGAGATGGGGTTTCACCGTATTGGCCAGGCTGGTCTTGAAGTCCTGACCTCAGGTGATCTGCCCGCCTCTGCCTTCCAAAGTGCTGAGATTACAGGTGTGAACCACCACGCCTGGCCCCAATCATTTTTTTAAATATTTGTTACTATTTTATTGACACAAAACTTCAAAAACTTGTACTCAAGGATGTATTCCTAGATAATAAAAGCATAAAATAAAAGTGTTTGCTATGGGGTATGAGTGAGAAGGGATAAACAGGCATCCGAGGTGCTGGCAATGTACTATTTCTTGAGTAGTTGTTCTACAAATCATTTTTAAAAGAATCATTTATATAACATTTATTTGCTAATTATAAACCCAATTTTTATTTTTTCCTACTAATTTTCATGTAGTCCAGTATTTCTCAAACTCTACCATACATCAGAATCACCTGGGCCCTGCCGCCACCACCGTTTCTGATTCAGTAGGTCTATGGTGGACCAGGAAATTTCAATTTTGATAAAGTACCTAGATAACGTTGATTCTATTAGGAGGGGGCCACATTCTGCAAACTACTGATCTAATCAATATCTTATGGCCATAATTTGAATCACTTTAAAATACTCTACAATTTAAGCTGAGTTTAACCAATTTTATCTGATTGTATAATATTTTAGTGAATTACCACCCTGGTAGAAAGGCAGGTGGGCAGCAATTTCAAACTGTAATCTTAGTTACAGTAGCAATTATCAGTTAACCATATCATTCAATACAGATCACTGCTGTGCAGGCCTCCCAGCTGGGTGGAGCACAGGGTGTTTCTTGATGGGTTGGGTCAGTGTCACACAAAGGTCCTTCACCTTGGCCTGCATTTTGCATTAACCCAGAATACTGAGAATAACTCTTCCCAAGTCCAACCAGCACCCCTGCCAGTTTAGGAATGAGTTTACATCAACATGTACAACAGAGCAACTCTATTCCGATTATGGGCTCTGGAGTCAGATAAAACTAAGTTTGGATCCAAGGTGTAAGACAAAGGACTTAAGTTTTCTAAGATATAGTTACTTCATGGGGTGGACACCATGGTATGCTGCCAAGGTCCCTCTTCAATGAAAGATGTCTTGCCCAAGCTTTTGGGAGTGCTGTTGGCAGACTCCCTCCAGCTCTCAGGCTCCTCCAGACTGTTTCATTGCAGAGGGTCACCTGGTCTGAGACCTGCCCCTTCCTGTGGCAGCCCACATCAATGACTAATGGATGCACAAATATGAAAGCCTGGCAATATTAGGACAATTGTGAAGGGCTCCCTCACTTCAGAGCTCTCTTTGGGGAGACTCTGCTTGAGCCTGCATTGTAGCTCAACCTCCACCTCTACCCAAACCTCCTTCCCTCTTCTTTCTTCCATAGGTATTGATCCTAAATAAATGCCAAGCACACTACCCTCCATATTAGAGTCTGCTTCCCAGGGAATCAAGCCTGCAACATTTTTTTTTTTTTTAAAGTGGACAAAAACTCTAAGATGTGGGAATCCTACAGATTCGTTCATTCATTAAATATTTATTGAGCCAGCCAATTCTGTTCTGGATGCTAAGAATATAGCAGTGAACACAGATGTCTAATTTGAAGGGAAACGATTAGGAAGAGCATTAAGGTTGAAATCAATCATTAGCTACAGTATCGATTGACTACTTGATATAAAAAGAGAATAAAAGAATCGTATCTCTTCCTCTCAGCACTACTCCCCATCCGCCTTTTTAAAATTGCCTCAGCTTGTAATATTCATGTTCTATTCTGCAACCATAGATTCTTGATTACCTAAGCAGGTCTCAGCCTGATTGAACTTTACTGCCACGTAGATTTCCTTGCCTACCTCCATGCTGCCCTTGGGAGCTTGAAAGTCATTATACTGTTTTTCCACTACCCTGGGTTGTAGAAAATTGTGAGGCTGTTTAAAGACCTATTCCCCTAGATACCTCAGGCAGCAATTTCTTCTTCTAATGCTCACAAAACAAGGTAAAATCTCTCTAACTTCCCAAGGCCCTATGCCTGCTTAGAAACACCACCCAGTTGTGTCTTTCCTAAGGTCTTGTGACTGTAAGCTCTATCCAAAAGATGGGGAACAGATTTTGTCAGCTTTTAAATTCCACAAACCGATGGTGGTTTGTTGCCACCATCCCAGAGCTCATCATATGGTGTTAGGACACAGAGAACCAGTGGGAATATAGTTCTCAGAGACTTGATAATACATTGGTGCTCACCTGGGCCCTCCAACTTTCCCAGCACAGGAAATCCATTTCCACTTTAGGGTTGGGGAACCTAGCTCCTACCATCCAAGCTGTTTTATTATTGTCAACATAAGAGGCTAAACTTTGGATCATTGGTTAATGCTCCGAATATCCCACCACTATCCTTTCCTCTGAACCCTCTCACACTCTTCTCTGATTGATCACTTCACTTGTAGACTCCCTTCCTACCTCATGGGGCCAGACCCTTGCCTCTCCAAAGGGATATAAAACAAGGCATTCCTTGAATCCCTCCTACCATTTATTTTCAGTCTTGCTCTTCCTGGGCATCCTGGCTTCCACCCAGTGTTATATAATGATGCCATGCTTGGTTTCAGCAAAAAGGCAGAGCTATGTATTTCTCTCTCCTCTTAACTTTCCACCTCTCTCATCTGTTTCCTTTTTTTCTCTGTCCACTTCCACAACTGGTCTTGTTATAAATTGCACTGTATTTTGTATGTCTTATTTACTAAAATGTCATGTTTCTACTGTGACTTAAATGGGTGAATAGGAGGCTTTATATTTCTGTCCCATTCTGTGACTTTTCTCTGTAACTCAGAGAACTTCAATTAAAAAAAAACCTCTCTAACCCAAAGAATGGCAAAAAAAAGTTTGCAATTTATGTATCTAAGGGGTTTATATCTTAAGTATATTAATTGCAAGTCTCAAATGTAAAACTTCTGAGAACTCTTACAACTCAATAATTAAAAAAAAAAAAACGAGCCAATTTAAAAGTGGGCAAAGGATTTGATTAGACATGTCTCCAAAGAAGATATACAAATGGCCAATAAACATGAAAAGATGGTCAATGTCATTAGCAATCAGGGAAATGCAAATCAAAGTCACAATGAGATAGCACTTCACATGCATTACAATGGCCTTAATAAAATATACAGATAATAAGTGTTGTCCATGTGGAGAAATTGAAACCCTCATACACTGCTGGTAGGAATGTAAAATAGTGCAGCTGCTTTGGAAAATAGGCTGGCAGTTCCCAAAATGGTTAAGCATAGAATTACCATATGACCCAGCCATTCCACTGCTAAATATATCTCCCAAAGAACTGAAAACATATGCTTACGTAGAAACTTGTACACAAATGTTCAGAGCAACATGTTTCTTAATAACCAGTAAGTGGAAACAACACAAATGTTCATCAACTGATCCATGCATAAATAAAATATGGGATGGGGTTTCTTTCGGGGGTAATGAAAATTTTCTAAGATTGTGTTGATAATTGTACAACTCTGTAAATAGAAAAACCATTTAGTTGCACATAAATGAATGAGTTGCACAGCATGTTAATTGTGTCTCAGTAAAACTATTATGCAAAAACAAAAATCTCTCACTGTCCTTCAGCTTTCATGTGTTCTGCTTATATTATTCTATTTTGCATGTTGCTTTGAAATTGCCATGTGTGATGGTTATCTCCTCATACCTCCACAACCCAGGATTGAACAAGTTAAAAGAATCATAACAGAGAGCTAGACTTTCCTGACTGCTACAAAACCATTGAACTTCTGGGTAAAATGTTACAAAATAAGCATTTTAATGCATAGTCAAATTTATAAGAATAAAAGAGAAGCTCCAGTCCCAGATTTGAAAAGGAAATCAAATCATAGCAATGAAGCCAGGAGATGTTGAGGAATAAGTGCAGGTATAGACTTGCTGAGTTCTTCTGTTTTCATGGGAGGAAAAATGAGGTTTCTGCCTACAGAATGTAAAGAAGCTAGAAGTTGATTCCAGGTATCACCAAAAGCCTGACATCTTAAAGAACGGCCTGATCAGTTAAAAGGGGATTTTTAAAAATATACCAAAAGGCTTAATGAAGTATTAAGAAAGTTTGCTTCTAGCCAACTCTTTGGATGGAAAACAAACAAAGTTACTTGAGGCATCAAAACTTAAGCCCTGTGCTTAAGTTTTGTGCCATGGGTCTAGGATGCAAATTTATATTATGAACCTAAAAGAAAAGCCCTAACTTGAGATGATAATTTAAAGTTGTTTGAAGGCCATTGAAACAACTAGGGCACAGCAAAATCTAATTTAAAACTATGTAGGGACTCTTTCACTAACTACAGCTCAAGGAACTGTCACTAGAAGAAAATGCAGCCTCTTCTGAAGATAAACGCCCAGATAAAAATGATCAATTACATAATAAAAGGAACCACCAAGACAGAGAGTATGCAAATGAACTAATAAAAGAACTAGCACCCCAGTAATTCCAGATAATATAACAAAATTAAGGAGTCATAAATATGGTTAAAATTATTGAAGTGATAAAATAATGACTGAAAATAATAATGAAAAAATCCAATATTATGAATAAAAGAATAGCAAATTTTGAAAAGAAGCATATCCAACTCTAGAAATGAAAAAAGTTAAGTCACTGAAATGGAGAACTGTATGGACAAATTAATAGCAGACTTAGAAACAGCTGGAGTGGGAAATGAAAGAAAATATCTGAGAAAATTGTCCAGGATGCATCACGTAAATACGAAAAGATGGAAAAGATGAACCAAATTAGGAGATATGAAGGACAGGATTTAAAAGGTACAACATACATCTAACAGGAATTAAAGAGGCACAGAATAGAAAAAATATGGGAAAGGGGAAATATTCGAAGAGATAATTCCTAAAACATTTCCAATATTAAAGGTATGACTCTCTAGATTGAAGAAACAAAAGTCCCAAGGAGGAAATAAAAACAAATTCATACCCAGACTCACTGTGGCAAAACTAGATTAAAAGCATAATAGAGAGTAAATTTTACATGCACTTACAAAGAAAAGAGTGCTTACAGTTGCCCCTTGGAACAACATAGGTTTGAACTGGAACGTTCCACTTTTACATGGATTCTTTTCAAATGAATGCAGATTAAAAATACACCAAAAATGAAGTATTTGCAGGAGGTGAAACTTGCATATATGGAGAGTCAACTTTTTGTACACACGAGTTCTGCAGGGCTGACTATAGGACTTGAGTATGCGCAAATTTTGGTTACGTTGGGAGTCCTAGAATGCATTATCCACATATATTGAAGGCTACTATATCTCCAAGGGATAACAACTAGGCAGACAGCAAACATCTCAACATCAGGAATAGACACCAAAAGATAATGGAAGAATATTTAAAAATATTGGGTGAACTATCAAACTGAAATTTGTTAACCAGATAAATTGTCATATAAGAGTTAATCTAATATTTTCAGATTAACAAATTTTCTGAAAAATTTAGCAGAAAATTTGAAGTTTCTGTAAAATGTGAGAAAAATAATATTAACAAAAAAGATGCAATACTTTTGCACCAACCTAATACAAGAAAAGTAGTAAGCCACTGAAATA
Organism: Colobus angolensis palliatus; assembly: GCF_000951035.1. Classification (NCBI taxonomy): domain Eukaryota; kingdom Metazoa; phylum Chordata; class Mammalia; order Primates; family Cercopithecidae; genus Colobus; species Colobus angolensis. Next base: position 12,427,942 of record NW_012110919.1, read on the forward strand.
CCTTCCTTTCCCACAAATAACCAGCTACTAATAGTCTATGGAACCTCACCATGAATAAAACAATAGTAGAAAGAGAAGGAGATGAAGACAATGATGAAGAAGGAGCAGAAGAAGGAGAAGAAAAGGATAAAAGGAATGGTTACAAATTGCTTATTTTTTTAGTATCACTAATAACTCATAGATTTAATTTATTTCATTTTTAAGAAGTTCTCTGGGTTGAGAACTGTTGCTGGAACCCAGTAGGTCTGAAACTGAGCATCCTATCCTACACCAAGTTTTCTATGGTAACCTACCTTATGAATGGCACCATGTCCACCCAAATGCCTAAGCAGAAAAACATAAGTAATTTCTGACATCTTTCTTCCCAATAATGTACCAAGTCCTGTCAATTCAATCCTCTCATATGTATCTATCTTTCTTCATCCTCATTACCACCATCATAATCTAGGCCACCATTTTCTCTCACAAAGACTACAACACAGACTCCTAAATAGTCTCCTGATCCTGAGGCATACTCCCTTCCACCCATCCATTCTTCACTTTATAGCTACGGTGAACTGAGCTTTCAGAAATCCAAATTTGATCATATCGTATGTCTCTTCTTACAACTCTTCAATGGTTTCTTATCCCCATAAGGATAAAGTCTAAAACCTCAAGCATGACTTCCCACAATCTGGCTGGTGCCTATATACATACTCTTCTTATGCACCATGATTCCTCCATCCTCTAGGCTTTAGAGCATGTGGTTCCCTTTGCCTAAACCATTTCTTCTTTTCCTTTCCTTTGCTTAGCTAATGATTATACATCTTTCAAATCTGAGCTTATTCTTCACCTAGTCAGGAAATAACTGGATTGGGCCCCTTGTTGTACATTCCTGTTACTCCCTAGTATGATACTTACGTCACTTAGCACATTACAATGCTCCAATTGCAATACTTATCACACTGTGACCATGAAACAGTAAAAGAACTAACATATCTAACTCAATTTTTGTTTAAGGAACCTTTACCCGTTTCTGCTTGTAGGCTAGGATCATTTTAGAGCATGGAGATAATATGCTGAATTAGTCCGTTCTCGCATTGCTGTTAAATGTAAGAAACTACCTGAGACTGGGTAATTCATAAAGCAAAGAGGTTTAATTGGCTTATGATTCTGCAGTCTGTACAGGAAGCATGTCTGGGGAGGCTTCAGGAAACTTACAATCATGGCAGAAGACAAAGAGAAAGGAGGCACATTTTACATGGCTGGAGCAGGAGGGAAAAGAGCAAAAGGGTAGGTGCTACACACTTTTAAACAACCGGATCTCATGAGAACTCACTCATTATCACAAGAACAGCAATGGGGAAGTCTGCCCCATGATCCAATCAACTTCCAGCAGGCCCCTTCTCCAACAGTAGGGATTACAATTCCACATGAGATTTGAGTGGGGACACAAATCCAAACCATATCATATGCAAAGAAACAATCACGTAGTTTTTGAAACTAACTCTGTGATTAAAAGGAAAGTATGTAAACAACTATGTTTCATTAAAGATTTATAGGAGCATTGTGACCTGACCAAGGAAAAAGAAACTCTCAACCTCCTTAGACCCTTGTTGGTGCCCAGATGTCTGCAATTGTCAGTCACCTCTTGATCCCGCCCATCTTTCCTTCTCCCTGCTCTTAACATAAAAATAATCTGCCATTTGTATTGACTTATGATGTTACTTTAGGACAACAGTTTACCGTCTTTTTGGTCTGCTGGCTCTCCAAATAAACCTGCTTTTCCTCCCACCAACTCTCTTCTCTCTTTAGTCTTCAAGTGGCAAGCAGGCACCTCTGTGTTCAGGTTACAACACTTTACTGTAACTACTTGTATTTTGCCCATTTTCTGTATTAAACAATAAACTCAGTGATGGCAGTGATGAGTCTCTTATTTATTATAATATTATTAATATTATTGGTAATGGATGACATGACTAACTACAAGACAACAAAGTTTCCCTAACATTAAATTTGAGAATTACACACATCTAGTCACAGGCTGGTGTCAAGACCCCAAGCATCCCTATGGAAGCAGGCTCTTTTTATCACTAACCCTTATCTCATGACCAAAAGCAAGTATTCCAATTTGTGTTGAGTGCCTTCCATGTTCTACATCTACTAGAGAAATTACTGAACAGAACCAGCAAAAATCTTGACCTCTTGGAGTTTTTATTTTATTGGGGAATGACACACAACAAACAAGTAAAATATAGTGTGTTCACTAATAATAGAGACAGGAGAGAAAGCAAGCAAGGGGGATAGGTGCATGGAGGAAGGAAGTTGCAATTTTAAATAGAGATCAGAGAATACCTCACCTAGAAGATGACATCTGAATAAAGACCTGTAGGAGCTGAAAGGGTGAGCCAAATGGATATTGAGTAGGATGTTGTAAGCAATGCACAAGACCATGAGGTAGGAACATGTTTTTAGGGAATGGCAAGGCCTGGCATGGAGTAATAGAGGTAAAAGAGATCATGGGAGGAAGGGGTTGGAAGGCATAGATCATGCATATTCTTTAAGCAGGCGGATGCCAAAGAGAAATGGAAGTGGAAAGGAATAAGATATACATGTCTGATTCCTCTCTCAGACTTACTGATCACAAAAAGTCACTTCCTGTTTATATAGGGAAAGTAGGCAGGAAAGGGGCAGAGAGAGAGATACAGAAAGTTACTCTAACGGACAGTTCATCCACCCAGATGGAAACATCAGGAATAGAGACTATGTGCCACCTAAGAGATACCTGTGCACAGTACATCAAAATGACTAGAGCTAGAGGTAAGTATAAGGTCATGATCCCTCATGGAATGTGTCAAGAGTTAGAGAAGTGATAGGTAAGCTGGGTTCTAACAACTGAGCAGGTGTTTTTCAAACAAAGATCTGAGAAGTAGACAGAGGATGGGTAGCCTAGACAAACAAGATAGCATGTAAAATAACAAGAAAACAAGAAAGTGGGTGGTATATTTAGCACATATGGGAAGCTCGATGTGACAAGCCTACATAACATGTGAAGGAGGATACCAATAAATACTTCTGAGAAGCCCATCAGGCTAAGGGATGGGGCTGTTATTCTGTAGTCGTAGAGATCTTCAAGCAGAGGAGTGAATCATCAGATTCGGTTTCCAAAGAGACAACTGTGGACTGAAACAGTAGTTTTCAAAGTGTGGCTCCCAGACCAGAAGCAACATCATCCTCAGGAAAATTTTGAGCAAGGTAAATTCTTAGGACCCAGCTGAGAACTGTTAAATCAGACACGCTGGGGTGAAGCCCAGCAATCTGGGTTTTAACCAGCCCCTCCAGGTGCTTCTGATGAACACTGAAGTTTGAGAAGCTCTAGAATAGAATGAGCAAAGCCCAGTAACAGACCAGATCCTAATACAGAAGAGAATAAAGGTCTGGCTTTGGAAAGTTGCGGAGAGCAGAAATGGAGAGAATCCCGAATCGTTGACGCACACGTGTGAGTGAGTAAGGGGTAAAAGAAGCCTTTTTCAATGAAGAAGGGAATAACAAATATGTGATTGCAAGATGGGAATGAGTAACAATGTAGCTGACAACTTCCAAATATTCTTTCTTTGATGAATTTAAATGATAGAGACTTGATTTGACCTTCAAAGTGAAAGGTTATGCCAAATTTCCTATATATGGAAAATCTGCATTTTGCCTAACCAAGACTTGAATAGGTAGGAAGTAAGTAGGTGCTTTAAATGAGATGACCAACAGGCAGAACAGACAAGTGGAAACTTCAGGCTAGGGGAAATGCTGGCAACTGCTTCTTTGATATGTGGCTCCAAATTGGGTGATTGGGTATAAACATGGTCATCTTTGGCACCTAAGTTCTCTAGCTTAGTTGTCCACTTAATTTTATACCCCACAAGCAAAACTACAGCTTTGAGATATAAAATAGAATTTTAAAACTTCAAATTGATATTTTTTCAAGAGAAAGAAAAAACACTCAGGTTAAGAACTTCTGTTTCTATTTTAAAGTCCTGATATTATCAACAATTAACTTGGACCAACTTTTAAAAGATTAAATTACCCCAACTAAAAATCAGATTGGAACAACTATTGAGTATCTGCCTAAAGGAAAAGAAGTCACTATGTCAAAAAGACACCTGTACACACAGGTTTATCACAGCACGATTCATAATTGCAAAGATATGGAATCAACCTAAGTGCCTATCAACCGATGAGTGGATAAAAAATGTGATACACACACACACACACACACACACACACACACACACACACCATGGAGTACTACTCAGGCATAAAAAAGCATGAAATAATGTATTTTGCAGCAACTTAGATGGAACTGGAGGCTATTATTCTAAGTGACGTAAGTCAGGAATGGAAAAGCAAATACCACATGTACCTTTTTTTTTTGAGATGGACTCTCGCTCTGTTGCCCAGGCTGGAGTGCAGTGGTGTGATCTCAGCTCACCACAACCCCCACCTCCCAGGTTCAAGCAATTCTCCTGCCTCAGCCTCCCAAGTAGCTGGGACTGCAGGTGTGCACCACCACACCCAGCTAATTTTTGTATTTTTAGTAGAGACGGAGTTTCACTATGTTGGCTGGGCTGGTCTTGAACTCCTGACCTCGTGATCCACCCACCTCTGCCTCCCAAATTATATTTTTCTTTAAAGTTTACATTCCCTCTATCTGAATAATCCTGCTGACTCCTAAATATATTTTAACATTTCCATGACACATATTTTTAAGAGAAGGCACTATCTCTACATCATGATATTGCAAATTAACAGCTCTATTTTTTTTTAAATCTGGCAAACGACTTTTGTCTCAAACTTTGATTCCCAATCATACTGAAATATTAAATAACACTATTTGAGTTAGTAAAGTGCTATTTTGCCAAAGAGCTCAACCTGATCTTTTCTACTGACATTGTTTCTGTGAGGTAGGTAGGAACTTAGTGCTATGTACCATTGTTAGAGGAGATTGGGGTCAATTCAAGGGTATACAACTTGTCAACAGTAAAACAGACATTGACAGACAACTTGTGTGGCTTTTCCCGCACTGGTGTTTTTATCATTCAAAATAACTAAGAGTAGCAGATTATGTAATTTATGTGACAATGGATTAACATTTTACTCTTATTTAGTTTTATCCAAAAATTTAGAAATTAAGATAAATTATTTTAGTTAATAATATTACATTGCTTTCTGAAGAATTCTATCAGGCATTCTCATATGTTTATAAAACTAAAATATTGATAGTTCTAAATGTCACAAAAATATACTTTGTCTAAAGGAAAATTAACAAGAACAGAAACATCAAGTTTCTCATTAAGAACACATGGCGTAACTCCCTGGCAATCAGATAAGACAAAAAGTTAAGTGACCTGACTTTGACTTCCAAAACTGAAGCACTTTACGCACATGTGCATTTAGAATTATTAAACAAATAACCATAGTTCAAAACACATTCATGTAAAACAAACAATATATCTTTCTACTTATTAAAACATTGTAGAAAGACTCTGAAAAATTTGATATTTGTTTACAAATATAGTGATTTAAAAATAACATATATCCACATAAGAAATATACGAATATATAGTTAATTTATTTTTATTATTTATTTTTATTTATTTATTTATTTATTTTGAGACAGGGCTCCATCACCCAGGCTGGAGTACAGTCACATAATCACAGCTCACTGCAGCCTCGACCTCCTGGCTCAAGCAATCTTCCCACCTCAGCCTCCTAAGTAGCTGGGACTACAGACACACACCACCGTGCCCGGCTAATTCTTGTATTTTTTGTAGAGATGGAGTTTCGTCACATTGCCCAGGTTTATGTAGTCAATTTAAATGTTATATAAACCTCTCTTTCTTCTTTTCAGAGACAAGATTTCACTCTGTTACCCAGGCTGGAGTGCAGTGGTGTAATCATAGCTCACTGCAGCCTCAAAATCCTGGGCTCAAGCTATCCTCCTCCCACCTCAGCTTCCCTACTAACTGGGACTATAAGTATGTGGCAATATGCCTAGCTAAGATTGATTGATTGATTGATTGATAGAGATGAGGTCTAACTATGTTCCCAGGATGGACTTAAACTCCTGGCCTCAAGCAATCTTCCTGCCTCAGCCTCCCAAATGTTGGGATTACAAGTGTGAGCCACCATGCCCAGCCATTTTTTTTTTTTTATTTCTTAACATTGTCAGTTAGCAACCTCTAAATGTACAGGGTGTGATTACCTAAATAACATGTATCAGAAAATAAGCATAAAATTATTTAATCATAAAAACATTTGTATGTATCTAAATGTTTCTCTTATGTTTCTTAAAAAAATTGAAAAGCTTAAAAAAGAACTTTTAAACAGCATCTAATGTGGAAACTGTACAAAAAATAAGTTATTGATAAAATCCTATAACCAAACTCTTAGCTGGGAACATAGCAAAATAAACAGCTAAGCAACTTTGAGACTACTACTTAAAAATTTTAAAACATGGAACAAAGCATTTTTTGAGTCCAGACATTAAAAAAAAAACATAGTGTTTGCCTATATAATTTAGCTCTTTAACTGGATAAATATACTAACATTTCAAAATTTCTATGTATCTTTAATCAATATGTATCTTTAAGTTTAATTGATTGCAAATTATTTGGCATTCAAAAGTTCAACTTAATAGCATTAAGTGCAGTCATCTAACTCCATGGAGCTTAACCATTTTGAAGAATATTCTTGGATCATCAAATCCATAAGTACCTACATCAAGTATATGTTAGTACCAAGCCAATGGGAGTTCATAATTTATAGTCTGGGACTTGATAGGCCAGGATTGGGGGTGGCATGATTCACTTGAGTGTCTTGAGACACATCCAAACCCAGGGCAATAAATGGAAAATTATGACGACAAGCTCAGGTAGAGTGCACAACAAAACCCAAGCTGATAGATCAGAAACTGGGCATGCAGATAAAAATAAAGACAGTATCAGCAGCCGAAGTCCAGAAACTGTAGAAAACAAGCCAAAAGGCACAAGAATTAATGAACAGCACCAAGAAGACTTTGATCATTGGGTCCATGGTCTTTCGCAGACAGAATACTTATTGATTACTACCTTCCTGATCCAGAATCAGTTTGCAGGTTAGTATATGTCCTGGGCTGATGGGGAAATAAAAAGCAAAGATCCAGACAACACAGACCTGTTACCTCATTGCTCCCTAAGAATGGTGTATGTGGTAGGAGGGAAAAAAGCTCTTTTCAAGATGAATTATGATTTCAGCAATCTTCCAAACTTATATGCTAGCACCAAGGCATGGAAAATATTTTCAGTAATACCCAAATTTAAGAATATACTGTTGACAATCAAATACATGTGCCTATATGTGTATTAGCCTTTCAGCGTCTATGTAGTTATAATTTTCACAATTACAGCTTCATTGAAATAAAGGAAAGAGAGGGAAATGTCAATGCCAAAATTCTAAACCCCAGAGTAACATCAATTAATGATGTAGTAAGTGAAGATAGTCCAGGCTTTGTTTTAACAAAAACTTATCCCCCAAACATTCATGATACAACACACACACAAAGAAAACCTGATCCAATTATCTTAGAAAACATATAAAACTGAAACATCATTTAAGGGCATCTAGTATCAGAGCTGCTTCACAAACGAGTCCCATTGCTCTTGCCACTCTGATCTGAGAAGTTCAATTCAATGTGGTTGAAAGCAGGATTATCAGTTCCACCATCTTCCACTGGATGCGATTTATAGCTTAAAACACGCTTCTTCTAAAAGAAAATGTTAACATGGTGATTAGGGGGAAAAAAGAAGCTCTTCATTCATGTAATTCTAAATAATTGTTTCTACTATTTTTATTTCTCTACATCAGCTTTCTAATCTACTGAGGGAGAGAAATATAGAACAGGTATACTTCCTCAGAGGGTAGATATTCAACAGACACAGGTTACCAGAAGATAGATATAAAATGGCCCATCAGACAATAGATAAACAACAGATTTACATTATCAGAGGATAGACAGATATACAGAGAGCTATAACAGATATAGGTTATCAGCGGATAGACAGATATAGAGAGATATACAACAGATACAGGTTATCAGAGGATAGACAGATATTTGGAGAGATACAATAGATATAGATTATCAGAGGATAGACAGATTTAGAGAAATATACAACAGGTATAGCTCATCAGAGAATAGAGGGATATACAACAGTTATAGGTTATCAGAGGATAGAGAGATATGCAACAGATACAGATCATCAAAGGAAAGAGGATATACAACAGGTATAGCTCATCAGAGGATAGACAGATAAACAATAGGTATAGTGTATCAGAGGATATGGAGCTATGAAACAGATATAGATCATCACAGGATAGAGAGCTGTCCAACATATATAGATCATCAGATTATATAGGGTCTATACCTTCCTTGTCCATCACTTTTCAAGAAAGAGGCTGAGGACTAACTAGTGTTCTATCCAGGTAATAAAGCCCAGTTTCCTAACTCATGGTAAATGAAAGCCAACTCACTTTCTTAAAAATATCAAAATTGGATAAAAAGTCCTCTTTGGTTAGTATATATCTGGGGTCTAAGTTCTGTTTTCTTCCTCCTGGAAAAAAAAAAAGTACATGACTTACGTTGTTAAAAAGGATACCAGTAACTACACAGAGACATTCCATTATATAGGCATTTAACTTGTACACATTCAGCTCCATACATTCATAAAACACAAAGAGAAAGGGAAACTTAAAAATGCTGATCACTTAGCCTACAATTCCCCTTCCCTTAGTCAGCCCTGGGTCTTGAAAGCCTCTCACTATAATAAATATGAGTCTTGTTATATATATGTATAATATATATATATATATCACATATATGTATGTGAGATAGAGCAAAAAATGCAAGCCAATTGCTTCATCTGGTACTCAACTAGAGAAACAGTCATCTGGCCCAATGCTGGTAGGGAAACTGGTTTAAAAGCACCCTCCATGCCATCAGTAAAATATCAAACCATCTGCCTCTGCTTCAGACAGTGGAGCTGCTTTTCCCCCACTTTCGTGGCTACAAATATACATGTCTATGAAGAAATGCAGGAAATTCTGAACTGCTGAATAAATTATTTAAATGAAAATCAGTATTCTGACTGATGTTTGATCCAAATCCTCTTCCTTAAGGTTTTCTTTACAAAAAAAAAAAATCTATTCTGCTTTGGTATTTTTTGTGGATCAAAGAGGATGATTTTAAAAATTGTGTACCTCAAAGAGTGGTCCTCAAACTACCCTTACTCAAATCACTCAGAGAATGTACATAAAATGCAGATTCCCAGACTCTAGCCTGGACTGACCAAATTAGGACCTCTGCGGGTAGGACCCCTGAAGCCTGATTTTTATAAAATTTCCAAGAGGATCCTTATGCCCTCTAAAGTTTAAGAACCACTACTTTAGTACAAATACTAGACTTTTAATTATGGGAACCTCTGCTGTTCTGGAGACAGAATCAATTTTAAATGAATTCATGCAATGTTATTGAGTACCTGCTGTGTGCTGGAGATGCTGCTAGGTGCTAGAGAAACAGAGAAACAAAACAATCACTGTGCCCACAATTTGTGATCTCACTTAGGAAATGACTTGCCCCCATTTTCCTGATGAAAACATAGCCTTCTGCATAGTAAAAATCAGGGGAGTGCTGAGACGCCAACCAAGTCTGCAAGGCCTGAACTCTTATGGGAGTTTTAGTATACTACAATAGGTTGTAAAGTCTGTTTCCCAAGGAACATCAAAATCGTATGCTTCTCGAGAGTTTTCAAGGTACTCACTGCTTCTGTGAAGTAGGAATAAGTTATTTGTGAAGTTAATGAAGTCGAAGTGTCTTTTATTACTGGACCCCAGTCACTGAGGTAGAGCGTTACTTTTTGAAACAAAAGATATAGCTGTAATGCTTTTTCAGAATCAAAGCATTTAAAAGAAAAAAAGGAGTACTCAAAGGAGGTACTCTGATACTCCACTTTATTTTAAAAACTGAGCTAAATAAGGACCAAAGGGCAAATAGTACAGGGAGACTGGTTAGGTGTATTCCAGATCTGAAAAACTGAATGACTTCTGGGAAAAGATGAAAATCTGTCTTAAGACCGGGCATGGTGGCTCATGCCTGTAATCCCAACAATTTGGGAGACCAAGGTGGGCGGATCACCTGAGGTCAGGAGTTCGAGACCAGCCTGGTCAATATGGTGAAACTCCATCTCTACTGAAAATACAAAAATTAGCTGGGCATGGTGGTGCGTGCCTGTAGTCCCAGCTGCTTGGGAAGCTGAGGCCAGAGAATCCCTTGAACAGGAGGCAGAGTTTCCAGTGAGATGAGATCGCACCACTGCACTCCAGCCTGGGCAAAAGAGTGAGACTCCATCTCAACAATAACAACAAAAAAACTGTCTTAAAATATATCAAACTGGACCAAAAAAATTAATAAACCTACCGTGCTGGGAATTTTATTTTTGAGAAAGAGCACAGTCCTTTTGGAAAAGAAAGAGAATATTTTCCAACAACTGTTTGAGAAATAATGAATAGCAACAAATTTTATAATTATAAATACAAGTGTCACAGAAGTTTGAGAGACGGTGCTATCCCATTACCAAAAAAACATAAAATGATAGCAGGATTCTGTAAAGTGGCACAGTCCTGGCAACTTTGTAGCATGGAGCAAACAAAGACATCGGACATCCTTGAACACAGTGTATGATTTCTGACTAGTTGAAACACATGTTGAAGGAGGCAGTGCACCCTTCCCCTGGCATGGATGCTATGGATGCATATGTGTGAGGGGATGTAGGGAGTCAGGGAGCCCAGCACGTTTCACCAACTCCACACTACCCCGGCCCCAGCACTGTGATCTCTCACCTGGGTTACTGCAATAGCCTCTTCCCTGCCCTCGTTCCCCTACAGACTATTCTCAAAACTGGATCAGAGCACTCCTTTGAGAATTATTGGAAAAGTAAGTGAAAAAATATCCCACATAGTAGACCTAAAAGACACAGAGATGAAAAATAAGAGAGAAAAAAACGAGAAAATTAGAGGAACTGGCCATGATTCTGATTCAAATGTTTGACTAATAGGAGTTCCCAGAGAGAGAACACAGAAAATTATTTTTAAAAAAATAAAAATGAAGAAAAGAAAAGAAAAAAGAAAATGTCCAGAACTGAAGGACATGGATCTTCAGATTGAACGAGCCTTACTGAAGGCCTAGGCCAAGGCAGTCATTGTGAAAATGGGACACATGCAAAGTGTCAGCTGGTAGCACGGCACTATCACAACAGCAACATAGCAAGCTAGAAAAAAGTTCAGACATCCTCTCAGAAAAAAGAAAAGTTCTTTTCAGCCCTAGGAATTTCTACTCAAACAATCAACCCAGCATAAGATAGATTAAATAATTTTTTTCAGACACACAAAGTTTCCAAAACCTCTTCTTTTGTCTACTCATTCTTGAGAATATGCTATAGGATGTGTTCCATTCAATGAAGGGAGTAAATGAGAATGAGAAGTAATGAATACAGGCAGTAGAAAACCCAACACAGGAACAGGGGCCGAGAGAATTCACAGAATGAGGACAAAATGGAGTTCCAAGATAACCATTCTATAGCAATCCCAGAGAGCAATTTTTATACAATGTGTATCAATTTGATTTTTTAAAAATAAACATACTTTTTAAAAAAATGATAAACATGGCCGGGCGCGGTGGCTCAAGCCTGTAATCCCAGCACTTTGGGAGGCCGAGACCGGCGGATCACGAAGTCAGTAGATCGAGACCATCCTGGCTAACACGGTGAAACCCCGTCTCTACTAAAAATACAAAAACTAGCCGGGCGAGGTGGCGGGCGCCTGTAGTCCCAGCTACTCGGGAGGCTGAGGCAGGAGAATGGCGTAAACCCAGGAGGCGGAGCTTGCAGTGAGCTGAGATCTGGCCACTGCACTCCAGTCAGGGTGACAGAGCGAGACTCTGCCTCAAAAAAAAAAAAAAAAATGATAAACATTTGAAAAAAAGCCTCCACACTATGTTTAGATATAATCTGTCTATGCTTCCTTACAGTTTACAAAGAATGAATACGGGACAATGTAAAGATCATAGCATATTGGGTTATTGTAAAAATCTGTGTAAAATCCCTAACACCATAGTAGCTATGAAGTTTTTTTCAAGCATCTTATTTTTGTCTTACAGCAACTTGTGAGATGGGCAGGTCAATTATTTTTGTCCTCATTTTGCACATAAGAAAGCTGAGGCTCAGTGTAGCTACGTGACTTGCCCAAGTTCATGCAGGCCCTAAAGGGCAGAACCAAGATTCAAATAGAAATGAGTCTTCTGCTTTCTAGTCTAGACCTTCAGATTTCCCATGAGTAAAACAGAAGAAATAATTAAACTAGCTGTCAATAGGATCATAGTAAAATAACATAAAAAGCTACAAAACAGATACAGTAAAAACTGATATAGAGGTAAATAAAACAATACTAACGTTTAGATAGTTACCTGTTGGTAAACTGACAAGTATCCCCACTAATAATGTTACCAAAGTTCCAACAGTGCTGAAGTACAGATATGATAAAGAATACCAGTTATCCATCAGTGGAGTCCTAAGAGAGCAAAAGCACAACTGTAAGATTTCATGTAATGCCACTAGCAATTACCAGTATATACCAGTGATTCTCATGGCAAGGTCAAAATATAATATTCAATAATGTTTTTAATGTCACAACTTGCTGTCCTAATCTTATCTTATCGGATCAGGAATTCAAAGTGAAATTTCACTTTGACTATGTACTAAAATACTTGAAGGCCATGTTTATTCATTCAATTCTGCATGATGTCCCAAGCACTGCCCTTGTGATTGGACAGTCAGCCATAAATAAGGTAAATAAACCATTTGACCCAGCAATCCCATTACTGGATATATAGCCAAAGGAAAATAAATGGTTCTACCAAAAAGACACATGCACTTATATGTTCATCGCAGCACTATTCACAATAGCAAAGACATGGAATCAGCCTAGGTGCCCATCAATGGTGGACTGGACAAAGAAAACGTGGTACATTTCAACTTTGGTGAATCTGACAATTATATGTCTTGGAGTTGCTCTTCCTGAGGACTATCTTTGTGACGTTCTCTGTATTTCCTGAATTTGAATGTTGGACTGCATTGCTAGGTTGGGGAAGTTCTGGATAATATCCTGCAAAGTGTTTTCCAATTTGGTTCCATTCTCCCTGTCACTTTCAGGTACGTCAGTCAGACACAGATTTGGTCTTTTCGCATAGTCACATATTTCTTAGAGGCTTTGCTCATTTCTTTTTACTCTTTTTTTTCTCCAAACTTCTCTTTTCACTTCATTTCATTCATTTGATCTTCAATCACTAAAACCCTTTCTTGCAGTTGATCAAATCGGTTACTAAAGCTTGTGCATTTGTCATATAGTTCTCGTGCCATGGTTTTCAGCTCTATCAGGTCATTTAAGAACTTCTCTTCATTGGTTATTCTAGTTAGCCATTCATCTAATCTTTTTTCAAGGTTTTTAGCTTCTTTGCGATGGGTTTGAACTTCTTCCTTTAGCGCGGAGAAGTTTGATCATCTCTCAACTCGTCAAAGTCATTCTCCATCCAGCTTTGTTTGTTAACAAGGATACCCAGGAATTGAACTCACCTCTGCACCAAGCAGACCCAATTGACATGTATAGAACTCTCCACCCCAAATCAA
>NW_012110919.1:12442090-12442499 GCF_000951035.1 Colobus angolensis palliatus
CGAAATGAAGGCAGAAATAAAGATGTTCTTTGAAACCAATGAGAACAAAGATACAACATACCGGAATCTCTGGGACACATTTAAAGCAGTGTGTAAAGGGAAATTTATAGCACTAAATGCCCACAAGAGAAAGCAGGAAAGATCTAAAACTGACACCCTAACATCACAATTAAAAGAACTAGAGAAGCAGGAGCAAACACATTCAAAAGTTAGCAGAAGGCAAGAAATAACTAAGATCAGAGCAGAACTGAAGAAGATAGAGACACAAAAACCCTTCAAAAAATCAATGAATCCAAGAGCTGGTTTTTTGAAAAGATCAACAAAATTGATAGACCACTAACAAGACTAATAAAGAAGAAAAGAGAGAAGAATCAAATAGATGCAATAAAAAATGATAAAGGGGATATCA
>NW_012110919.1:12443508-12444723 GCF_000951035.1 Colobus angolensis palliatus
TAGAAAACCCCATCGTCTCAGTCCAAAATCTCCTTAAGCTGATAAGCAACTTCAGCAAAGTCTCAGGATACAAAATCAGTGTGCAAAAATCACAAGCATTCTTATACACCAAGAACAGACAAACAGAGAACCAAATCATAAGTGAACCCCCATTCACAATTGCCTCAAATAGAATAAAATACCTAGGAATCCAACTTACAAGGGATGTGAAGGACCCTTTCAAGGAGAACTACAAACCACTGCTCAACGAAATAAAAGAGGACACAAACAAATGGAAGAACATTCTGTGCTCATGGATAGGAAGAATAAGTATCGTGAAAATGGCCGTACTACCTAAGGTAATTTATAGATTCAATGCCATCCCCATTTAGCTACCAATGACTTTCTTCACAGAATTGGGGAAAACTACTTTAAAGTTCATATGGAACCAAAAAAGAGCCTACATTGCCAAGACAATTCTAAGCCAAAAGAACAAAGCTGGAGGCATCACGTTACCTGACCTCAAATTATACTACAAGGCTACAGTAACCAAAACAGCATGATACTGGTACCAAAACAGAGATATAGACCAACGGAACAGAACAGAGCCCTCAGAAATAATACCACACATCTACAACCATCTGATCTTTGACAAACCTGACAAAAGCAAGCAATGGGGAAAGGATTTCCTATTTAATAAATGGTGCTGGGAAAACTGGCTAGTCATATGTAGAAAGTTGAAACTGGATTCCTTTCTTACACCTTATACAAAAATTAATTCAAGATGGATTAGAAACTCAAGTGTTAGACCTAAAACCATAAAAACCCTAGAAGAAAACCTAGGCAATACCATTCAGGACATAGGCATGGGCAAGAACTTCATGTCTAAAACACCAAAAGCAATGGCAACAAAAGCCAAAATTAACAATTGGGATCTAATTAAACTAAAGAGCTTTTGCACGGCAAAAGAAACTACCATCAGAGTCAACAGGCAACCTACGGAATGGGAGAAAATTTTTGCAATCTACTCATCTAACAAAGGGCTAATATCCAGAACTTACAAAGAACTCAAACAAATTTACAAAAAAAAAACAAACAACCCCATCAAAAAGTGGGCAAAGGATAGGAACAGACACTTCTCAAAAGAAGACATTTATGCAGCCAACAGACACATGAAAAAAATGCTGAACATCACTGGTCATTAGAGAAATGCAAATCAAAACCACAATGAGATAC
>NW_012110919.1:12444775-12475465 GCF_000951035.1 Colobus angolensis palliatus
GAGATACCATCTCACACCAGTTAGAATGGTGATCATTAAAAAGTCAGAAAACAACAGATGCTGGAGAGGATGTGGAGAAATAGGAACACTTTTACACTGCTGGTGGGACTGTAAACTACTTCAACCATTGTGAAAGACAGTGTGGTGATTCCTCAAGGATCTAGAACTAGAAATACCATTTGACCCAGCCTCCCATTACTGGGTATATACCCAAAGGATTATAAATCATGCTGCTATAAAGACACAAGCACACGTATGTTTACTGCGGCACTACTCACAATAGCAAAGACTTGGAACCAACCCAAATGTCCATCAATGACAAACCAGATTAAGAAAATGTGGCACATATACACCATGGAATACTAGGCAGCCATAAAAAAGGATAAGTTCATGTCCTTTGTAGGGACATGGATGAAGCTGGAAACCATCATTCTCAGCAAACTGTCACAAGAACAGAAAACCAAACACCACATGTTCTCACCCATAGGTGGGAACTGAACAATTAGAACATTTGGACACAGGAAGGGGAACATCACACACAGGGCCTGTCATAGGATAGGAGGAGGGGGGAGGGATAGCATCAGGAGATATACCTAATGTAAATGACAAGTTAATGGGTGCAGCACACCAACATGGCACATGTATACATATGTAACAAACCTGCACGTCGTGCACATGTGCCCTAGAATTTAAAGTATAATAAAAAAAAGAAAGAGTAAAAAAATAAAAATAAATAAAAATTAAAGAAAAAAGAAAAAAAAGAAAATATGGTTCATATACACCATGGAATATCATGCAGGCATAAAAAAAGAACAAAATCATGTCCTTTTCAGCAACATGGATGCAGCTGGAGGCCATTATTCTAAGCAAATTAATGCAGGTACAGAAAATCAAATACCACATGTTCTCACTTATAAGTAGGAGCTAAACATTGGGTACTTATGGACACAAAGAAGGGAACAACAGACACTGGGGATGACTAGAGGTTGAAGGGAGAGAGGCAAGAGTTTACCCCAGTAAGAAACCTGCACAGGTATCTAAATAAAAGTTGAAATTATTTTTTAAACATAAGGTAGATAAGATTCCTGCTCACATAAAGTTTATGTTCTAATGGAGAGATAAATACAATAAACAAATTAATAAATATAATAATTTCCACTAGTAGAAAGCATTGTAGGGAAAATAAAACAAAATGATTTGCTATTAACAGGATGGAGAGGGAGGAACTACCCTACGAGTGGTCAGAGAAAACCTTTGGGAATAAGTGACATTTGAACTGAGATCTGAGAAACAAAATGTTCTTGAGGAAAGCATCTCAGAGACTAAACACAAGCTGACTGAGGCATAGTGAGAAGACAGTGATTACAAGATGAAAGATAGGCAGGGGACTTTTTGCAGGACCTGGCATGAGTTGGAATTTTACTCTACAGGCAATGGCACTCATTGCAATGTTTTAAGTGAAAGAGTAACATGAAGATTCTATGATCATTTCTACAATGATTGCTCTAGGATTCCACTTTCAGTTTTGACAGCTGCTTGATTTAGACCAATCATTCTGCTGAGAACAATATATAAAACCTGGGGCATGGGGAGGGAGGCAGGGTTTTGAAGATATCAGAGAGATCAAGACAACGAGAACTTGGCTGGGTGCGGTGGCTCATGCCTATAATCCCAGCACTTTGGGAGGCCAAGGCAGGTGGATAACCCGAGGTCAGGAGTTCGAGACCAGCCTGGCCAACATGGTGAAACCCCATCGCTACTAAAAATACAAAAATTGGCCAGGAGTCATGGCGCATGCCTGTAATCCCAGCTACTTGGGAGGCTGAGGCACAAAAATCACTCGAACCCAGGAGGTGGAGGTTGCATTGAGCTCGAGCCTGGGCAACAGAGCGAGACTCTGTCTCAAACAAAAACAAAAACAAAACAATGAGAACTTGAGGTGTCAAGAGCCCAGAAAGAAGGGGAACACATTGAGGTGAGCTAATGAAATTAAGAGAGTGTGATATTGAGCCAAAGACAGACAAAATAGAACAGAGTAGAGAATTGAGAAATAGATCCACAGAAAAATAGTTACTTGGTAAACATTGTTTTCATCACCAGCACATTCAACGGGGCAAAAGGGGAGTCTTTTCAATAAGTTTGAATTCAGTTTGGTTAACCAAATGTCCACATGGGGAAGAATAATCTTGATCACACCACCCACAGAAATCAATTCCAAAGTGGATTACACTTCCCAAATGGAAATGGTTAACAATAAAGCTTTTAAATGAAAAATTAGTGGAATATCTTTATGATTGCAGGGTAGACAAGGATTTCTTAACAAGACACATAAAGGACTAACCATATAGGAAAAAACTGAGAAACAGGTATCAATTAAAATAAAGAGATTTTGACTGACAAAAAAATGTATCATTAAAAGAGTAAAAAGGCAACCCATGGAATGGGAGAAAAATATTTTCAAAACATATCTCATATCTAGAATACATCATGAACTCCTATGTAAATAAGAAAAAGACAGAGAATCCATTTCAAATGGACTAAAGACTTCAATAACTAAGTAGCAAAAGTAGATATCCAAATGGCCAACAAACAAATGAAAATGCATTTGACTTCATTAATCATAAGGGAAACACAAACTAAAACCACAGCAAGCTACCAATGTAACCATCAAATATTGGAAACTTAAAAAAATCAATACTGAATCTAGGCAATCGAAACAATTTGTATCTAGGCAACCAAAGGATCACACATTCAACCTACAGCTGGGTGACTCACAACCCTTGTGCTCCAGCCATACGGAACTAGGATGATTTTTCTAAGATGCCCTGATCCTTCAGTCCTTCAAGCCTTTGCACCTGTCGTTTCTTCATTCTGTGACACATACTCCTCCCTCCGTGGGTCCCTGTGCTCAATCCCACCACCTGACTAACTCCAGCCCATGCAATTCTCCTCTAAGAAGGTTTCCTTGACTCCAGTCAGGCAGACTTCCTCCTTCTGGCTCCCATGATACCCTGTGAATATTACTTACCACAGTGCATCTTTTAATTTATTTTCTTGTCCAATCTCCCTTCTAGTGACAAGAATAACTTTCCAGATCTTCCCCTTCATCTAGCCAAACCTATGCATTCTTGAAGTAGTAGTACATCTCTGAAGTCTTAATGCTAACTTACACTCCAACTTTGTACTCACTCTTTTAACAAAAATGTATCAAGTATTTATTATTTACTATGTCCTAGTTTTTATACTTAACATGCTTACTGAGTTTATTGTTTTGCACATTCCCTCCAGCTAGATTAGAATTTTCTGGAAGGCAGGAAACAGTGGCTGGGAGAGAAAGATTTTCTTCCATGGATACTAAATAAATGGTCAGCACAGTGCTGGGTACATAGTCCATGCTCAAAAATTCCTGTTTATTAAGTGGAAATATTTGATAAGTAAACTAACATGTAAAACTGATTATTATGGTACCAGGCATAGAATAAACTTCAGCTAATTTATTTCTTTCAGGAATCCAAATAACCATTTTGCCTTAGACTCTTAAGGGCAAATATTTACATAATTAGGAAAATGCTAAGCAAAATTGTAAAACAAGAAGTACATCCTCTATGTCTTCTCACTTAACCTTCAATTAACCTTTTCTCCTTTTCTGACTCTAATGACTCTCTCAGTCCCCTCTCTAGTGCTTTCATGCCTGTCCACACTGCTCCCCACATGTCCTTGCCCCTCTCTACACTGCTCCTCACCTAGTAAAACTTCCCTCAAATATGCCTCAGGCTCTGAAACAACCTTTCCACTCAACCATATAGAGCTTACCTGCCTGGAACGCCCCTGGAAGTCCCACTGACTAGCTTTCTCATAGCTGAATTCCCTCTGGAACACGAATTGCTAGCAATGGCTATATGTATGATCATGTTCCTTCTCCAAGGAGTGTGTCCATTTTAAGAGGGGTATGCTATGTCTTAACCCCAAACGGATGACTCTATAATGATGTCATTCCAGATAAGCTGGCACTGGGGCAATATTTTGGGGGCAATGGCATCATCTTTGCATTCCTCAAACATATGCACAGGGTTTGTGCTTTAAGGCTGGACATTTATATATCCACTAAAGAAAGTCTTGTCCTCACATGCACTATACAGTAAAGCATGCCTCTACCCACAGGTCTATATCATTACGTTAAATCAGACAACTTCAGCATCTAGAGGCTCCAAAGTGTACTGCATGACTGAAATCAAGCATGAAGACCACAGCTGCAATCACTGTTAATGCTTTAAAGATTTGGAATCTTCAACTGAACAAATGGCAATTATTTAACATGTTTAAATAATTGTAGCTTGTGGTCAGTAAAATCTATCCTTCAAAGACTATATAAGCAATATTTATTTATAATTGTGCTTTCCATTTTAAAAGTTTTTCCAAGACACCAATAATTCTTTGTGCAGCTAAGAGCTGGTGTTTAGGAGAGTTTACACATAATAGAATTTTTTCATTAATATTTAAGTTGTCTTACATCTGTAGATAAGGCAGAAATGTCTAGAAAAATTATGAAAATATGACATTTTTTGTTACTGCTGCAGAAAATATTATAGCTAGCCACACAGGTTTTACTCATTCCAGAATTAGGCAAAATCACAGTGTTGTAAGCAAGACAAAAAACAACTGGAGTTCTCTACTTGTTGCATACATTTTTAAAAGTGTAATGTAATAAAACTTAATTCAATACCTTTGAACATTGTGTATTTGAAAAACACTAGTAGTAAATGGCATTTCTGTGGTTGTCATCAAATTTGTCTCATTGTATGTGCTGTTACAGCCTTGGATATCAAGCTGCAATGGCAACGTTCTCTCAGGAAGTGGAGGATATATTTGAGCTCCAATTCCAACCCATAGAGAAGTAGCAAATCCAGCCATCAGACCAACAAGTGCTCCCTGTAAAACAAGAACGCTTTCAAAAGAAAAATAATACAATTTGCTTTGATGTCAAAATTAATATTAGAAAGCCAAGTTCAACATGGCACAAAATTATAAAACCCACAAGGGCAGAAACATTCAGTGCTCTCTTCTCCCAAGACAGTGCTCAGCCCATAAAACTCTATTGAAAAAATAAACAAGTGAATAAATGAATGAAAGGTAGTGAGGCAGGGAGGGAAAAAGGAGTGAGAAAGCCCACTTTGAAGGAAGGCAGATAATCTGCTAGTGAAAAACCTGGACATGGTTTAAAAAAAAAAAGATACTGTTCATGGCAGGAGAAATAGTATGTTATTCTCCCATTACTGCCCCCAGAAAAGGGCATGTTAGCTTAGTCAGCTACAGCTCTTCTGGAGGAAATGCATGCTGGCAACAAATGCCAAATATCAAAAGTTGATTTTTAAATACACTTTTCTGATACTTAACAAACTAATGCATTTCATCATGCAAAGAGTCTAATCCAAGCTTCAACATTCTGAGGTGGACACAAACAAATCTCTTTCATTGTGATTAATTCCTACAAAAGTAGCTTTTCATATGACATTTCATTGAGGATAATAAATAATAACCACAATAGTCCTTATTAATATCTGCCTTACCAATTCCTAATGCCTTATAAGGAAAATAGAGTTCCAAATGTGAAGTCAGAGTTGAATGGCTATTCTATATCTGAAGCAACTGTACATATATTATCAGTTTTTTCTGAACTACATCTTATAGCCAGACTGAACCGGTGGACTTTCTTCTGGGTTTCAGAGAAATAATTTCTAGCTCATTTATTCCAAACAAAAGTTAGCACTTCTAAGCACAGATATGTCTAGGTAGAAAGACAGAGATACTATGTCTTTCTGGAAAATATTCCCAATTATGATCACCCCTTTGGGGCTAAATCATGTTGTGGGAGCTACAGCTTTAAATGTCAGGAGTAGAAAATTCCTGGCCAAGGTGGTAAGATTGTGTTGCATCTCTTTGCTGTGCTATGGCTATTCACAGAAGTCCTAAGTTTTACTGCCCTTAAATCTCTCATATCTGAGCCTATTGATCTCTTTTAAATCCTAGCTATTAATTTTTGAGAAGGGCAAGTAGGTAAGTGCACAAAAAAATGTTGCTGCTTTAGTTATATTATGAATATTTAAAATTGCCCTATGTGGTTCTGGAAGTTTCCATTGAGCTTCACACTTTTAGGGTCCCTATACATAGTACTTCCTTGTACACTCCACTAAAGTCAATAGAAATAATTTAAGTCATCAAGACAAGTAGCTAATGACAAATCTCAAAGGAACCATATCTTTAGAACTGAGCAAAATGTGTAGAGCTGCTAGTATAGTTCAAAAAGTAATCCTCACACATATTCATTCTTTGTACTTACAATTGAGTTGGCAAAGGGAACCAAAATGCCCAAAGCGAACAGGCCCATAAGTGGTCCACCAACCATACCAAATATGCTGAGTGCTGCCTACAAAAATAATACAACGTCAGCAATTAGCAATCTCAAATCCAAACTGAAATATTTCAAAGTCATTTCATCAGGATAATGATTTAAAGTATTCAGCCTCCTTCTGAAAATCATAGTTTTAGTCATGATAGCTTTGTCACTGGAAAAGACTCATTAGAACTTACAAGTTTCTGCGTCCCAGTCTCAAGTATCCATCTGTTTCTGCAGGTAGCCTCAAAAAAGGCCACACAACACAAAGAAGATAAAGAGGCCTGAGACAATGGGAGCGCCTATATGAATGTATAAATCATGAATGATACCTCTCCTCTTAGCATTGCTCTTGCAGATGTTTATAAATCACAGCACTCCTTTGTGCTTTGATCATCTCAAAATCCTCTCAAAACTGTGGACAAGTACTACTATGTGACCAGAGAGGAGGATGAAACCCATTTGCCATTCCTGATTTGGTTCCTTAAGGATGAAACTAGAATGATAAATATGATTTTTAAAAGACTGATCAAATCACATAGAAATAGATTTAAAATCTAATCAGATAACTGCAACCTCTGCTTTGATGTAGAGATACCAAATCCATGATAGTGAAAAAGTTTTACAGTGCAAACATCGCATGAGGTAATGCAACTAAATGAAGCTTCCAAGAGATATATGATCCCAATAATCAAATGCCCAGTTCTTAAGAATGGACAGAACCATAAAAGAAGAGCAGGGAATTACTGGTTTGTCCAGAGAGGAGGGGGGTTTAATAGAACAGAATGAATGAATCAAAGAGAAAATATCAAGTCAAGGAAATATTAGAGGAAATAGTGCTTGTTGTTATTGTTGTTATTGTTTTAAATAGGCCTACTTCATGGAAGAAGAAAAAGAGGTGGTACCAAGTAGAGTGGAGAACTAGTGTTTAAAATGATGTGGACTCAAGGATGTGATCCTGAGTCAGTTTACACAGAGTACAGTCAGAAGGGAGATAGACTCCACTGCAAGAGGTCAGATGACCCACAAAACAAGTTATGACTGTGTGATCTGTGAGCAGTTTTGGAGACATAAGGAAGACACCCCAAAAGGATCTACAAGAGGAAAGAAGACCTTGGCTAGAGATGAAGCAAAGATGAACTGGCTTGGAGTTATGATGACTCTGCTAGAACATGTCATTGTATATAATCAGGCCATAGCTGATATATGGAAAAAGGGGAATCAAGCACAATAAGAGCTCCAGGCACTAATGCAGACTATGAAGAAAGCACATTATGTATGACTGGCTATGGTTTAGGAGTGCTGGACAGGCTCGGAGCTCTGGATCTAATTCATTCACTCATATAACCAGAGATGAGATCAAACTATTTTAACAGCTGGTATGCCCTAAGCAACAACCAACCAGAATGGCCCCAAGCCTTAGGACTGAAAAAGATCCTGGAGGACCCCGACTTTGCCAGTATTAGCCTTTAAGTTTCTAGGTCAACAGGAGGTCCAGGATCGCAGAGGAGCAGCCCAAGTGGCCAGGGAAATTTCAGGGAACACTTGAGGTGATCAGATAATAGAATATTTATGAGCCTAACTACATTATTAGTTAACATTCGAGCTAAAGTTGTTAATGTCTTGCTTTGTCCTGGGCACTGCAGTAGGCACCAGATATTTGATAGAGGGTTGAACAACAATGTCATCTTCCCCACCTTCATGGATTACAGGCTATTCAGTAAAACAGACATTAAATAAATAACTGCAATAAAGTTTGACAAGAGATGATGAAGAAAGTACAAGGTGCTCTAGAAACATTTAGCAGAAGGGAATGCAAATGTATCCAGGTAACAGGAAAAGTCTCTAAATAAGTAAAGTGTTAAAATGAAAACTGAAGAATAACTAAGGCTTAGGCAGTGGACGAGGTAGAGAGGAAGGTGTTGCAGTCAGAGGAGAAGTCTATGCCAAGGCCCGTAAGCTAAAGACAGTGAGGTGACCACAGGGTTCAGGAAGAAGACACTGTTCTAAAGATTGATCTGTCCTCTCCAGGCCCACAGCTCCACAGGAGCAGGGGGGAGCTTTCCAACACAAAATGCTCTCTAATCAGAAGAGCAAATGCCGCAGGAGGTGGAAGACCCTTCAGGTAAATAAACAACAACAAAAATGTCAATAAAGTGTTTCTACTTCTGAGAAGATAAACATACATTTCTCTATTTCTCCTGCTAATAAAATTAAAAATCCTGACATTCCATATAAAAGAAACATCAGACGACTCTGAAAGGTGGAAAGAAGGCAGCCCACTAGAGACCCCGGACCTGAAGCAAGGTGAGTTCCCTGAATTTTCTTTTTGCTTCATGTATCCCAGCTTGAGAGTCAAAGAAGCCAGCTAGCCTCGAAATGGCAACAGACACAAGCAAAAAAATAAAATAAGATAAAAACCCCTCATAAAGGCCTGTTCTCTCTCTAGTCACAGGGCCAGGAAAGGAGCAGCCTATGAAGATGGAAAACTCTTAGACCCCAACCACTCCATTCCACAGAATAATCTGTTCACCCCACCCACACGCACGCCAGCCTAGATTCCATACCCCCAGCCTGTCACGAGGCACCCTTTGCCTCCTTGCTGGCAATGTCACAGGAGGCCTAGTGGAAAATCGGGACTTTCACTATGGCCCAGCAGTGACAAAGCCACCTCCTCCATGATGTCAGTGAATTCCACCCTGTTGTCCTCGGATGTTCTGGGTGGTCCTAGTTAACCAGCTTCCCAGGGAAGCCTCTCCCCTTGAGCAAAGCGTTGCATCATCGTTGAGTCTTGTACACCGTCTGATGCCCGTGCATTTTGTTCTGGCAGTGTTAAGAGCACCAGAAGGATAGCAGGAGCAGGATGGGGTTGTGGGACAGATTTAGTCACCGGTCAGATGACTGACAGACCAGGAGGGTTTTCATCTAGAGACCATTCTCAGAGTCTGGAGGATCCTTCCTCCTTTCTTATACTTGTATTCAATCCAGGTCAGTTACCAGGTGTTTTGTTCACAAAGAGAGATTAAGCTATGCTTGTAAGGGTAACCTTTGATCTAAGGTTTGTGAAAGCTGCATCGTGCTGAGGTAACCTGGTCTCCTGGAAATCCGGTTGGAAATTCCCAACCGGACAGATAGGACTGACCCTGTGAGTTGCTTGAGTGGCCTTATGCCTATCATTAATCGTATAGCCATGATACATCTCATTGTATACCACACTCCACCCCTGACCCTGAGGGGGTCAATAATTGAGAGGCTGCCCGAGCTTGAAAGTGCACTCCATGGCCAGTCAAATCTTGAGAAACAGATCTTCTGTAGGACGGTGAGTAGGAGTCGGTGGCACCCTCAGAACAATCTGGAATTGAACTGTATCATCACAGAGAGTATAGAGTAGATCTAGTGTCCAGCTGAGCAGTCAGGGGAGTTCACAAGAATGGGGCTCAGCTGTGGCTTTGGGGCAGACTCACCAATGACGAGGGAAGAATGGAGGACAGGTAGCGATCAAGTCTGGACAGGAAGCAATGGATGTGTGGCAGGCCAGCGAAGGCATGCCCAGCAGTCTGGAAGGTTGGCTGCTCAGTGGGTGGCCAAAATGTGGTGGAGGCTGTCAGTGACCTCAGTGCCGAGTAATCGGTGAATAGGTCTGGAGAAGCCACATTTGGATGTGGAAAGTCAGGCCACCCGGAGTAGCAGCAAAAGAACACGGGCACACTAGGGCTTGGAAACACAATTACATGAGCAGGTAAAAGGAATTGAATGGACACAGTGGTAGCAGGCTTGGAGTTGCTTGATTGCAGAGCAATGACATGTGAAAATGGAACAGAAGGATAAGGAGGACACAGAACTAAGCAATTAGGTCTGGGGACACTGTGTGCTGAGGTGCTGTCAAAGATCCAAAATCATGATCTTGAACATGGCTGGATGAAGCCAAAGTTTAAGATGTTGTCCATTCCAGATGGCTGCCAGGCACAACTGGGGCACCAAATGTCTCTAGGAGGCACTGGCTGCAGAAACAGTGGTGGCCCAAGAGACCCCTAGACAAATATACCAGTGAAACTCTTGCCAGGGAGGGATATAAGCAGGATGGGTGGGACAGTGTTTGGGTCATCCTGGGCACAGGGCAGGAATGTTAGCACTGAAGGCATCTTCCCAAAGGTGGAAGTTGATGCTCAGCCATCCAGATGGGTGGTGGGTCAGTGGATGGGATGGTTGGGTGACACTGATATTAGAGGGTTTGCAGGAATTCATGAGGCTTGCCAGACAGGAGCCAATTTGAAAGCACCCTTCAGCGTAACTGCCAGTAGAGGTCACTCTGCCCTTGGGAACAGCTGGACTGGGCCTCATCCAGTGGGTGATGGGTATGGGAACGCCAGGGAGAGCAGAGCCCAGTGTGAGACCTCTGGCTGCAAGGTCCTGAGTGGTGGGTGGGGAGCAAGGTGCTGCTGTGAACACTGTTGGATGGTTCTGTCGCAGCATTTTCCAGGGTGGTGAGGACCTACAGAGCTCAATTAACTTCAGGGACTGTGGCCATCAGGACCAGGAGAGTTGGTTTGGCTTATGACGCGCTCTCCTTAAAAACATCTGTAAGGTATCTGGGTGCAAGGTAGCCTGTTCCAGGGTCTCCCAGTTGTGCCCCTGTTCCATGGGAGTGGCGGCTATGCAAACTCACTGGAGCATGCCTAAGCACCATAGTAGCTCCCCTTCTTCCTCAGTGTACACCAGCCACCTTCGGCCCTTGATGAAAAGAGGCTCATGCTGGGGGTGCTATTCATCAGGCCTGAATAGCCACTGCAACGGAGCGCAGGCACAACTATGTCTACCTGCCTTACTCTGTGCCTGGATAAGCTCCACAGGGTCTTGAAATAAAGAAATGATTTTATTATCTTTCACAGCCTATGAGTTGCAAAGCACATCCTGTCAGGTACACACAGCACAGCCAGGTGGTGCCTTTCTCGTTGGGTTCCTGCACCAGGTCTTTGAGCGGGCTTTGAATTTCTGTCCACAACAGAACCTCTTCATAGACTTGTATGGTGTCTAGGACACACTTCCTCATCTCAGCCAGCTGTGGAGGTGGCAGCTGCTTTCTCAGCCCAGGTGATGACTGGTGACACGTGTGGTGTAGCCAGCAGTAAGCCAGCACACTCAGGATCATCATTCCACAGCTCACAGGGCTCTGGATCGGCCAGGCAGAATGACACGACTCTGAAGTGAGCCCACGTGACTTGGGCATGTTGCCTGTGGGATGCTGCCAGCAACACTCAGCAGGCATCATAGGGTGGGGCACACCCCTTGAGAAGCCACGCTGTCTCAACTGGAGTGCATGGTGGGCTGGGAACAGCTGTGACGTGCCCTTTGATGATTCTTGTGGACTTCACTGGTGATGTTAGTCCATTGGGAAATATGCTTCTAAGTCCCTAGCTGGTGGACAACAGCACATAACACTTCAGCAGGTAAGCTTCACCTTTGCCTTCTTGGTCTGTGGCATCACGATACTAAGATCTTTGGGGGCAAGAAGCAACCTCCCACAGCAGGAGCCAGAGACACACCAGCCAGCAGTTGGCTCTTCAAGCTGGGGCATCCTCCACCTCTGCTTCCTCCTCCTTAGAGCCTGTCCCCAATTACTGGGGGCCAGAATGGTCTTAAGAATAATTTTGGCAGGTTTTTCATGGTGGCAATTTCACAACAGAGGCACAGACAAAGTGTATGTAGAAGGCAGCAACAGACCAGAAAGTAAAATAAGAACTGCCAGACACACTATGGAGTGTTCCAGAGGGCTTCATCTGATTTCTTGATCATAACCAGTCCCCAGTCACCCTTTCCCAGTCCTTCCTTAGAAATGGGTGTCAGTACACACTTGCTCACTTACTTATCCTATCCTCAATGCCAGTTGTGTTCAGAGGTTGTAGGAGGACCTAGTTAACCAACTTCCCCAGGGACAATGTCTCCTCTTCTGTTCACTTCACATCAAAGATGAGTCTTAGGCACCATCTAATGCTCAATCAGTTTATTCTGCCAGCACTCTTAGAAGATAGGTAGTGAGAATAAGCTGTTGTCATGGGCCAGATACAGTCAGGGAGTCAGATCATGAACTGACCAGAGAGTCTTCATCCAGAGACCATTGTCAGACCGTGGCGGTGAGGGGGGTCCTTCTCCCTTTCTTATACCTGTATTTAGTCCAGGTTAGTTACCAAGTGTTTCTTTTATAAAAGGTATTTAAACTATTATTTTATTTTATTTTTTTATTATACTTTTAAGTTCTAGGGTGCATGTGCATAACGTGCAGGTTTGTTACATATGTATACTTGTGCCATGTTGGTGTGCTGCACCCATCAACTCGTCAGCACCCATCAATTAGTCATTTATATCAGGTATAACTCCCAATGCAATCCCTCCCCCCTCCCCCCCCCCCATGATAGGCCCCGATGTGTGATGTTCCCCTTCCCGAGTCCAAGTTAAGCTATTATTTTAAAAGTAAGCTTTGTTCTAAGGTTTATGAAAGCTGCATCTGTGCTGAGGTGGCTTTGTTTCCTGGAAATCCCAGAGCCAGTGTTGTAAATTCCCACGAGACATGTAGTATCAGTCCTACAAGATATTTCAGTGGGCCTTATGCGCCATCATTAATCTCATAGCCACAATATGTCTCATAGTATACTACATACCCCTATCCTGCATAACAAGGAGCTCCTCCCTCTAGACTTCTACCTCCATCTGACAGTAATGAGGCAGCACCCTCCCTTATGCTACTGAAGTAGTGTTAGAGTAAGCCAGCTAAAACAGAAGGTGAGATTCAAAGTCTCATCACATAATATTGAAATGCCCAGGTTTCAGTGGAAATTAACTTTTCATAGAAAGAACCAGGAAGATCTCAAACTAAATATAAAAAGACAATCTATAGATGTCAATACAGAGATTACAGAAATAGAATTATTTGATAAAAAATTTGAAACAGCCATGATTAAAAAATGCTTTAACAATTAGAACTCACTTGAAACTAATGAAAAAATAGAGGGAAAAAAAGATACATAGAGAGAAAAATCTCAGTAAAAAAAGAAGATATTAGGAAGAACCAAATGAAATTGTTATGCTGAAGAAATACAATAACTGAAATAAAAATTTTAAATGAATGGGCACAACAGCGAAATAGAGGGAACCGAGAAAAAGATCAGTGAACTAAATGACAGACCAACAGAAATAACACAAACTGAACAACAGAGGGAAATGAAATGAAGAAATATAAAGTAAACTTCAGGGATCTGTAGAACTATAACAAAAAATTTTAACATTCATGTCATGAGTGTCCCAGAGGAAAAGAGAAAGACGATGGGGTGGAAAAGTACTCAAAGAATTAATGTCTGAACTTCTCAAATTTGGCAAGAGACATAAATCTCTTTCAGACTTATGAAAGAAGCTGATTCAGGATTCAAGAAACCGAGTAACCCTAAAAAAATAGGAAAAGAAAAGAAAGAAATACATGCCAAGACACATCAAAAACTCAAAATGAAGAAATATGCACCAAGATACATCATAATTAAACTTCTGAAAACTAAAGAAAAAACAAAACAAAACAAAACAGAAACCCTGAGAGCATCCAGAAAGAAATGACTCCTTACCTGTAAGGGAAAACAATTAGAATAGTAGCATATTTATCATCAGAAATGATAGAGACAAGAAGAAAGTAGCAAAATATTTTTTTAACTCATGAGGAAAAAAAGCTAACAACTCAGAATCATACACCCAACAAACATATCCTTTGGGGATAAAGGGGAAACTCAAGACATTCTCAGGTGAAGAAACGCTAAAAGAATGGCTAAAAGAAGTTTTCTAAACAGAAAGGAAATGGTAGAAAGAAGGAACCCTAGAACAACTCACAGGAATGCAAAAAACAAAAAACAGAAATACCAAACAGAAAACCAAAAAATGATACTTAAGCCTTAACATAACATACCAGTAATTATATAAAATGTGAATGGTCTAAGTACACCAATGAAAAGACGGAGATTGACAGGTTGGATTTTTTAAAAAGACTCAACTATGTGCTGTCTACAAAAAAACTCACTTCAAATATAGCAGCATAGGCGGTTGAAAGTGAAAAAAATGGAAAAATATATTATGCAACCATTAATCAATGGAAAGTAGAAGTAACTATATTAATATCAGATAAATAGACTTCACAGCAAACAACTTTCTCAGAGACAGATAGGGACATTATATAATAACAAAAAGGTTAATCCTTCAATAAGACCCAATGCATGAAGCAAAGCAAAAACTGATAGAACTAAAAGGGAAATAGGCAAATACACAATTATATTTGGAGAATTCACCACCCCTCTCTCAACAATTGATAAAACAACTAAACAGAAAATCAGCAACCATCAACAAACAGAATTTAATTGATAGTTATGGAACACTCTACCTAATAAAAAAAGAATACACATTATTTTCAAGCTCCCATGGAACATATGCCAAAATACCATATCCTAGGTTATAAAACAGACCTCAACAAGTTTAAAAGGACTGAAATCGTAGTGTGTTCTCTGATCACAATGGAATCAAACTAGAAATCAATAACAGAAAGGTAACAGGAAAATATTTGAATACTTGCAAACTAAGTAACATACTTCTAAATAATCCATGAATCAAAAGAATATCTCAAAGAAAACTTAAAAATGCGTTCAGCTGAATGTAAACAAGCATACAAGATGTCAAAAGTTGTAGAACACAGGTAAACTAGTGCCAA
The DNA here is from genome assembly GCF_000951035.1 of Colobus angolensis palliatus. Classification (NCBI taxonomy): domain Eukaryota; kingdom Metazoa; phylum Chordata; class Mammalia; order Primates; family Cercopithecidae; genus Colobus; species Colobus angolensis. The sequence goes on from NW_012110919.1 coordinate 12,459,901, forward strand.
GAAGGAAATTTTCAGCATAAATGCTCACATTAGAAAAGAGGAGAAGATTCAAATCAATAACCTAAGATCCCACCTCAAGAATAGCAAATTAAAACCCAAAGCAAGGAGAAAAGAAGTCATAAAGAGAAAAGTTAAAAATCAATGAATGAAAACAGAAAAACAACACAGAAAAATCAATAGAAAAAAGAAGCTGGTTCTTTGAAAACATCAATGAAATAGACAAACCCGTAGAAAGACCAAAAAAAATAAGATAAACATTACCAATATTAGGAATGAAACAGGGGCTATCACTACAGGTCCTGCAGATATCAAAAGGATAGTACAGAAATACTATGAACAACTATACATGTATAAATTTGCAAACTTAGATAAAATGGAACAATTCCTCAAAAACGTAAACTGTCACAATTCATTGAATATGAAAGGAATAATTTGAATACCTCTATAACTATTAAGGAAATTAAATTCATAATTTTAAAAATAAAAAAAAAAAAGTTCCAGGCCCAGATGCTTTCCCTAGAGAATTCTACCAAATAATTAAGGAATAATTGGCACTAAGTTTAGACAATCTCTCCTAGAAAATAGAAAACAGAATCCTTTCCATTTTATTTTATGAAGCTAGTATAACCCTGCTATCAAAACCAAGGGCAGTATACACACACACACACACACACACACACACACGCACGCACCACTACAGATCAATATTCTTCATGAACATAGATGTAAAAATTCGTAATAAAATATTAGCACATAGAATTCAGCAATATATAAAAATAACTACACACCATGACCAAACAAGGTTTATTCCCGGTGTGCAAGGCTGGTTCTGCATTAAAAAATCAATCAATGTAATCCATCATGTAAGTAGGCTAAAGAAGAAGATCACATGATCATATAAATTGATGACAGAAAAAGTGTTTGAAAAAATTCAACACCCATTTATGGTGAAAACTCTCAGAAAAAAAAATAGGAATAGAGAGTTTCCTGTTCACATTGGGGAACTGGGTAAGGATTTCCACTCTCACTACTTCTATTCAACATGACGTGGAAGTTGAAGCCAGTGCAATAAGGAAACAAAAGGTATACATACAGATCAGAAGGAAAGAAATAAAACTGCCCCTATTGGAAAATGACATGATTGTTTATGTAGAATATCTCAAGGAATATACCAAAACAAACCAAAACATAAAACGAAGAAGCAAAAAACTCTCAGAACTAATAAATGAGCTCAGCAAGGTCACAAGATTGAAGATAAATATAAACACATTAATTTTATTTTCTACATATTAGCATTGAACACATAGACACCAACATAAAAAATATGATTTGCATAGAAAAGCTAAATAAATGAAGAGACATACCATGTTCATGTTTTAGAAAATTCAACATAGTAAAGATGTAATTTCTTCTCAAATGAATAAACAGCTTTCAGGCAATCAATATTTAAGCAAGATTTTTTTTGTAGATACAGACCAAAATTATCCTGGACATCATATGAAAAGGCAAAAGAACTAGAATAGCTAAAACAATTTTGAAAACTAAGAATACAGTGAGAGGAATCAATCGACCTGATCTTGAAACTTACTTTAAAGCTGCAGTAATCAAAATGATCAAATTATAAAGCTGTGTGGTATTGGCAGAAGTACAGACACATAAATAAGTGAAAGAAAACAGAGAATTCAGAAATAGACCCACACAAATATGCTTAATTGATTTCTTACAAACGTCTAAAGGCAAGTCAATGGAAGAAAGATAGCCTTTTCAACAAAAGGTGCGGTTGAACATTCATAGAGGAAAAAAGAATGTCAACCTAAGCCTCACATTTTATACAAAAATTAACTCCAAAGGGATTGTAGGCTTAAATATAAAATGTAAAACTCTAAAACTCTTTGAAAAGAAACATAGAAGAAAATCTTCAAGATCTGGGGCTAGGTAAAGTTCTTAGACTCTACACCAGAAACACAATCGATGAAAAGACAAATTGATAAACTAGACTTTATCCAAACTAAAAAAAAAAAAAAAAAAAAAAAAAAAAAAAATTGTACTTTGACAGACCCTGTTATGAGGATAAAAAGATAAACTACAGTGTAAAAAAATATTTGAAAACCACATCTGACCAAGAGCTAGTATACAGAATATATGGGTTTGATATTGTACTATCAAGATGTTACCACTGCAAGATGTTACCATTGAGGGAAACTGAGTAAAGAGTATATGAGATCTCTCTGTATTATATCTCACAATTGCATGTAAATCCACAATTATCTCAAAACACAAAGTTTAATTTAAAAAAATTTTTAAAGTATAGTCATCTCTGCCACTTGATATGTCCAGGTGTCAATATACATTGAGAGAAGTCTGGAAAGATGGTGATATCAACATTAAAAAAAAGATTTAGTGATTTATGACTTAAACCTCCACGGGTCAGCTCTTACCTGCAACAAAGCTCCCATAAGTGATGCCAGCGCAGCCATTCCAATACATAGGGCTCCATACACCACACCTAAATGGACAACATAAAAGCCAGTGTAAAATCCAGACCCAGAGAATTAGAACTCTCAATAGAATAATCCACCACACCTTTGATTCAAAGTGAGTAACATGACTCTGGTGAAGAATGGACACACACATCACAGCCAGTGAATAAAGAAAAGGGCTGTTTTCCTCTGACATTAACAGTGTTCCAAGAGGACAAAGCCCTTACATTGTGTCCCAGGATTAGTTACAACAGCAGGTTATGTAAGAATTCCTGGAATTAACTATAGGGATTTAAAACTAAGAACTATATTGTGTTATTAATCTAATCTTCCATAAACATTTGTATATAAAGGAAGGCTCAGGTCTCTGTTTTCGGCTTGTAAAAAAATAGAATACCATTCAGCTCTGCTCTGTACAAGGTGAGAGAGGGAGTAATAAACAGAAATTAGACTCTTCTGACTTTTAAGCATTCATTTCCCTTGGGAAGTGGCAATGGACACCATGGGTTGTTGGAGGACTTTTAGACCCCTCATAATCTCCGTCAGTATCCTCAGGCCCTTCCTATTAAACTAGCAAAGAAAGGCAACTTCTGGATAAGCAGCACATCTGTCCTTCTGCTAAGTTGTTTTCTTCAAACTTCTTTACAAAAATTTTTTTTAAATAGAGACGGGTTGTCGCTATGTTGCCCAGACTGGCCTCAAACTCCTGGGCTCAAGTGATCCTCCCATCTTGGCCTCCCAAAGTCCTAGGATTATAGGCGTGAGTCACCACGCTCAGCCCAAACTTGTTTATAAAAGTTCTCAAGCCACCACTGGTGGTCAGATTGTGGAATATTTTTTTCTATTGACTTTCAGTATTTTCCAAATTTTCTCCAAGTACATGTATTACCTTTTAAGTTATAGGAAATATCATGCAAAAAGCCCTTTAATACTTTCATTCAGCAAAAGTCACCTGAAATCAGTTGATATAATTTCCCAAATGCAAAACTCAATATACAGAAAAAAAATGAATGCGAAATTTTCCCATCATTAAATTTTTGTATTTCTTATATTACATTATTTCTATCTTATTTTAGCACTCATAGCTTTGTTAAATATATTGAGTAAATAATGTAGCTGAATGAAAAATCTTAAATATTTTTTCAAACAGTTCTCATAGATACGATTTTTATGCCTCTCAATTTTAATGTAAACAATATTTTCAATATATTAGGTTTGATTCTCCATTTGATAGGTTATGAACAGTCACCTATAATTTTTGGAACTCAAAGTTATTGGAAACACATTCATATCATCTGCCACATTCTTCTCTATGTCCTTACTGCATATACTTCAAGATTATGATTTCATAGTACCCTTTAAAATGAATGAAAATCTCATCTATATTAGTAGAGTTGATTTGTCATTCATCAACATCTTTCCATGAGCACCAGCTAGTGCCTCCTGTTTTATATGCATTATCTCAAAACCCAATTCTGCAAAGTGTTTGTGTGCCCATTTTCCATATAGAGAAATAGAGGCTTGTATGGGTAACTGGATTTTCTCAAGGTTAACAGCTAGTAAATTAACAAAGCAAGATTGGGTTTGTCTCGCTTCAAAAGCATCTGTTCATTCTACTAACCACACAGCTTCAATAATCCCATAGTGAACCAGTCTAAAAACCCTTTAGGAAGCATTGCATCATTCTGAAATTATGCTCCAGGATTAAAATTGGGTACATAATAAAAGGATGTATTGCTATTTAAATTTAGGGAACACTGAAGGATATAAATTAAGGACTCATTCCAGGCTACAGTCGTGGCAATTTTACATAGAATTATGGCTCCTAATAGGGTATAATTTACTATTTCTTTGACCGTCTATTAATGTTATTGTGTTGAGGTTAAAGATTCTTTCTCAAAAAGGAATTTGTTAGTCATTCATTTCAAGGTGTCAAAATGAAGAATGCAGTACATTGGCAAGATTTCTTTGAATTGGATATTACATTTGAGACATCTGTGAACTGAAGATGCTTAAACCACTCTCTTCAAGCCGGTATTTAACCCCTAATGATGCTCTACAATTGAACAGAACAGAAGTTGAGAATTTCTTGTACAAATTTATAGTTCATCTCCAGGACAGTGTACATAAGCAGACAGAACAGACAACTAAGACGAGTCAAAATTCATAACACTCTGTTTCTTTATCTTCAATCCATCTAATCTATTAATCTAATTTAATGTAATCCTCTGTAAACATTTGGGAAGTGTTTATGGGAAGACTACGTAACTGAAACTGACTGCAAGTTGCTTCCACTTGCAGTTAATCTTCAATGTCTTCTTAGGTAACACAGAAATCTTCAGTGCCTTCTTAGATAACACAGAAAAAGTGTGGCTCTTGGTTCCAAAGTAGGGATATTTCTTAGAACTGTGGACTACAGTTGAAAAGGAAAATAGTTGAAAAAAACGACAGCCAAATCGGTCCCCAGCAAATTGTCGTTTGTGGTTCACTGACAATTAATTGTTTGAAGTGTCTCCCAAATCTTGATTACAGATATGATAACGTTAAACACTGGATACAAACATTTAAAAAAATCTGCATTGTCATAGGCATACATATGTGGATATCCATTCATAATCAGAGGTTCTTCCTCTGTAGCTTCAGTGGAAAAAAATTTTTTGTGTCTCAAAAAAATCATCTCTCTGAGCTAAAATGGAATTGCGAAAACAGAAACTTACTCATTCCTTGGGAAATCCAAGACAGAGACCTTTCTGAGAGCGATCGGAAGTAAGGTTTGATTAGATCTTCCACAGTTACTGCTGCTAAGGCGTTAATACTGGAGGACACTGTGCTGTAAGGGAAAAAAAACTTTTGATTTATAATATTTTACCTTTAATAATACTTTAAGAGGGAATGAGAAAGGGGGAAACAAATTGTCACTTCTAAAATATAACCCGATTTCTACTATGCTCTTTTTACTTTATTTTATTATTATTATTTTTGAGACGGCTGGAGTGCAATGGCATGATCTCAGCTCACTGCAAGCTCCGCCTCCCGGGTTCATGCCATTCTCCTGTCTTAGCCTTCAGAGTAGCTGGAACTACAGGCGCCCGCCACCATGCCCTGCTAATTTTTTGTATTTTTAGTAGAGATGGGGTTTCACTGTGTTAGCCAGGATGGTCTCGATCTCCTGACCTCTTGATCCGCCTGCCTCGGCCTCCCAAAGTGCTGGGATTACAGGCGTGGGCCACCACACCCGGCTCTACTATTGCTATTTTTAATAATCACAGCACTGCCTTTCTGGAAACTGTTATCATTCAAAAATGATATTCAGGCAATATCTACAGGCTTGACAGTAAAGAGAAAGGATATGTTAATGTTGCTTCCACTTGTAGTTAATCTTCAGTGTCTAAAAGAATCTACACAGATTACTCCATATTCTTATAAATAACGACTTTAAAACATATTTTTCTTTGTGCATAGGAAGGACTGTCATAAGTCCTCCCTACCATGTGCTGTAAATGTCAACAATATTAATTTCCTGAATCCCCACTAATGCACACTGTACATGTTGATAATAAGAATTCTCTGGAAGAAAGGGCAATGATAGATCAGAAAATGTAAGATTCTTTGGGCAGCATATATTATTCAACACGTAAATGGAAGATTTCATTCTAATTTTCTTTTTTTTTTTTTTTTTTTTTGAGACGGAGTCTTGCTGTGTCGCCCAGGCTGGCAGTGGCCGGATCTCAGCTCACTGCAAGCTCCACCTCCCGGGTTTACACCATTCTCCTGCCTCAGCCTCCCGAGTAGCTGGGACTATAGGCGCCCGCCACCTCACCCGGCTAGTCTTCTGTATTTTTTAGTGGAGACGGGGTTTCACTGTGTTAGCCAGGACGGTCTCGATCTCCTGACCTCGTGATCCACCCGTCTCGGCCTCCCAAAGTACTGGGATTATAGGCATGAGCCACCGCGCCCGGCCCTCATTCTAATTTTCAAGTTGACCATGCTTTAGCCTCATGTGTGTTTTCAATGAAGACTGTGGCACCCATTTTTGATCATCAGCGAAAGCTACCGTCAACCGATCATCATTATTGTGACCATAGAGTATCACACCATAGGATGTATGATGGTGTATTAGAGAGCAGGGACCTAGTTAAAAGTAGAGCTGATGACAACAGGACACTAGTCCACAGAGATAAGTCAGACCACAGAGAGGACACATGCAGCAGATTGCCTACTTTGGGTCATCTGTGTCCATGCCCAGAACTCCACATTATCCCCCTAAAGTATCTAATAACAAAAGAAAGATCCCAACAGGGAAATCATGTGTTATTAGAGTCATAATTCATACCTTAACGTCCCACTGTAAGCACAGGCCACAAAAAGTCCAGGAAGTCCTGGATAATCTTGCAGAATGTCCAGTACCAAATAAGGCATGAGCTGAAAAATTCCAACATTTATTTCCAAGTACTTTTCGCTACTGAATAAAATTAATGAATGCCTAGTTTATCATTTATCTTGTCTCCTTCAGGAACTGAAAGGAGCTATTCCACACAACTGAAATTTTCAAATACCTAAAATTAAACCCTTTAACTACCAACATTTAGAGAAACAAATAGCACAGTAGTTAAGTAAAGAGGCTTTGGATTCACAGAGATACGGCTTTTGTAAGTGAAGTTCTGAGTCCCAGCTTCCTCATCTATAAAATAGCGGTAATAATACTAACCTCATAGAGTTGCTGTAAAGGTTAATTTAGATAATTTATGTAAAACTCATAGTATAGTATATGGAATATAATAAATGCTCAAAACAAAGTAGTTGTTATTCTTGGGAATAATAAGTTGTTTTAAAGGAAATATTTGACACACCTCTGTGCTTAAGTAAGCAGCATCCACTTAACTTTACTTCATGACTCAAGGACATTTTGTGAACTTTAGTCACTGCCCAGGATAGAAGATGTAATTTTAGCTGCATCAAGTACGAGACATAGTGATGGGTGGAGAATGACTTCAGGAAATCCCTTAAACTTGCTTCTTTTAAAAAACTTCCTGATACTAACTTGCTTTTGATAACTTCTATTTTAAAAAATAAATATCAAATAAGGATAATCAAGTGTGTGACTTCAGGACTCTGTTGCATGGCAGTTTTTCTACAAAATCAGTTTCCGAATCAAAAGAGTCCTAAGTGGACAATTTTCTAGAAGAGTGTCCTCTCATGTGCATTAAAACCTGAACTTCTCCCACAGTACAGAGTAGATGACATGTCCTATTTTATCAGCTTCCATAGCCTCTTCAATTTCATTTAACAATAGTGTGCTTATGGGATATGGAAGAACTTCCTTCACTGTTGAAAGGGAATGTTTCAACAGTAGGATTGTTTCAGTTCTTTTAGGATTGCATTCTCCACTTTTCCAAAGCTCACTAATTCTTTATTCTCAGAAAAATGGAATAGCATTTATCCCTATATGAGATCAAGACCCAGTTTTCCCAAAATATCATAAAGGTTTAACTTTAAACAATGTCCCAAAAATAGCAAACGTAGATTCCATCTATAGTGTTATAGCAAGTTCCAAAATCCTCTATCCTGTCTTCAACTTTCTCAGAAATCTGTGATGTAATTATTTCATGTCTGAGTGGCTCCCTCAAGTATAGGTAGAACCAATGAAATAGGATTGATAGAGAAGAAAATAGTAAAACTATATCTAGGAACTGGCCTGCTTACTCTGGGCAAATGCCAGCAGAGCATAGAGAAACATATCCTTGCTCTCTCGAGGAGAAGGGGTTTTTTTGTATTTGTTTTTTTGTTTTAAGACAGTCTCCCTCTCTCACCCAGGTTGGAGTACAGTGGCTTGATCTTGGCTCACTGCAATCTCCACCTCCCAGGTTCAAGCGATTCTCCTGCCTCAGCCTCCTGTGTAGCTGGGATTACGGGAGTCCACCACTATGCCCGGCTAATTTTTGCATTTTTAATAGAGACGGATTTTACCATGTTGGCCAGGCTAGTCTTGAACTCCTGACCTCAAGTGATTCGCCTGCCTCATCCTCCTAAAGCGCTAAGATTACAGGCGTGAGCCACCACGACTGGGTAGGAATAAGGTTCTGACACAATCTTTCACTGTCTTATTTGCACGGTATCCCCAGTGAAATGTTAATTGAATTTACTTGTTAACTAACACAGTCCTGGAAACATCAGTTGAGGAGAAAGCTTCACGGACTGTCTAAGCATGTACAGGCAAGACACCCTGAATGTATTTTATAAGATGTCTCAAAGGTGGGAAGTTGTAGGGACTTTTTTTTTTTTTTTTTTTGCCCAGGGTAAAGGCAAAGTACATTAAAAACTTTTTTAAAGTCCTTATTGTCTTCATGACAATATAGATTGATAACAGTCACAAACTATTCTTTATTAGAGGGAATGAAACAGAAGAGTGCCTCCACCTTCATAGTAAACATGATTCTTACCTTCTCTGAGAGGACAGGGAGGGTGTGTTTATCAAAGGGAGGGCATAAGGTAAGATACGGTTGAGAAACAGCTCCAGGGTGTTTTTATTTTCTAGCTCCACAAAGTTGTATTTTTCTGGGAGCATGAGATGCATTTGCATCAACAGAAATTCAATCTATTTTCATTCTAATGAATCCCCTAGGAACTTGTTCTGCAAGCGAGTCTTAGAAAATAATTTTGGAAAGAACTCAGGCTTTAGAGTTGGGCAATCCTGGGTTTGAATTCTAGTTCCCCTTTTTGAAAGACAATAAATGGCACAGAGGTTCAAAGTTAGGACTCTGGTGGCAGCTGGCTTGGTTTTAAATCCTGACTTCAGGTTACTAGCTAGTTACTCACTTAAATTCTTTAGGCCTGAATTCTCTCATCTTTGAAAGGGAGATAATCATAGAACCTACATCAGAGGGTGACTGTGAAGATTAAAAGTTGAAATTTATATGAAGCATTTATGGTAGTGCCTGGCCCATGGTGGGTATTTGATAACTGCTCATAGTTATTCTTACTTATTAGCAACATGAACTTGGGTAAGTTATATATCCTCTCTGAGAAGCATTTCTTCATCTGTAAAATCAGGATTATGGGGTTGTGAGAATTAAATGAAGCATGTTAATCTCCTGGTACAGAATGTCACCACAGAGTTGGTACTCAATAAATATTCACTTATTAGATCCATCTCTCCATCATTTAAAAAATTGGAAGATAAATTGTTTATAAATGAATGCTCTAACAAGCACCCACAAAATGTTCTATAGTACAATGGTTTGTGTAGTTTAAAAAAAAACAAAACAAAACTGTGTTTACATTCCTACTCCCAACCTTGAGCTATTTCTATTTAACACTCTACTTGGCTTTTCCTGGTGTTTCCATATTTTAATTTTAGATGCAGTACTCTTCATTCTTGCTATATCTGCTAAAATAAATTCTTACCAAAGTTTTATAGAAATGTAAGATGATTATGTCAAGTTCACTTTCCATTTCTCTACAAGAATAGGAATGCTCTTTCCTCTCAACTCATAAGCTTTTTGAATATTATTCATACACCTGTAAGAAAGACGTGGTACTGAACCTGGTCTGGTGCAGACACTTTCTTGGCTGTCCAAGGATCACAGTCACGGTACCTAGAATATAGGGCGAGCCCACAAAACACTGAGCACGTGAGGATTGCCCAGAGTCCCACAAGATTGATGTAGAGAGACCTAAAGAAGTGAAAACAAACCGGCAAAAGACAACTGTAATTTCTGTCCCAAAGATTAGGGAACCTGTTATATGAACAAAAGAGACCCTAATGATTAGACTCAATAAATGCACATTATCTTTTGATTGTCTAAAACACTACTTATTTTATTCTAGCCTAATATTCTGCTTACGATACCAATCAATCGACAGTGTATTTGTAAATATTTGAATGGATGGGACTTCCCCATGAAAGAGTGTACGCTCATGGTCGAAGCTTTGGGGACATTGGTAGCTTTATAAAGGTACCTCGTTATACTACTTCAGGTCTTCTTGTCATGAAATAAGGATTTTAATCGTCAACCGAGCATTAACTATTACTCATTCTCCTTTTAAAAGTAATGACACTGTAAACTGCTAAACACTGTCAACATTTACACAGTAACTCATGAAACTTGTTTAAATGTTGTTTATAAGACCACACATTAAGTAGGAATGCAAACCTGTATTCCCTGGACAGGTATCTTCTCAAACAATGTTCAGCACTGTAATATACTGTGTGTGCTCCAGTACAGAATAAAGGTTTACACACAGCACTGGAGCCAGACCTGAGCATAAATCCTGGCTCTACCATATGTGACCCTGGGCAAGTAATTCAACCTATCTGATCTTCAGTTTCTTCACTGAAGCATAGGATAGCAATGCCCACGTCACAAAGTTATAAAACTAAATGAAATATGGTACTTACATGCAATAAACCCCTGTTAAATTATTGATATTAGTTATTGATATTAGTGTTAATGTTGTTGAATCCTATGTCTTAATAATCAGTTGAATAGTAAACATTTCTCTAGATGAAATGGCTACATATTTTTTCCACTGGTGCTGTAGTGGACAGTGATGAGCTGCCCTAAGTGGAAAACAGGTACCATCCCTGAAGTCATGCCTCCTTCTTCCCAATGCTCCGGGGAGTCTGCATCCTATGAAAAATTGATTCAGAGGTTTAAAGGCCCAGTCCCCTCACCCTAACATGGGACTAGTCTGAAGAGCCATCCTAGCTCTAGAGCTCCCTTTGAGGCCTCTGTTCAGATTGCATAACAGTCCAGCGTCTCCCTCTCGTCAATCCTATTTCCTTTTCTTCCCTTTTACATATAGTGATTCTCTGATCAACTCTTCCATGCTAACCTCAACCTCAGAGTCTGCTTCTGAAAGAACCAAAGATGTGTTTATCAGATTTATCCTTCTCCCTTGAATTGACTAACATTGCAGTATGTTTTGCTATTGTTAGCTCATCTCCAAATCACCAGAAAATTATGTTCAGATACTCTGTTGTCCAAACACCTCCTCTGTCTTATATATGAGTTTAATATATTGTTTTAGATCACTTTTATGCTGTTCAAATTGACCACTTATCAACATCTCACACTGTCTTTTGTCAATCATTATCAGTAGGTCTTGGCTTTTTAGCAGGGATTAATTCTCCCCATAGCATAAGTGCAAGAAGGCAGATGAAAATGAGTTCCCTGGGTTCAGAGAGTCTGCTTCATGCAGATCCACTATGCTTATGTTAATTGATTTTTATCAAGAAAGCTCTAATGCTGTTATTTAAGTAATCAGGTCGGGCTTTTTGGGTTTCATGTTCCTAAGGGAAGAGAAGAAGAGCTTGTCCACAATTACTTTGGGACAGGTATCAGCTCTAGTGTAGATTTAAAAGTACAATAGACTATTCTATCTACAAATTACATTCCTCCAAAATTTCTTAAAATACCAGAATTCTTAAGTTCATTTTGGGGGGATCCTACATCCAGTTATTATATCCACAATCATATAGATTTTTCACTGTGAGTTCTTCAAAGATTTGAGTAATCTCTAAACCAATTAACTCTCAATATATTGAGTTCTGACATATGATATCACAATATTTTCATTTTCTCCTTTGAATAGAAATAGAATCGTCCCTCCTTCCCTCACCCTATCCACCCTGGACTCTTATTCAATCTCTTTAGAGCTTTGAAGCCCCTAAAAGCATGTGAGCAGAGTCAGCCTATTTATCAGCACAAGGAGTGGTGAGCACTGCAGTGATGTGATGTCTCCAAAGAAGGAACCAGCCACCATTCCATACTCTTTGCTCAAACCAAGATGGGCTTGAGAGTTCTGGACCATGCTGTCCTTCCTACCTCTGCACATTCATCCAAATCACTCCATCTACCTAGAATGCCTTCCTACTCTTCTCCACCTGCCCAAATTATGATCATTCTTCATATTCATTTTGCCAGTTCAATAGGAATCTCTCATCCATCCTCCACCTTCACATCACATCAGTTGAAGTGGAAAAAGGAACTTACATTTACTAGGCCTTTACCACGCGTATGCCAAACACAGTATTTTACAACACCTCCCATGAGGTATACAGTATTTCTTATGCTCCTTTTACAAGTTTAGAAACTGCAGCTCAAAGAGACTGCAGAATGTGCCCAGGATCACTCAAGTAGCAAGTATTAGAGCAGGGTTATAAACCTATGACTGTGCCTGAAAATGAAATACAAAGCACCATATATACTCTGGAACATTTTCTCTATTGTTATATTGTTTCATGAAACTGTTATATTCTCTAATATTATTTTATTTTTTAGCATACTTGCATGTATTTTCCTAATTTGAGATTAACTTTCTTCATGACAAAGGCCATATATATTTATCCCCCATAGGCTCTTATGCAAATAGATGCACAATATATGCTGATTTGTTTTCATTAATAATTCCTATAAATATCTTCAAATAGCTGATTTAAAACATACAGTACCACTTTGTTCTTGGTCCTTTTGTAACCAAATATATCATTTATCTCTTGGAATTTTATGACACAAAACACATAAAGGAGCTAAATGTGACTTAGAGAAGAGTTTCCATAAAGACAATTGATGGTTATTAATGCTTCATATACCATGGTGTATGACTTACAATTTTGCCTGGAATCTGCTTTTACAAGAAATATATCTCTGCACCTGGGATTGGTTGACACCATAGATGCTGCTCCATGTGAAGGTCCCTCCTATAATAATTGTCCAGAAGGTGTGTCTTTGCAAAGGGTTAGGATTAAAACTAAATGACAAGAAAGAGAAAACAAATCTGAACTATTAGCAGAGATAAAAAAATCCTTTTAGACTATATTTGGAAGCAAGCAAGGTATATTTATATATACAACACATACATAAATATGTACAAATTAATTAATTTAAAAGGTAGAAATATTTCCAACTTAAGTTCGATGAAATAAAAAATATTATTTTCAGAGATCTGGAAATACTAGAAGAGACTGGGGGAAATGAATGTTGCAATCATTCTGAACATTTATATAAATTGTTCTCCTGTGATATAAGGAAACTGTCGTTTGAACAAATCTGACACGATGTAATCAGAGAACACGAAACAAAGAGAAAGAGGGAGAGAAAAACATTCCTAAGTGCACCGCAGCAGTAGAGATGGCACTAAAATGAACACAAAATTAATAACACATTGTGTATAGAATTCCTCTCCCAGCACATGTAGTCATAGTTCTAACCTATATTCATGTTCAACTAATCAGTCAATTAATGCAGTTTAAAGTTTTGCATTTTCTAAAAACTGCATGTCATTGTAATCATGCTTTATTAAAATGCTGTGTGTACAAGCTAAATACTGATAGTTTAAAACCACTTGATGACATCATGTACATAAGTCCAAAACATTGTCACAGAGAAAGCTCGATTTCCATGTTTGAAAGATCTTTTAATCCTTTGTATTGGAAGGAATGATTTTGTTCATCTCTGATATACAATATGAGCTAGAAAACTTTCTGCAAAGTTAGCTTTCATGGACACTTCCTTAAAATTATGAAATTTTGCAAATTCATTTCAAATCTTATATTTGAGATCCATTGAGTAAAGTGCTCTAATTGTATGCATATTCTGGAATTCTTATGGAAAGTAAGAGCCTCTATTTCATGTCTAACATTTCATATCAATGTCTTAAGAGTTTCAAGAGTGTTGACCCTTTTTTCCCAAGAGAAAGAAGCTACTACATTAGCTAACTGAAGAGACAAAAGAAGTCAGTGAGCTATCTGAGGGAGATATGACAAGATTTAAAACACTCAATTTAGTGGTTTAGGCCATACAGAATATATAGGCCAATGGCAGACAACACATAAAATACCAATACAATATCCTTCTTCTCTTCATTTATCTTAATTTGAGCAAACTTTGTCTACCATATTCTCAAAACATATCAGAATAACAAGCGATACTCCTGAAAAGTATGAAACACAAATAGACTTTTTATTGTTGCTTAATGACTTTCAAAGCTAAGGTCATAAAAATGTCTAATCTTTTTTTAAGAATCTCTTACTAATGCATATAAGCTATTGCTTCGGTGCTCCAATATGTATGTATCCTTCGTATAAAGTGACAGCTAACTTGCAGAAAAATGATTGGTTCTATACCCTCTCTCCTCAGCCTGGCCTACCAGGAAGACATTTGGGAGTAATCAAGAGTAGCCATTGGTTGTTTCCACTTCCTGGACTTCCCCTTTCCCTGTTCTGGTAACAGCAACCTAGGTTTGCTTTGGGGAAACCACCATTTCTCCATTAAATAGTCTCGATTGACAATCAGTTAAAATATCTTGTTCTGCTCTAGCCAAAGGGTGGAACCACGTCCCAAGCTAGGCAACTAGAGGCTCTTTTCCTTAGAATCTGAATCTTGAGCTAAAAGAAGGAAATAAATATTGAAAATAGTTGAAACTGATTCACTAAAATTTATTCCTGCACATTAACACATTGACCCTGTCCAATTTCTGAAAAAGCTTTTCTCAAACTCTGGTGCTTATTTTCAGAAGATCAGAAAAGAGCCACCAAGTGCAAAATGGGTTTTCTTTCTTCAGACTGCCTATTCAAAGTGGGGCTGCTATCTCAAAGAGAAGGTAGGCTAGTTCAAGACGACATGGGTGCCTTTCCATATTGTAAAAGGACAGCACTATTGATCCAAAATGGAAGGTGTGTTCAATATTCTTTTGAATTGTGTGATATACTTGGGATGAAATATCTAGTCTCTTCTTCTTCTTTCTTTAGGAAAACTGAATAGCTGTTTAAAACATGTTACGTCATGTGCTGTACTGTCACTTGAAGCATCGACCATAACTTTCCTAGTCAATTCTCTAGAAATAATACTTAATATTAGATAATTTTCATTATATACTACATACACATACATATATAATTATAATACATAATCATAAGCTACTATGTTAATATACTATATATTGCCAGGACAACATCAAAAGAGAAACTCTCAAAGTTGCTTAAAACAAAGAATTGTCAAGATGAAATCACTGTCTTTCAGTGTCTATCTCTCTCTCTCTTTTTTTTTTTTTATGGCAGGTGCCAATCCAATATGCTAGTGTTT
>NW_012110919.1:12475515-12505743 GCF_000951035.1 Colobus angolensis palliatus
TACAGGCATGCATCACCATGCCCGGCTAACTTTTATATTTTTGGTAGAGACAGGGTTTCACCATGTTGGCCAGGCTGGTCTCGAACTCCCGGCCTTAGGTGATCCGCCTGCCTTGGTCTCCCAAAGTGCTGGGATTACAGGTGTGCGCCACCATGCCTGGCTAATTTTTTGTATTTTTAGTAGAGATGGGGTTTCACCATGTTGGCCAGGCTGCTCTCGAACTCCCGGCCTTAGGTGATCCACCTGCCTTGGCCTCCCAAAGTGCTGGGATTACAGATGTGAGCCACAGCACCCGGCCAGAAGCTACCTTTTCTTAACTTTCCACTGTCTCTTTCCTAATCACCCTGTCCCACTTTTCAACCTATTCTGGACTTTAATACCCGGAAGAAAATACTTTTTTTTTGCTTTAAAACCCTTCTCAGGAGGAAACATCGCTCTAAGCACCATGTAGCTAAGTACCATCTGACTGGTTTAATCCCTTAAAGAACAGAGGGAGGCTCCTTACATATTTACTTCTCTGCTTCAATTTGCTCTACCACATCCTTAGCAATTTGTTGGTTTGTTTTTTAATGTAAATTTACTATTTCAATAAAGAGATTATTTTTATAGAATATAAAAGATGTGTTCAGTTGCCCAAGTAGTAGACACTTACTTCCAGAAATTTAATCTTCCACCATTATAGGCATCATTTAAAATAGTGCTGATTCCACCTTGAATCACCGCAGCCTGTATAATCACGGATGCAAATCCAGCCACCATGATCCCAACTTGAAAAACATCTGTCCAGATAACTGCTTTAAGACCACCCTTTGAGGGGAAAGTATATTAGGATTAATGCTTCTATCAGACATTATTAAGCATCTACTTGCTTATACACTATGCTGGACAAAAATGATAAAAATATGAATTTTGGCC
Organism: Colobus angolensis palliatus; assembly: GCF_000951035.1. Taxonomy (NCBI): domain Eukaryota; kingdom Metazoa; phylum Chordata; class Mammalia; order Primates; family Cercopithecidae; genus Colobus; species Colobus angolensis. The sequence goes on from NW_012110919.1 coordinate 12,476,431, forward strand.
AAGAAGTGCACTCAAGGGAAACAGTCAGGTTGGGAGAATCTTCATACAGAAGGATATATTTAAATCAAGTCTTCAAACATAAGCAGAGGCAAAGATGGAGGGTCTGTCCAGCAGAGAAAGCAGTATAGGCAAAAGCATAAAGGAGTCAAACTACACGGCGTGCTGAATGTGGCCAGATACATTCCACAGAAAAAAGTGGAGCAGTGTCGGGAGATTGTTGGGAAGAAAAATTCGAGTCAAATTATTAGTAAATAATATGAATTTTATCCTACAGGCAGAGCTGATGTTTAATTGATTTGCACTCAGGTGGTCATATCTGCTGTTAAATACTATAAATGATCTGTACTAGCCACCACCAGAAATTTCCCAAGTTTCTCTATGACGTGAGCTGAACCAGCACCTGGCTGAAGGTCCCATCTTCTACATGATCCAGCACCTAAAGGGTTAAGATATAGAGTATCAAGGATTCCATAAGATTTTGTCACTGCTGAGGACCAGCACACATAATAATATCAGTACCAAGCCATGCTGGTTTTGCATATTTTGTCACCCCTATCTAGAAGTAAGGGGAAATTATCACAGGTTTGTTTTTGTTTTGAGACAGGGTTTTCTTTGCCACCCAAGCTGGAGTGCAGTGGTGCAATCACAGCTCACTGCAGCCTCAAACTCTTGGGCTCAGGCGATCCTCCCATCTCAGTCTCCCAAGTAGCTGGGACTACAGGTGTATGCCACATTCCTGGCTAATTTTAAAACTCTTTTTGTTTGTTTTTTGTAGAGACAGAGTTTCAATATGTTGCCCAGGCTGGTCTCAAATTCCTGGGCTCATATGATCCTTCCACCTTGGCCTCCTGAATTGCTGGTATTACAGGCGGGAGCCACTGGGCCCACGACCTATAATAGGTTTTTAAGCTGAGGAATAGTATAAGCACAAATATAATAACTTGGCAACAGTGCAGATGAATCAGGAGATAAGATTGGGAACCATTGCAATGGATCAAATGAAAGAAAAAATTTCAGTTATGCTCCATTTTCTATAAAGGATCAAATTATACTACAGAATATTTCTCACACAAAAAAGTTACCCTGTGGGAGGTCAGGAGTAGGAACGTAGGTATGGACAAACCAGATTGCAGTATACAACAACTGGAATTTTCAATTTTGCAAAGCAAGTGGGTAGGGTGAAAAGGGAAATACGTCCTGGACGTACCAGTGTGCAGTAGAATGTGCAGACCACCCCTGTTGCCACCACTGCGCCCCACAGATCAAATCCTGTGACTGTAGAGAAAAAGAGAAGTCATATATAATTGTAAAATAGCACAATAAAAATAATCCTCAAAAATCATCACAGAAAAAAGCTATATCATTTATCAGGCACCTTCCTCTATACCCACTTGCCTAAAGCCAAAACTAGGTCCAAATCTCATAAATGGCTCAAAAACAAATGGAGTTTAAAATTCTATTTGATAATTTTCTACTCTCAGACACACAGATCTGACACTGGCTTAATTCAACACACGGAAAGGCATTTATATTGTAATTAAGCTAAGAAACTCCTTGATACTGTGATGGGTATTTCTTATCTCTCTCCCCATTAGACACGGTTCAAATAAACACTCTATTTTTATGTATTATGTTGCAAATACTTGAATTTGAGGATAATGTATCCTACTGACAATCATAATGACAATATCAAATTGCTATGATGTGTAGATTCAAATGAAGACAACATTAAAGGATTCAAATGTAATCTTTATAACATTGCAGACTGCAGATCTGATTTCAGAAATTTAATCAAGGTGACTGTAATGCTTTTTTTTTTTTTTTTTTTGGAGACAAAGTCTTGCTTTGTTACCAGACTGGAGTGCAGTGTTGTGATCTCCTAGGTTCAAGCAATTCATCTGCCTCAGCCTCCTGAGTAGCCGGGTCTACAGGCGCGCACCACCATGCCCAGCTAATTTTTTGTATTTTTAGTAGAGACGGGTTTCACTATGTTGGACATGATGGTCTCAATCTCCTGACCTCATGATCCACCTGCCTCAGCCTCCCAAAGTGCTGGGATTACAAGCATGAGCCACCGTGCCCAGCCGATAATGCTTTTTTAAAAACTTTTAAGTTCAGATGTACATGTGGAGGTTTGTTACATAGGTGAACTTGTGTCATGGGGGGTTCCTTGTACAGATGATTTCATCGCCCAGGTATCAAGCCTAGTACCCATTAACCCACTTGTTGTTTTTCCTGATCCTCTTCCTCTTCCCACCTTCCACCCTCCAATAGGCCCCACTGTGTGTTGTTCCCCTCTGTGTGTCCATGTAAACCCACTATTTCACCAGTCCTTAAAGAAGGCGTTACTAAGATATGTGCTACCAAAATGTGATCTAGATGGAGAAAAGTCTTTATAATTTGCTCCTATTTATCTAAGAAGTGGGGAGTCTTATTTCATTTTTTTAAAAGAAAAGAATTGTGCTCGTTTCAGCAGTATATATACTAAAATTAAAGGATAAATCGAAGCCAAAAAATTACTTCTAGGAGAGGGAGAAAACCAGGTAGAGAAGACAGACATACAAGTCAGGCTACTTTAAACATATTTTGCTGTATAGATTTCACTTTGGAACACATAAATATTCCACATAATTATAAATTTAAATTAGAGAAAAAGCTCCTCAAAATCAATTGCAAAATGAAATAAATGGAACCTAACTGTACATCAAGTTTGTGACATTACCATGCAGAGGAAATATGTCACAAAATATTTAACACAATAATTTAACATACATTCCTACTGAGATATACCTAAGAAAAAAGAACAACAAAGGATAATATTTTTAACTGTGTTAGGCCATTATATTATTCATTATGGCTTAGAGTTGCTCTTCTAAAACTATTACATCTGTGGTTCTCAATCGTGACTGCACATTAAAATCTACAGAGGAGATTTATAAAATCCTGATAACTGGGCCACTCAACAGGCTAATTAACTCAGATTCCTGGTGATGGGGACCAAGGTATTGGTATTTTTGAAAGCCCCCCAAGTGAGTCCAATATGCAGCCAACGTTAAAATCAGGAGGAACTTAAGGCGGCACCTGCTGGATAAAAATGGGTTGAGAATCAATAACAATACTAACGATAATGCTATGAAATAACAGCAAACATTTAAATCCATGAGTTCGTAAGAATTTTTTTAAAATCTCAGTCACCCTTGGGGGATAGTATGGAACCAAGTTAATATTTTTAAAATTCATAAAGGGAAAAATCTGACATTTATCCTCCCTTTTCTATACAAACTATTTTTCAGAGAAAACAAATAGTTGGTAACAGGAAGTTTCTCTTTATAGCAGTATTCCATTTAACTAATGAAGAAGAATTCACAGAACCGGAATACTCCATTTCATAAGCCCTAATGAAATAATAAATCTAGAATGATCATCAATAGCTGCTGATAATTTTTTAAACAACATTCTGGGTCTCCTGAAGGAAATAAACTTATAGATACTGCCTATGAAATATGATTTCCAAAAAGTTGAAGCGGAGTCTGAAGAAGAGTCTAGATCTAACTACTACTAGTAAACTACTACCAGTTTACAAGAAATACAGAGGAATGGTGAACATTAAATGACCCCATAGTGATGTAATTGTTAAACCTAGAACCTGGAAAACTGGGCAGAACAAATAACCCAGTTTCTTCAGCAAATAAGTTGCAATTTAAATGAAAAGAAATAGAAGGGAGATTGTAAATTTAAAAAGAGACTTTAAAAGAGCTTCAAAATACATTCAGTAAAAATTGACAGAGAAATAGGAGCAATAGAAAAATCGGTAATTGTATCTGGAGATTTTAGTATCCTTCTCTCAGCAACTGATAAAACAAGCAAAAAAAATTCCATAAAGATATGGAAGATGTGATGATAACACTATTAGCCAACTAAACCTTTGACCTTATAGAACATTACATCCAACAAGCATACAATATACGTTCTTTTTGAGAGCACATGGAATGTTCAAGATAGACCTGATCCTGGGCCATAAAACAAATTCATAAATTTCAAATGATTAAAATCATATTAGTTCTCTGACCAAAGCAGTATTAATTTAGGAATAAATAACAAAAAGACATGATAGAAAATCCTCAAATATTGAAAATTAAACAATACACTTCTAAATAACCCATGGGCAAAAGAAATCACAGGAGAAATTAGAAAATATTTTGAGAAATAAATAAAAACACAAGGTATCAAAATCTATGGGCTGCCGATAAAGCAGTGGTTAAAGAAAAATTAATAACTTTAAATGTTTGCATTATGAAATAAGAAATATTTAAAATCAATGACCGAAGCTTCACCTTAAGAAGCTAGAAAACCCAAAGTGATTAGAAGAAAAGAAACAATAAACAGCACAAATTAATGAAATGGAAAACAAAGAAAATCCACAAGTCAAAACATTGGTTCTTAGAAGAGATTTAAAACATCAATAGAATACTAGAAAGATATATCAAGATAAGAAGATAGAAAAGTTATCTTATCAATATTAGGAATAATTAGAAGGGATGTCACTATAGATACTATAAACATTGAAGGATAATAAGAGGCTATTATAAGCAGCTTTATGCCAATGAATTTGATAAGTTAGACCAAATGGAAGCATTCCCTAAAAAATACAATTTACCAAAACTGACGCCACAAGACTTTTCAAATATGAATAACTCTGTATTTACGGAAGAAATTGAATCTGTAACCAAAATCTTTCTACAGAAACGAATAGTAGGCCCAGGTGTCTTCAGGGTGAATTCTACCAAGCATGTAAGAAATAAATACACAATTTTATATAAACTATTTCAGAAAATGGAGGGAACACTTCTCAATTCATTTATTAAGCCTTATCAAAATGTTAGCAAATCAAATTCAGTAATATATAAAAAGGATAATATATTATGACCAAGCAGGGTTTATCCCAAGAAAGTAAAACTTGGTTTAATATTCAAAACTCAGTCAATGTAACTTTCCACATTAACATTGCAATAAGGCAGGAAAGAGAACTACGAACTACGAGGATTAGAAAAGAAGTAAAATTGTCATTATTCATAAACAACATGAAAATCCTAAGGGATCTCCAAAAACCTGCTTAATTTAAAAAGTAAATTCAGCAAGTTCTAGGATGGAATATCAACATATAAAAGTCAGTTGTATTTTTATATACTTGCAATGAATAATTGAAAAATATTATAAAACAATGCCATTTGCAATAGCATAAAAACATCAATTATCTAGGTATAAATCTAAGAAATAGTAAAAGACCTCAACATCCAAAGCTACAAAACATTACTGAGACATCTTATTTTATTTTATTTTATTTTATTTTATTTTATTTATTTTTTTTTTTTGAGACGGAGTCTTGCTCTGCCGCCCAGGCTGGAGTGCAGTGGCCGGATCTCAGCTCACTGCAAGCTCCCACTCCCGGGTTCACGCCATTCTCCTGCCTCAGCCTCCCGAGTAGCTGGGACTACAGGCGCCCGCCACGTCGCCCGGCTAGTTTTTTGTATTTTTAGTAGAGACGGGGTTTCGCCATGTTAGCCAGGATGGTCTCGATCTCCTGATCCGCCCGTCTCGGCCTCCCAAAGTGCTGGGATTACAGGCTTGAGCCACCGCGCCCGGCCGTTATTTTATTTTATTATTTCTTTTCTTTCTTTTTTAAAAAATATGGAATGCTTCACAAATTTGCATATCATTTTTGTGCAAGGGCCATGCTAATATTCTCTGTATTGCTCCAGTTTTAGCATACGTGCTGCCAAAGTGAGCACTAAGAGAAATTTTTAAAGGTCTAGGAATGAATAGATATATCATGTGATGTATTGGAAGAATATATGCTTTTGTGAAGTGTTCAAGTCTTTGGCTCACTTTTTATTAGGTTATTTGTCTTTATTCACTTTATTATTTCAGGAGCCAATAAGCTAAGCCATAAGAGTCTAATAATAAGCTAAGCCACAATAGTCATATAAAAAGTGAAAATTGAAACAACAATAAAATAATAGATAATACCCACTAGAATGACTGAAATAAAAAAGAATAATATCAAATATTGGCAAGGATGTGGAATCACTAGAATTCTCACATATTGTGTAGTGGACATGTAAAACAATACAGCCAGTTGGAAAAGCTGTTTGGCAATTTCTCGTAAATTTGCACATATTTCTATCCTCAGCTGGGTCCATATAGAATTATATATATATTTTTTTTGTTTGTTTGTTTTTTGTTTTTTGTTTTTGAGATGGAGTTTACCTCTGTCACCCAGGCTGGAGTGCAGTGGCGTGATCTTGGCTCACTGAAAGCTCCACCTCCCAGGTTCACGCCATTCTCTGGCCTCAGCCTCCCAAGTAGCTGGTACTACAGGCGCCCACCACCACGCCTGGCTAATTTTTTGTATCTTTTAGTAGAAACGGGGTTTCACCATGTTAGCCAGGATGGTCTCGATCTCCTGACCTCCTGATCCACCCACCTCGGCCTCCCAAAGTACTGGGATTACAGGTGTGAGCCACTGCACCGGGCCTAGAATTATTTTTAATTTTATATTACATCCATGTATTTCATTTCCAATGGAAGTGAAAACAGGTGTCAAAAAGAAAAACAAAATGCACAAAACCTGTAGAAGAATGTTCTTGGCACCCTCACTTCACCATAGCCTAAAACTGGAAACAACGCAATGTCTCTAACAAGAGAATGGATAAACAAATGTCGGCAGATGCATAAAATGAAGTACTACCAGCAAAAAAAAAAAAAAAAAAAAAAAGGGAATGAACTATTGATATATATAGCAGCATGAATGAATCTCAAAACATTTTGCTGAGCAAAAGAAACCAGACATAAAAAGGCTCTATATGATTCCACTTATATAAAATCTAACAACAGGGAAAACTAGTTTATGGTAGCATTGGTCAGAAAATGGTTTCTTGGGCCCATAGGAGGTTTGTTAGAAAGACATACAAGGAAAATTCCTGGGAGTGGATGATGGAAATAGTCTGTATCTTGAGCTGGGTGGTAGTTACACAAACTATGACACAACTATTAAAGCTCATCCAACTGTACAATTCCCCAAGCTCTGTGCATTTTATTGTATGTTGTACGTTGAGGTATATTATCTAGACCTCAATAAAAACTAGTTTTCTCAATAGGCATCAGGCGATCAGAAAAAAAGAAAGAAAAAAAACTGGTTTTCAATTTTAAAAATCAGAAAAGGGAAACTTAAGAGAGATTGACTGATTGCAATCACACAAGCTTATTTGGATCCTGGTTCTAACAAACACTGAAAAAAATCGGGGAAATGTGAACACCGACTTGATATGAAATTAAGAGATTAATATTAATATTTTAGATACAATGATGGCATAATTATGGTTTTAAAAGTCTTTATTTCCAAAGGACATACTGAAGTACAGATGAAATGACATAACATATTTGCAGAAAAATAATCTGGTAGAGGTAAGGGGGAGTGAATTAAAATAGACCATGAGTTGATAAATATTACTGTAGAGTGATGAATGAGCATATTAAGGTGCTCTATTCTCTCTTAGTATTTGTTTGAGGTTTCCCAAAAAAGAACAAAGGAGGTTAGACCTAGAGAATGTGAAGTTTCAATTCAGTCACATAAGCTTTTCTGAGCATCTACTGCACACTAAGTTCTGTGTGTATGCCTATACCTACAGCCTTGGTCACAGCAAAACACGCAAGTGACACTCTGGTCATCAAAACGCCTTCACTTTCATTCTAATTTACTCTCAGGGAGTGGTTTGAGCCTGATGAGAACAGAATGCTTGATTTCTTCACAGATTAAAGTCAGTCTTCTGATTAGTCCCAGAACTGCACTTTAAAACCTCAAGATGTTGAATTACACGTAAAGCCTAAACAGGTAACTTATGAAGTTTATAACTCAGTTCTTGATATATGAAATGATCCTCTTGTGATGTTGGTAATACTGATGTGGAACATGCCCAGGACTCGGAGTTTGAGAGCACCTTATACATGAAGTTCCCCTTCATGTATACAGTATAAAGTAATAATACTGTTTACTTTATAAACTTAAGTGATAACTACTGTCATGTCTATCATAAAATCAAGAAAACAGAGTGTGGAATTAGTAGGTTTTCTTCATGTTCTATTAACCCCAGGAATCGTACCACATTTCTTCCCATCACAGAGTCCACATGTCCATTTTACAAGGACGTTTTAGAGAAATTCACATCGAATAGACAAGAATTCAAAGGGCATGGTGTTTCCCCAAAACCTTTTGAAACTATGACTAGCATGAATCTTTGCTTCAATAAACTATCCCAGCCTCACTACGTTTATCTTCCCAAATCTAGAGTGTTGAGCAGCATAATCTTTATAAATTTATTTGTACGAGTGCTACAGACATCTGTCCTTTCGTCCAAATCACATGCCTCTGTTTCTCTTTCATTTTGGGCCTTATTAGAAGTGTGGAGAAGAAAAGCTTTTCTCCCTGCCAGATTTCACAACAGGCCTGAGCAGAATTACAGGGAAGCTTCCTGGAGACGGGCTCACAGGAGGAGATGCTGTCAATCCTGACTTTGGCTACAGGGGGCTTTAATTCTAAAGGAATGAATGGGCTGGTGAGCACATCCCAGAGAAGTACTACCTGGAGAAGTCCACCTCTGTAATGGTCTACAGACACTTTGGAGCTACCCATCCAAAAACCCAAAGAAGCTACTGTAGACACTGCACCCACCCTGCCCCACTAGTAAGGCTGATGTAGGTTACTAGACGCATTCCTCCATCTCCCCATCTCCTCAAGGAAAAAATAAGGCTTGTTGAAAGTGAACCCCAAAATGTGAGTTACCTAACTGGCAACTCTAAAATGTACCTTGATTCAAAGCCAGGGCAGGGGCATAAATAACAATTCCGGTATACAGAATCTAGGGGGGAGAAAGAAAGCCAAATGAATTAAATGAATTATAAAATTCATGAATTATGTCTGAGTTATAAAATATTGATTGTTTTCCTGTAACTTCAATTATGAATTAAAACAACAGTTTCAAAATGCCTAATAAAATTTGTTTGTAACTTGAAAAATATTTAAGTAAAGTTGACTCTTCTGTTTATGGTATTGTCATAAGTTAAAAACACTATTTTGCAACCTGCTTAAGTAAAAATATGGACTTTTATATGGTGCTTAGTGCAAATGGTCACTGATCCAGCAACTCAATCTTGAAAAAAAATTTCCCACGTTTAAAATAATTTGAAAAAAAGAAAAAATAATAATATAAAAGATGACACCTCAATTATGTCTTCAAACTGTTAATCCCTGCATAATTAATTGAGAAAACAGTAAAAATTTGGAAAACATATTTCTCAAAGTTTTAATGTTCATAAATTAAACAAAAGTATAAATTTGCACTAAAAAAATCCTGAAAGCCAACAAAAACCACATTCGATCTTTTTAATATCATTCATTATTTTCATTCATACATTTAACAACTACTTATTGATCTGGGGTACAATAGTGAGGAAGAGAAATAGACTTTTTCTCAAAATATAATTTTTATTGTATTTGATCTTTCAAATATATCCCATAGAAGTGAATTCCATGATTATTCCATAAAAGTATATTATGAAAATAAAAACCTATTCAGTACCTTCTGAACGTTTGATTATATTACATGAGTAGAACTATGAAGTCCTTCAAATGGGAGGTGCTAAATCTCCCCTCTTTTTGCAAAAATGAACTAACTTTCCACAGTCATTATTCTGTCCAAGTTGAAGATTTAAAAACTTGACGACAGGCCACCTTCCTAACGCTGGTCCCCACTTCTCATTCTGTTGGCATTTCTAACAAAGATCCAAAGAGATCTGAACAGTTGGTGAATGCAAGCTACCAGGCTCAACTCTCTAAGAGACCCCAAAGGATTCCTTCCTTTTTTTTTTTTTTTTTTTTTGAGATGGAGTCTCGCTCTGTCGCCCAGGCTGGAGTGCAGTGGCCGGATCTCAGCTCACTGCAAGCTCCGCCTCCCGGGTTTACGCCATTCTCCCTCCTCAGCCTCCCGAGTAGCTGGGACTACAGGCGCCCGCCACCTCGCCTGGCTAGTTTTTTTGTATTTTTTAGTACAGACGGGGTTTCACAGTGTTAGCCAGGATGGTCTCGATCTCCTGACCTCGTAATCCGCCCGTCTCGGCCTCCCAAAGTGCTGGGATTACAGGCGTGAGCCACCACGCCCGGCCAGGATTCCTTCCTTTTACACTGCAGTTGTGAAGGACTGATAAAACTTAAGTTATATAATTTGCAAAGATATAAAATGAAGTTGAGTTACATAATTTACAGAGGCACTCTGTCTCACTGCAGCAAATCCTTAGGTAGCTTTTTTGTTTGTTTGTTTGTTTGTTTGTTTTGAAATAGTCTTGCTCTGTCGCCCAGGCTAGGGTGGTGCAACGGCATGATCTTGGCTCACTGCAACCTCTGCCTCCGTGTTCAGGAGATTCTCCCACCTCAGCCTCCCCAGTCATTGGAATTATAGACACCCGCCATCATGTCTGGCTAATTTTTGTATTTTTGTAGAGATGGGGTGTCACCATGTGTTGGCCAGGCTGGTCTTGAACTCCTGATCTCAGGAGATCCACTTGCCTCAGCCTCCCAAAGTGCTGGGATTACAGGCATGAGCCACCGCGGCTGGCCCTTAGGTAGCTTTTGACTGGAAATGGAATTGAAATTAGAGACAAGAATGCAAATCTCTTCCACAACCTCCATTAGCAAACCCAGCCCTAAAGTGCTTAACTGACAAGAGGAAAATGTGTATATAAATAATCGTGACAATGATCATTACAATCTTCCAGCAGCAGGGTGAACAGTGGAAAGCATTCTCTGTCACTGGCCACTTGGCAAATCCTTGCTTTCCCTTCGTGTCAATCAGTAAATCTATAAGTGCATGTTCTTGAATTACTGGATTGAGTATTTGGCTTTAAAGATTCCTCCAGAGCTTAGGATTCTGTTGTTTTACACTCTAAGGACTGCTTTAGTTGGTTCTTAGAGTCTAATTTTTAAAAGAGCGCTGACTTTTAAAATATGATTTCAAAGAAAATTATTTCCTACTGTCTTCGTATGGAAGTTAATTTTTTCATACCTATTACTCAATATGTTACAGAAATACTGTGAACATGCTACTTGTTTTCCTTTTGTTAGAATTCCCACTGTCAGCAACAAGTATCTTTGCCATGTAGTAATGCCCTTCCTGTCACCTTGGTGGAGGTGAAGGGAGGTCATATAAAGGAAAGCATAGTTTCCGACTGTTGCTTCATCAGTATAATATTTAACATTCACTTAAATCATTCTACTTTTCCAGGAAGTAAAGCATTTACTGAAACACTGTTTGATGATCTTAAGGGTTGATGCCGTACAGTGACAAGTGTTTCTCCTTTTGTGTTCCCTTATATTTACAACACCTCTTTTTTGTCTTTCATGTGTTTCCCAGGTAAGCTTAATCCAGATGCCATGGTTAAAAATATTTTAGCTGACAAAAGATAAAATAAATGGAGAGCTACTTACTGTTTGAAAAATGAAGAGGACTGTTCCACAGAGACGAACACATTTGTTAAATCGAAGTTCTAAATACTGTTGCAAAAAAAAAAAAATTATGCGAATCCTCTGGATGCCTTTTTTAAAATCAGAAGCTCAAGAAGAAAATTTAAATTTAGAAATGTAAAGCAACTTCACAACTGATTTGGAGTCTGTATTTTTATTTTAGTATTATTTTTATTTATATACAGCAAAATTGACTCGTTTTAGCATACAGTTCAGTGGGTTTTAACACACACAGATTCATGTAACCCCTGTCACAATAAGGACACAAGACAGTTCCATCACCCAGAAAACTCCCTCGGGCTTCCCCTTCATGATCAAGCCCTCCTCCCTCCCCCAAACCCTAGCAATCACTGATCTGCTCTCCCTCTCTAGTTTGGCCTTTTCCAGAATGTCATATAAGTGAAATTACTTTCTATATTTTCAGAGTGAGCAATCTGTTGTTCTCTTTCTCTTGGCATCTACTCCATACATTTTCCTTGACTCACTTGGGGCATCAACCGTTTCTGACTGCAGACTCTTGTGATGGAATAGTCAGTCATTTGCCCTGCTCTTCTGACCAAGAGGAAGTCACATGATCCCAGCTCAGCCAATCAGCTTTTCCTTCCATTGGGTATTTGAATCTTAAAGGCAGGATACAAAGACAAAACATGATTGATCCTGACAGAGTGGCCTGAAAAGGCTGCCCTGGTTTCTGTCCTTTCCAAGACTTGCTTACTCAGCTTGTCCCTCTGTTCTATGTGCTACCCCCATGTCCTTCTAACAAATTTTTTTTAAACTTAAATCACCCAAGCCAGTTTCTGTTCAGCACCAATGACCATGCCAATTTTTCCTATTTTACTTGAAATCTGCTATGTCTTATAACATAGTCTGCTTGTCTCCTATGTTACATAATGTATTATAATATACATATTACAGAGTTAGGATCATAGAATTTCAGAGCTGGGATCTAAGACATTTTCTAACGTGAATGTAATTACTAAGAAATTTAAGGCTGACAACAATCTTCATATAGTAGAAAGGAAGAAGAGGAAAAAACTGGCATTAGGTAATAATCTGAGGAAAAATAATCTGATATTTTTGCCCCATGATCATGGCTAACACATACAGAGTACTTGCTGTATGCATGGTCCTCCCAACAACTCTATGAGCCAGGTACTGCGTATAAGCCCACGTTAAAGACAAGAACACTGGGACTCAGAGAGAACACCAAGTTGACAACCTTGCAAACTTGTCAGGGCCACAGGACACATTTAAAACCTTTGATGCCAAAATCTGTGCACATTATTCAGCATATATAAACAATCTGACTACGTATTTAAGACTCAGTAAGTGAATGGATGAAACTAACACAAAGTAAGACCCCACTCCCAAATCACTGATGGATGACAAATACACAGTACCATGTAGTACACTGGAGGAAGAGTTCCAGCCCTTGATCCAGTCCCACACCTGACTCCATCAGCTTGTGGCAATCATTCTCCAAATGTCAGGTTCTTTCTCTTTAAAATGAGGGGCATAATAATAATTTGTTTCCCTCTCACTTTGCAGGGTTTGGAGACTATTCAATGACATAAACGGATGGGGAAATGTAAACTCAAAAAGTAAGATATTAAGAAGTTAGTGGTATCCAAATCAATGGACCTGAAGAAAATTGAATCTCAATGAATTACATATATCAAAATCATTTAAGGATATTTTGGAAGCCTTTTTAGAAGACTGGAGAAGTTTATTAAGCCTGGAAACAGGGCAGTGTTATTGCATTTCTTTAGAAGTTTATTTTTTGTTTGTTTATTTGTTTTGTAAATCTCTATGAGTCACTAAATATGTGAATGGACATCAATAGAAGTCTTTGTTTATGCTAGATACATGCATCCAAATTGCTGGAAACACAAATAAATTGAACCAAGCTGAACCACGTAAGTTGATCAGTTGATCCAGGGAAACCTGTGATTTAAGCTCAAGGACCAACTCAAGACAGAACCAAGAAGTCTATTACCATCCCAGTCATCAATTACTAGGCTGCTGAAGAAATATCTGCAGACTGGACCAGATGTCCAAGTCACTGTGTGGCAGCCTTTGGGAATACTTGTAAGATTTCTAGACATAATTACAAAGTAATGACAGGTGCCTAAATTAATCATGATCTCTCATTGTCCTCAGAACTTTTGATCACTTCTGTTGATATGAATAAATATATAAATAACAAGCAAACATGAGGTCTAAGCAACTCAGTTTAAACACAGATTTAGTTGGCTCTAGAAAGATCTTGAAGAATTGATGGATCAAATTGGATTCCTGCATTATACTTGGGTCTGGAAGTTGCTAAACACCTATCAGGACTACATTTTGAAGGCAGTGATAAATGAAAAAAAATGTTTGTGAACAGCTAATTTTCACTAAAGAAATGTCAACAGGGAGAGATTTCATACTTGAGCAAGAATGCCAGGTTATCAATCACTCAACACTGTACTGCATATTCTGTATAGATTCTGTACTTCTCAGCATAAAACAATAAACAATATACTCCACAGGAAAGTCTTTGCCATGACCATTAGGGAGGGTCTTAGCATGTTGCCTAACTTCCCTGTTCCCAGCTGCCTGGCACCCCAGAGGTGGATGCCTGCAGTGTGCCCACAACTTCACGCATCCTCTATTGCTTCCCTTGTTCTCTCTGCACTGGTGTAAGTATTGCTTGGGGTTATAACAGACTCATCAGAGCCTTCAGAAGCAGCCAGTATGCTGCTAGGCATATGTCTACACTGCTTCACATTCCTAGTAGCTTAACTTACTCTGAGTCTCCGTCCACAAAATGGGGCCTTTGATAGTACTTCCCTCATAAGGATTATTCTGAATGTGAGTCAGATAATGTATGTAAAACATGCAATGCAGCCCAGTGCCTGGCATGTGTTCATGATTCAATGAACTTTTGTTATTTGCCATTTTTAGCTGGAACTCCCGCTAACTTAGCCTCTACCACTGCAAACATGAGGGAAATCTGTTTCTGGTTGAGTTAATGTTGTAGCCCCGAAGAGGCATGGTTCAGTGATTATGAGAGCAGCATTCATCTGTAGAGATGAAGTCCTCATGCCAGATTCTTCAAACCCTTTCCAAGTTTGGGAATTGGTTAGCTATAGATCAGAGCTCACAGACTCAAATGCCTCCAGGTTCCATCAGGTACCATACATAAGTGACACTGACCAGGTGTTCCCATATTAACATGTTGGAATATTCCTCCCACCCACTAAGATATATGTTTTCTTACATCTCCCTGGAAACAAGAGATCCCTTTACCCCTGTCCATTTTCCCTTTCACATTTTTTGATAAAGACATAAATGCAGATAAAAATTTCTGTACCAAAAAACAGTAACCATGAAAACACAAAGACCTCAATATCAAAGTTTAATAGAGAGTGAGAGCAAGAGCTGTAAACTCCAGTTCCTGTGGCCACAGGGGGCATGGGCCCAGTGTTACCAGCATTTTCAGTTCTCAAAAGAAGTCATAGTCTGAAATTATATTTTATTTGTCCTCACTATAAGGAGAAGTAAAAAAAAAAAAAAAATGACTGAGAACTGAATTTGGTCTGGGGAATTTCGCCAGTTTGTCACTTCTGAGCAAACCTGAGAAACTGCATCTTACTCACTTTTGGGATGATTACTGGGCTCTCCCAAACACAGCACCAGAGTGAATGGAAGGCAAAGCTGCCCAGGGGTGCCTCGCCCTGGAAGACGTCACTAGAGCCCAGGCAGAATGTGTCACCAATGTTTGTTGTGCCATTGAGGCCCTGTCCCCAGCACCAGTTGAACCAGCCTCACTAGGAAACCACCTGCCAGAACCCCTGGATTGGAGTTCTCTGGGTAATGGCCTAATAGAGAGGAAATTTCTGAAGGCTTGTTCCATGGAGCTCATGGATCAGTGCCTGGGTGAAGGAGACCACGGAAGGCACTGAACTGGGCCCCGCCACTCCCCTAAGCTTTGATCCCATCCCCCACCTCCCATTAAACAGCTCTTTAAACTAAACATGCATCATCTTTTCAAAGCCCTTTCCTGCAGACAACTTGAGAAAACGTATAGCCAGGGGACCTGTGCAATAGAGGAAAGACAATTTTCCTTAATTATCTTTCCGTAGAGAAGGCAGAGCTGTTTGAGAACCATGCTGCCTAATTTTCTTATTGATTCCAAGATAACTACCACCACCACAACTAGCACCACCACAATAATTATGGCCAACATCTATCTGGCACTTACTCTGTGTCAAACACTGTTCTAAATGCTACACCTTGCATCATCTCATTTAATCCTCCCAACAACTGGATGAGGTAGGTGATATTATTTTATTTTTGAGGAAATAGGCACAAAAGGTTGAGTAAGTCATCCAAGGTCACCCAGCTAGTAAGTGGTAGAATCTGGCCCCAAATACAGTTATTGGTACACCTTAGCCACTTGGGTGCCTGCTTCAGTGGAAAGGGGGTGTGTGTGGAAGGGGAAGGAAGGGAAGCACAAATTCTTCACCGTCTTGGAAGAGTGAATGGCGCTGAGGACCTGAAACAAGAGGATTCATTTCAAGAAGCAGGGCCTGAGAGCTGAAGAATTTACCTTCCCCCCAAATCTTTCCTCTTGCTTGGGAATCAAAGATGCTAAAGGTAGAAAGGATCTTAGCGAGCACTACTATTCCAATCCGTTCACTTTGGAAGACTCTTTTTTTTCACTAAGCCCAGGAGAGTAAATCCCAAGGATTTTTTCACCCTTAGAGGACACCTCTCAGTAGAAGGGAAGGGATGCCAGGGGAGGGTCGGGGGACAGGGAGGAGTGTAGGGAGGGTCATGATGGACGGGGAGAGATTTCGATGTGTCGGTGAGAGTCTGCCCCCAAGAAAACGCCACCAGAGGTCTGCAGAGTCCCCTTACCCCGCGCCCTGGATGGTCCCAGCCCACCCTGCCCCTTACCTCGTAGGTGCTGGTAATTCCCAGTTTGTAGAACACCGGGAGGAAGACCTCCGCGCTGATGACCACTACAAAGAAGTAGGTGAAGGCAAAGATGCTAAAAATGGCCCCAAAACGGTAGACCTCGGAGGGGGTGCCCAGGACGGTGACGGCCGACATGAAGCTAGCGGTGAGGGACAGCGCCACGGGCACAGCCGTCATTCTGCGGCCGCCCATTAGGAAATCCTTGGAGGTCTGCTGGCCGCCCCCAGCGAAGGCGTAGTAGATGCCGATGGCTGCCGAGATGACCAGCATGCCCGCGAACACCACGTAGTCCCACACCACGAAGGTGCCAATGCCCCGCGGTATGTCCATGGCCGCACGGTCGCCTGAGCCCTGCGCGCAAACTGGTGGCCCAGCGGCGCGCAGCCCAAGCCAGGCGCGCACTTCTTATCCCAGATCCCCGGCGCGCAGGCGTGGCGTCCCGCGGGGAGGCGTCGGCCAGGTGTCGGCCTCTGAACGCACCCTGAGGCGGGGTGAGGGCTGGCAGTCGCCCCTGCACCCGCCGCTGCGAGCCGCGCCTCTCAAAGCCAGGTCTGGGACCTCGGAAAATCAGTCCGCTGTCCTGAGGGCTCACCAGGTGAGGAACTGGAGAGGCCGAGTTCGTCAAGGCGCCAGGGACACCTGAGCAGATGAGAACTGGCGCCTCCAGCTGCTTCCAACGAATCTATACAGGGAGCGCTCCGCGCAAATTTTATTCGAGTGGTACCCGAGGGGACGCACCATTTAAATAAGCAGGTGGGAGAATGTGGGACAAAGGGCAATTGTCACGCCTTGAATTTTAGCTTTCTGGTTCAACCGTCCGGGTCCTTACGGAAAGGGACGCCTGGAGTTTTTAGACTGCCTTATTTGATAGGTTAATGGGTGACAGTAGATTAGTGCGGGTGACAATCTGTAGTGAACCGAGATCCCAGTCCTTAGGTCAGCGATCATAAAGGAGAGCAGAAAATCTGTGCTATTGTTTCCTTGTGTTTTTACTCAACAAACATTTCTGATCTCCTTCAGCCTGTTGTTGGAAAGAGTAGTTACTGGAAGATTAACAATAATACCCACTTTTTAATGAGCCTTCATGTGACACATACATGCTTGGCACGTTTTGTATTAGTCAGTGTAATTCTTTTCATGAACCAGTGTAATTCTCATCACCCTTGAGATAGGCATTTTCAAATGCAGAAATTACTGTAGAATGATTAAGTCACTGGCCCAATCAACTGGCAGAAATTAAAATCTTTAATCTAGGTCAGATTTCAGTGTTTGCTTTCTTAATCACAGTGTGTAGGTATGTGTTATAGGTAGGCAAAATGTGAACACTTAAATGAAGACACTTGAAAGTACTGAAGTAAAGATCATTTCCAGTATCAGCACTCAGGACATATTTTAAATGGCTTGTCTTGAAATACTATTAACACATGAATCGCATGTGATTCACAGGTTTTCCTTCTAAAATAGACACTCCAGCCAAATGTGCTCAGCTATCAATATATTTCAGGCAGTCCTTGTTCATTTTTATACAACTTTATAATATACCAGTTGGTCCTAGGTAACCAATCCACAGAATGAGTTTAGTCTGGGCTAGTGTATGAAAAAAAAGCTATATCAGATTTTATTTTTTGTAAATTGATGTTATTTGTATAATGTTTTCAGAAGGAAATAAAGAGGGAAATAGAAGCTAAATCCAAGTAATTCAATTGTTTAAACAAATATGTGGTATGGAATTATGTCCTACCAGTGTGAAATGTACTATATGTATATATTACATATGATATTATACATATATAATACATAAAATTATATACGTATATTATATAAATTTTATATATATATATATAGAGAGAGAGAGCGTGCAACCTGTTAGAATAACACACAAAAGAATCCAGCTTGATCCTTCTAGGAATTGGATTCACTTCTGGGAATTTCTTTAAAGCCAATAGCCCTAGATATGGGAAATGCTATCTAAACAAAATTCATCTTTTTTCGGACACCTAGAGTTAAGAACAGAGCTTCAGGCAGCTAATGATCAACACATTTCCGTAGTCATGTTAGAAGCAGCATAGTCTGAGGTTAAACCTGTAGACTGCAAACTGACCTCTTGACTGCCACCTATGAGCCATGATATCTTAGCCAAGTGCTTCCTTCTATGTCTTAGTTTCCCATATCTTAAATGGGGATATTGGTTTTTATTCCATGGAATTAAAGTGCGTTAAATGAGATTATATGTGAATAGACCCTGACACTATAAAATACTAGCATTGTATGATTGTTTAGCTGCCTTCCAATTTATTGAGAATTGGGCTAGTGTAAGTTATGGCTTGGAAGTACTGCTATTAGACACAGCTTCTGTTTTCCCAAGCTTTGTCATCTTGCTATAAAACACTTATGTAATGCCATGAACTATGTGTAATCCATACCCTATTCTTCTTTCACATCTTTTGAGTGCCTGATATATGTCTCCAAATAATATTTTCATGAAGAATACATGAATGCTCTATTTTCCTGAGCCTTTGAATATATGGTATTGTTCATCTGTTGTCTTCACATATGAGAAAAAAAATTCAGCTGAGAAAATTCTTAGGTCACAGTCTTCTTCAAAAAATTTTAAGTATTTTTTCTGTTATCTTCTGACATTTCTTATTGGAGAGCTATCTCCAATAGCTAAATTTTTGTTTCCTCATAAATAACCTGCTTTATGGCAGAATACTAATAGATGTGGTTTTTTTCTTTATACTTGCATTCCCGAACGTTTGCAGGGTGTTTCTAGAATAGCCCTCTTTTCGTTACTATCGTCTAGAATGGTGAGTCCTTTCAATTTAAATAGTCAGGTCTTGTTTTTTAAAGTGATATCTTTAATTACTGTTGTTCTAATTGTTCTAGTATCTTCCTCAGAAATGTATAATTCTTAAATAAATCTCTCCAGTTCTCTATATTATTGTTTTTTTTGTTTTTTTTTTTTTTTTGAGGCGGAGTCTCGCTCTGTCGCCCAGGCTGGAGGGTGCAATGGCGTAATCTCAGCTCACTGCAACCTCCACCTCCCAGGTTCAAGCGATCCTCCTGCCTCAGCCTCCTGAGTAGCTGAGACTACAGGTACACACCACCACTTCCACCTAATTTTTGTATTTTTAGTAGAGGTGGGGTTTCACCATATTGGCCAGGGTGGTCTCTATCTCCTGACCTCCTGATCCACCTGCCTCGGCCTCCCAAAGTGTTGGGATTACAGACGTGAGCCACCATGCCCAGTTCCAGTCCTCTATATTATTCACTTGAATCCTGTTTTCTTTTACCCACATACCTGAAGAGATCTTAAGTTTGTCTCTCATGACATTGACTCTGGTGTCTGTCATAGTAATGCTACAGGAGTCTACATTCCTACTCCCAATGTAGATTTTACTTCTGCCGTTACATTTTTAACGTCACTGAATTTTTAAAAGTAATCTTCTCCCTTTTCTCTCATTCTAAAGTCTTTTCATCTTTAGAATGCCAAATAGTTTTCTTAAAATATTTTTTAAATTCTAGGAGCAAATAATTTTATAGTGATTTTCTTTCTCTGAGTCTTTGAAGCATTGATCCCATTCCTCTGCCCCTCAGGAGCTTCTCATAGGATATATATTGATGATTTTTCTGGCAATCATCTCAAATGGAAGAGTAATTTCCAGACTTAGTGTTAGCCAAAAGATCAGTTGTGTCGTTTTCTATCTTATTATTCTCTTCTTTGGGGCTCTAGGTTTTACAATGGGATCACATAGCAAAGTTTAGTACCTAACTCAACAGCATGATAAGCCGATTTGCATTTCTTATGACTCTTTTGGATAGAGACAATATCATCACCTGTTCTCACTGTCTGGCATTTTCACTGTCTGGTGTTCTCACACTATCACCATGAAATACCATCATAAAAGCCATTGGTCACAGCATCCACTGCATCTGAGGTTCTTCCATCTCTACCAAACTATAGTGCTTTACTTGTAAGGATGACCCCTCCCAAGATTCACTGCACTGCCAGTTTACTCTATCCCCATAAGCATCCAGCCAGAGGATTAAGTGAGATAATATTTCTCTGGAGGTGGCAGCCTCTGATTGTACAGAGAAAGATGCAATTTGGTGCCACCCAACAACAGACGGCTGGCTGCCCGACTGATATGGTTTGGCCATGTCCCCACCCAAATCTCATCTTGAATTGTAGCTCCCATAATTCCCACATGTTGTGGGAGGGACCAAGTGGGAGATAATTGAATCGTGGGGGTGGTTTTCCCCATACTATTCTCGTGGTAGTGAATAAGTCTCATGAGATCTGATGGTTTTATAAGGGGAAAGCCCTTTCACTTGGCTCTCATTCTATCTTGTCTGCCACCATGGCCTAAGACATGCCTTTCACCTTCTGCCATGCTTGTGAGATCTCACCTTCTGCCATGCTTGTGAGATCTCACCTTCTGCCATGCTTGTGAGACATGCCTTTCACCTTCTGCCATGCTTGTGTGCTTCACCACAGAGGCAGAAGCACAGTGAAGTGAAAGGCAGAGGCGGACCCAGAATGGAGAGACACAGAGATCACCAGAACTGTGTGGCGTCTTGACACAGTGGACTGCCCCTTACTTGGTTGCTCAGATCCTTTGAAGAAAACATTTCTTGAGTATATTTTGAAATATGACTTACTTTTTTCCCTTTTTTTTTTTTTTGAGATGGTGTCTCTCTCTGTCACCCAGTCTGGAGTGCAGTGGCACGATCCTAGCTCACTACAACTTCTGCCTCTTGAGTTCAAGCGATTCTCCTGCTTCAGCCTTCCGAGTAGCTGGGACTACAGGTGCCTGCCACCACGCCTGGCTCATTTTTGTATTTTTAGTAGAGATGGGGTTTCACCATGTTAGCCAGGCTGGTCTCAAACTCCTGACCTCAGGTGATTTACCCACCTCAGCCTCCCAAAGTGCTGGGATTATAGGAGTGAGCCACCACACCCAGCCTTCCCAATATTTTTCACTGTGGTAAATACACATAAGATGAAATCTACTATCTACTACCACTTTTAAGTGTACAGATCAGTAGCATTAAACACATTCATAATGTTGTGCAATCATCACCAACGTCCATCTCCATAACTCCTCATCTTGTAAAATTTAAATTCTATATCCATTAAACACTAACTCTCCATTGCCCTGTCCTGTAACCCCCTACAACCACCATTCTACTTTGTCTCTGTGATTTTGACTACTCGAAATACCTCATATAAGTGGAATCACACAGCATTTGTCTTCTTGTGACTAGTTTATTTAACTTAGCATAATACTCTCAAGATTCATCCACATTGTAGCATAGGTCAGAATCTCCTTCCTTTTTAAGGCTAAGTTATATTCCATCTTATGGATATACCACATTTTGCTTATCCATTCATCTGTAAGTGAACACTTGAGTTACTTACATGTTTTCGCTATTGCGAATAATGCTGCTAGAAAATGAATGTACAAATGTTTCATAAAAGCCTTACTTTCAAATATTTTGCCCATATCCCTAAAAGTGGAATTGCTGGATCATACGCTAATTCTATTTTTATTTTTTTTCAAGAACTGCCATACTGTTTTCCACAGTGGCTGTAACATTTGACATTTGCACCAACAGTGCACAAGCATTCTAATTTCTGCACACCCTTGTCAGCACTTGTTATTTTCTTCTTTTAAAAAATAGGAGCCATCCTATGGGTGTGAGGTGGTATCTTATAGTTTTGATTTGCATTTCACTAATAATTAGTGATGTTGGGCACCTTTTCATGTGCTTATTGCCATTTGTATATCTTCTTTGGAGAAGTGTTTATTAAGTATTTTGCCCATTTTAAATTGTTTTTTGTTGAATTGTAAGATTTCTCTACATATTCTGGATATCAATCCCTTATCAAGTATACGGTTGGTGAATATTTTCTCCCATTTTGTGGGTTACCATTTTCCTCTGTTGATAGTGTCTTTTGACGCACAAAATTTTAAAATGATTATGCAATCCAATTTATTGGCTTTTGTTCCCTGTTCCTTTGGTGTTATATCCAAGAAATCATTGCCAACTCTAATATCTGCAAGTCTTGACCTATGTTTTCTTCTAAGAATTGTATCATTTTAGGTCATAAAAAGTCTTTGATCCATTTTGAGTTAATTTTTGTATATGGTGTTAGGTAAGGGTCCAGTCTGATTCTTTGGCATGTGAATATTCAGTTTTCCTAGCACTATTTGTTGAAAATACTATCCTTTGGCCATTGAAAGGTCTTGGTATCCTTGTCAAGAATCATTTGAGTTGCCTTTGAATTTAAAATTTCATTGGCTTGTTGTCTAAAAGGATTATAGTATAAAAAGGTAGATAATGTTAGCTATAAGGTACAAATCCTCACTTTTTTGTTTCTCTCCAAAACTTTTCTACTGAGTTCAGTTTTATTCCTCTTGCTAATCAATGAACTTAAAAACATATAAAAATACCTAATATGCCTATTTTTATAATGCTTTATAACTGCATAGTTCTTTCAAGTTTTGGAAGTATATTCACATTTAGTATTTTATGAAAAATGTTAGTTTAAGCAATAGAGCAAGGCACCAGTAATCCCAGCATTTTGCAAGGCCGAGGCAAGAGTGTCCCTTAAGGCCGATAGTTCGAAGCTGCAGTGAACTATGATCAGACCACTGCATTAAATAGGTATATATGCACTTTTTTTCAGTCCCATATTTTGGTGTGTTTTTAAAGTTTGGAAAAATACATTTTTTTCCCAGAAAGTAGTTGCTGGCCCTTTGCTACACCTGAAGATTATAGATAGATATTGAGAAGACAGTCAACAGAACCAAGTAGGCTTCCCTAGGGTGAAAATAAGTTTGTATCTTCTGTTACTCATGTCACATTACTAGGCAATGTTTACTTACCACTTATTCTGTAACAAGGAAACAAAGATGAAGTTTATATCAAAAATTACAGTATTACATTATAAGTCATTTCACATCTTTTTGGAGTAGGTTTCTTTTATAGAACTATAGGAATAAATGAACTTTTCATTTTTTTTGAAGCAAAGTAGTTAGAGGGAGGCCAATGGAAAAGGACTGATAATTGGCAGTAATTCTTTCCAAGTGGAGAAAGGACCTAGAATGTGCTGACTTGTATCATAGCTAATGCAAGGATAGAATCTACTCCAAGAGCTATTTAATTTTCATCATAAAACCTAACCACCCCCAGCTGGGTGCCGTGGCTCACGCCTGTAATCCCAGCACTTTGGGAGGCCAAGGTGGGGGAATCACAAGGTGAGGAGATTGAGATCATCGAGGCTAACACAGTGAAACCCCATCTCTACTAAAAAAAAAAAGTTAACTGGGCATGGTGGTGGGTGCCTGTGGTCCCAGCTACTTGGGAGGCTGAGGTAGGAGAATGGCATGAAGCCTGGGAGGTAGAACTTGCAACAGTAAGCCGAGATCGCACTACTACACTCCAGCCTGGGCAACAGAGTGAGACTCTGTTTCAAAAAAATAAATAAATAAAAAATAAAAAACCCTAACCACCCCCAGGCATCTCGGAACAGACACACCTAGTTTCTCTCTCCCTCATATGGTTCTTTCACTAATTAATGCTCTCAACCTATCTCCTCCTGTTAAAATCTTACCCATCATTCAAGGTGGTCTCAGTTGTCAAAATTTTTCATGTAATATTTCACTATTTCTAATCCCACCTGCTCCAAACCATATGTACTCTCTCTCCCTCTTTGAGCCCCCTTATCATATATTTCTTAGTCTTCACAGTAGTATTGTATTATAGTTGTTTGCATCAAGACTTGTAATATGGGAGTATCTCATGGATCCCATGAGGCCAAAAGCAGGACTAGAAAGCCACTCTGCATGTCTCTTTCTCTCCAGATGTGTTTTCTCTGCATTGCCACTGGTGCCTGGTCAGAAATATCCAAGCCAGTGCTTCTAGGCCGTTAAATCAGTGGCCAGCAGACACTGATCAGCATTTTTGAATTCTAATTTTAAATTCTTTGAAGAGGAAATCCAATTGGTTTGGCTTAGGTCACATATCCCTTGACCTCTAATTTAATCAGCTGCAGTTAGAAGGGCAGGGTTCCTGTTTGTGGCTTCCCAGATTCACCCTGTGGGTGGGAAAAGGGGACTGGGTCTCCATGTAGGCGGGTGGCTAGACATGTGTAGCTGGCTAGACATTCTGAAGCTGTCTCCTCTATTAATCACTTGTGTCATTTTATTATCTCCTGTGAGACACTGTAAGCTCCTTGGGAAAAGGGACTGTTGCTTGCTCATCTTTGTAAAGCCCCAGAGCCCAGTACTGCTTATTGCATAAAGAAAATGCTAAACCCGCAATTGTATTGATACTACTTCACAATGCGTTTTGGCATCAAGAATTTCCCCAAAATTTCTAAAACTGAAATTTGAAAATCTGAGCATGATCTTATTAGGCCCTGAATCTAGGCTTACTCATACGCTTTCTTATCAGGGAGAAAAAAAAAAAGCCCACTTTCTCACTTTTTGAGAGGAAAATTAAAGGAATATATACTCCTAACTTAATTCCCTACGGTCTGTTTACTTTTCGCATTGAAATCACAGTCACAATTGCTAGAGGGCTCTGAGAATATCCTGTCGAAATGGAAAAGAAAGAGAAGACTGTAAGAATCCCTCTACAGGATACTTTCTTAATGTCCTTTCACCTAGAAACCCTGAGTAACTTGGGAATCTAAAGAGTGAGTAACAACAGATAGTGTCATCACAGTGCTTGAGTTGGGAAAGGTGCCAATGAATCAGGACTTAGCACCCCTACGCCTCACATCTGCCTTATTTATTTATTTTTCTTACCTGGGTGTCACTCTAATCTCTTCAGTAGAATCAATTCCAAGTTGGAGCAACAAGAACTTTTATTCAGTTACAGAATCAACTCACTCAACAAACTTAGTAGAAATTTTATCTGAAGCCCTGGAGTGCTTCCTGTTAGATAATGAGGGCTGTGAAATTCCTCCTGTTTCTCCTTTTAGCAGAACTGCCAAGGTGTTCAGTAAGGGCCAACCTTTGTTCAGTCACGGCCTATATCCTTAGCCTAGATTTCTGCCACAGGTGTTTCCTTTCGTTTGCTACTTTTCCCAAATTTCAACCTCTTTTGCGTATGTATATTGCAACAAGCTCAAATCTTCTTTTGGATAGAGAAGGTTATGAATGAAGACGGAAAAATACCTAGGAAAATACATGGATTATATATACTCCACTAAAATGGCATTAAAGGAATAAAAAAAAGTGTTTAGCTTACAGGGACAAAGAGAAGGAGACAACGGGTGACTGTAGATAAATACAATTTATCAAGTGTGTTGAATACAATTTTGGAAGAATGGATGCAGATAAACAAGTGGAAACTGACTTCAATTTTAGCTTTCTTCATTTGTTAAATACCTTAAAAGACGAAAGGCAACAAGAAAAAGCAATCTGTACTATAGTGCTCCCTGATATGGTTTGGCTGTGTCCCCACCCAAATCTCATCTGGAATCGTAGCTCCCATAATTCCCACATGTTGTGGGAGGCACCCGGTGAGAGAGAATTGAATCATAGGGGCAGTTTCCCACATACTTTTCTCCTGTTAGTGAATAAGTCTCAAGAAATCTGACAGTTTTATAAGCGGACACCCCTTTTGCTTGATTGTCTGTCTCTCTCTCTCTCTCTCATTCTCCCTGGGGCCATATAAGACGTGCCTTTCACCTTCCACCATGATTGTGAGGTCTCCCCAGCCACGTGGAACTGTGAGCCCATTAAACCTCTTTTTCTACATAAATTACCCAGTCTCGGGTATGTCTTTATCAACAGCGTGAAAGCAGACTAATATACCCCACTAAGAAATGTCCAAAACCAGAGATGCCGTATACTTCTAAAGGCAGAGATATGAGGTAGAATGAAAAACCAGATGACTCATATACAGAGTTATTAGAGACCACATCCTTTCCCCTCTCCCAGGCTGGGCAGTCAGGTTACTGCTCCTCCCTTCTTGACAGAAAACTAAAGATACCCTTTCTGGAGAGGTTACACTAAACAAAACCCAAAAAACTCTGGCTTGAGGGCACCAGTCACAGCTAAGGGCCAGAGCAAGGCATTTTACTGGAAAATAAACATCAGAGAAGTTTGCCTAATGAAGAGTGAGACAACACTCCTCCATCCCTGATCCATCCATCCTTTCCCCTACCAGGCTCCCAGCATGCTAAATACCAGACTTATACTATTTTAGGCAGGATTGGAGAGAATTCCTTTCTGGAAAAACCAAGCAGCCCAAAATAATAGATAAAAACAAAACAAAACAAAAACTATCATTTAGAGGCTATAAGAAGACAGGGCTCCCACCTGGTTATCCTAAAGTGAGGCCCTCTGATCAGTATGTCCCCCCTCCACATACAGAGTTTCTGATTAGCTCATGGTGCCTCTCTCCTTCACAAATTGGTCAGTTAGGGATCACTAGCCACTTGGAAAAAACCTTTCACGTAGGAGACAGAGTCCAAAATAAACTGTAAAAGAAACATTGAGAAAATAGTAAAGGCAGAGCGCAAAAGAAAACCTTTAAAAACTAGTTACTATTTTCTAAGAAAAGGAGGACAATTTTGCATTCATTAAATGTGAAGAGTTTCCTATTAAAATGTCACTTGTAAAGAATAAGAAGGAGCTCTTGGAAACTAAAAAATATAGGAGCAGAATTAGTGGAAGGGTTAGGAGATAAAATTGAGGAAACCTTCTATAAAGTGGAACAAAAATACCCAGAGATGAAAAATAGGAGCGGAAAGAAAAGAAAGTTAGAGGTTTAGTCCTGGAGGTTGAAAACATGACTCTAGGAATTCTAAAGAGAGAGTGGAGGGAAGGCAATTATCAAAGGAAAATTCAGGAAAATTTCCAAAAATCTTAAGAACATATTCTTCATACTGAAAGCACTCACCAAGTGTGTAGTGAATTTAACAATTCACTTCTGTTGTGAACTGTCAGAAACACAGAGACAATCTTAAAAACTTCCATAGAGAGGGAAAAAAATAGGTCATATACAAAGATCAGAAATCAGAATGGCATCAGACTTCTCAACAGCAACATGGAAAGCCAGAGGAAAATAAAAATGCCTTCAAAGATTTTTATGAAAAATTATTTCCAATCTAAAATTCTCTACCCAAACTATTGACTGAGTATGAGTGGAGAATAAAGATGTTTTCAAATATACAAGGTCTCAAAAATAGCATTTCCTTACATGCCATTTCTAGTGAAGCTTCTGGAAGATGTGCTGTATAAAAACAGGGGAAAAAATGCAGAAAAACAAAAAAAGACATGAGATTCAGGAAACGGATGATCGAGGCAGAATTAGTGAGCAGCTAGTCCTGACTGGAGCAGCTTGTCAGAAGCTCTACGTGAAATCTTCTCTAGGAAAAAAAAATGGAACATGTAGGTTGCCTTATGGGTCAGCCTTCTATAAGATAGGAGTTTTAGAAGCTCTTTCGGAAAGTGTGATGATGAAGTGATAGAAGGTACATGAAATACTAAGCAAGGTATTTCCAGCTGAACACGTTAGGTTGTACAGCCACCGTATTGGCAAACACTGAAGTCAGACAATATCCACAAATGTGGAACACCGGGCACTTGCATAGACTGTTGGTACAAGCACTGTGGAAAAGACTGATGTTATCTAGAAAGATGAAGATGTTTAAGCACTGTGCCACAGAATTTCCACTTCTTGTGGTATACCAAATGAGACACGTGTAGATGTGCACAAAGAGTATGTACAAGAATATCCATAGCATTAAGATTTACTCCAAACTAGAAACAACCCAAAAGTACGTCCACAGTAACACGGATAGTCGGTGGTATCTGTGTATAACCAAAGTGGATATATGTAATGATGATGTGATTGAATTTTACAGAGCTGAGTAAAAGAAACCAAACACAAAAGAACATGCACCATATGTCTCTATTTATATACAATTCAAAAGCAGGCAAAACTAAACTCAGTTGTTTCACAACGGATATATAGGTGGTAAAACTATAAAGGAAAAGAAGGAAGCAGTAATTATAAAAGGTAGGATGGTGTCACATCTAAAGGGAGAGAACTAGTAATCAGGTGGGGACAGATGGGCGCTTTTGGGGAAGCGAGCAATGTTTATTTCTTGATTTGAGTGTTGGTTAATGATCATTCACTTTATAATATATATTAAACAGTATACTTGTATTTTGTAATTTAAAAGAAAACCACTTTTTAAATAGCGTGGCAGATTGAACCCATATTTTACCTTTTGTTCCCTTCCAAACTTCACCAAAATGACTCTAGCCATAGGGATAAAGAGAGTAAGAGACAAAAAAACACAGTCATATAATTCTGGGATCCAAACAGCAGGTGAATAAGAAGAGATTCACTTAGAAAATCAGAGAAAGCTGAAATTCAAGCCAGCAGCATGAGAAGGTCTTAGAAGCAGGCTTATTTGTACCTCAGAAGCCCCCAAAGGAGCAGGAATTGGATGTTGTAATAGCTCTTGAGGCAGGGCCTGTGTTGGGATAGAGACTTAAAAAACAGAGTTGGTAGGCCGGGCGCGGTGGCTCAAGCCTGTAATCCCAGTCCTTTGGGAGGCCGAGATGGGCGGATCACGAGGTCAGGAGATCGAGACCATCCTGGTTAACACAGTGAAACCCCGTCTCTACTAAAAAAAATACAAAAACTAGCCGGGGGTCGTGGCGGGCGCCTGTAGTCCCAGCTACTCGGGAGGCTGAGGCAGGAGAATGGCGTGAACCCGGGAGGCGGAGCTTGCAGTGAGC
>NW_012110919.1:12505793-12526915 GCF_000951035.1 Colobus angolensis palliatus
CGTGAACCCGGGAGGCAGAGCTTGCAGTGAGCTGAGATCCCGCCACTGCACTCCAGCGTGGGTGACAGAGCAAGACTCCGTCTCAAAAAAAAAAACAAAAAACAGTTGGTTGCAAATCTGTATAAGGAGACATTACCTACCCTGTGCAGCTGGGCGACTGTCCCTCCCCTAGCCTAACAGAAGATTGAAGTCTTACTCACAGAACTTAACAGGGAGACTCCAGACAGAGAACACTGATGTAACTGAGGCGGCCTCTGTATTGAACACTGGGGAACTAAGGGAATATCTACATACTCAAAAACAAAATCAAAAATGACACACCCCCTGCAAACTTCCCCCATTAATCTCCTCCCCAAACTCTTCCCCAAGAGTGTAAACCTCCACTTAATATGTTTTGAAAATCAGGTAATCAATGTGGACTGACTGTTATCTTGACCTGGTGCACAGTTGTTGTCTTGCGATCTCAGTTTAAAATACGTGGGGAATTATTCTGGCCTGTATCCTACTGATTCTTATTGCCTGAATCTCATGTTTCTTCTTTGGATACTCCCTTGTCTTGGCTGTTCTCATTATCCAATAGCTTCCTGAGAAAGCACACACAGGAGATCATTATTTTGAGAGTAAGCATATGTGAAAAAGCCTCTATTCTCCCCCTAGTACTTTATGGCCTGTTAAGTGGAGGTGTGTCAACCACTGGGCTCTTCTATGGGGTGTTCTGGCTGAGTTCATTAGGCAACCTCCAAATGTTAATATCATTAATATTATCATGGTATTCTTTCTCCACTTCATTCTCCTCCCTTCTCCCTCTCCTCTCCTTTCCCCTCCTCCCCAGCACCCCTCCTCATCATTCTCCTCCTCCTATTTTCCCTCCCCTCCTCCTTCTCATTGCTTAGGTCATTGTCTAGAGCAAGAACCCTCCCAGCATAGTGACTCACGCCTATAATCTCAGCACTTTGGGAGGCCAGGTAGGAAAATCACTTGAGTGCAGGACTTAGAGACCAGCCTGGGCCACATCGCAAGACCCCATCTCTACAAAAAATCAAATAAATACCTATGTGGTGGCATGTGCCTATAGTCCCAGCTACTTGGGAGGCTTAGGTGGGAGGATCGCTTGAGTCCCAGGAGATGGAAGTAGCAGTGAACCGTGATTGCCACTGTACTCCAGCTTGGGTGACAGAGTGAGACCTTGTCTAAAAAAAAAAAAAAAAAAAAAAACAAGCAAGAACTCTGTGATTCACTTACCCCTGTATCTCTGTGGCCTAGTACCATACCTGACACCCAATAAATATTTAAACTAAATCCAAATTAACAACTTCACATTGAAGTTAGATGAGCTCTATTCCTCTACTTTGTGAGCTATATGTGAAGGAGTTGAAAATGCACGAGTAGATAAAAAGAGAATTCTTCCACTTGAAGAAGTTGTATGCAACAATTCAACTGAGCATCATATCTGGCAGCATCTGCCCTTTGCTGGACTTCTCAGCAGCATTTCACAGAGTGGATCATTCCCTCCTAGAAATTTTTTACCTTCCAGCACACTCGCCTGGTTTCCTCCAGCCTTACAGGTTACTCCTTCCCATTCTCTTTTGCTGGAGCTCCTCCTATTTCTGGACTGTAAATGCTGGAGTGACCAGGGCTTAGTCTTCCTCAGTACTTTCATCCTGTCCCACAGCTTTAAATTCCGTTTATGAGCTGATCATTCCACATAGCTCAGCTATCTCCAATTCTGGCTCCTTTCCTAAACTCCAGATTCTTCACACCCTATGGCCACACAACATTTCCACTTAGAGGTCTAACAGGCATCCTAAACTTAGCATGATCAAAAACCCAGCCCTTCGCTCTCCACTCCCCTAAACTTGCTCTGCCTCAGGTATTCCTGCCTCGGTTGATAGCAATATCATCCACTCAGCTGCTCAAACCAAAACCTTGTGATCATGGAATGCAGTGTTTGCAGTGATTTTGAATCTCAACTCTGCAGCCAGAATGCCTGGGGTCAAAAATCAGCTCCAGCATTTCCTGGGTGGATTACCCTTCCTGTCTGTGCCTCGGTTTCTCATCAGAAAATGGAGATGATAATAGTGCCTACCCTATGGGATTGCTGTAAGGGTGATGTGGGTGAAAGTAGATTAAATCATTTAGAATCTGACATAGGGAAGGTATTCTAAAGTCATTTGGCATTATTGTTACTGTTATGAATATATGTAAAACATAGGAACAAGGCCTGACATAGAGTATGCATTAGGATTGATTCCTCTTTTTCCCTGACGTAT
Organism: Colobus angolensis palliatus; assembly: GCF_000951035.1. NCBI lineage: Eukaryota > Metazoa > Chordata > Mammalia > Primates > Cercopithecidae > Colobus > Colobus angolensis. The sequence goes on from NW_012110919.1 coordinate 12,508,064, forward strand.
CATATTCAATTCAAAGGGAATCCTGTTGCTTTTATATTCAAACTACAGCTAAACTATAACCACTTCTCTCCGTCTGCACCATTGTAACCCTGACCCATGCTTTTACCTCCTCTTTCAGTTGAATGCCACAATAGTCACCTAACTTATCGCCCTCACCCACAGTCTCCTTCTCACATATGAGTCTGATTGTGTCACTCCTTGCTCAGAAGCTTCCACTGGCTTCCAAAGTACTTAGGTCTTCAGTGTGGCTAGCAAGGTGCTCTCTAATATAGCTCCTGGCTAACTGGCCAGCATTAGCTTCTACCACCTAGCCCTCCCTCAGTGGGCTCCCTCACACCAGACTCCTTGTTATTCCCCCATCTCCACCTAACATCATTCCCTGTCCTCCCCATCCTATCTGTCCTACCACGTATCCCAGCTATTACGCTAGTCAATGCTGCCCTGGATAGAACTGTGATGGGAGGCGGGAGATGTCATAAGACAGAGACTTAATCACTTTATTTAGTTCCTCAACTTTAGCTTATGAGGCATTCTTCACATTGAAGGAATGTGATTCAGATTTGGGGGGTGTAGGAAGCCTCTGAGCAGATTCAGCATAAGTCACTACATGTCATCTCTGCAGTCTTAAAAGTTATACAACTTGCTTTAAGTTTCTCCTTTAAAGTACTCATGGAAGTCATCATCTTCTCCATTATTTTCATCAATGTCTTTAGTCTTTATTTTTTATTTTGCGGGGGGCGATCTGATCTTACTTATTTGTTAAGTAAGTAAAAAAATCTTATTTTTGACTAGCCTCAGAAGTAGAAGCTCACAGAGGGGACAACCTGTGTCTCTGGCAATCTGTTCCTGGAGTTTTCCTTTAGTCTCCTTCATTCTCTTGGCCAAAAGTTTAACATATTCTGTGGCTCTTTCTTATTTTTCTTAGTACACTGTTTGTTTGGAGCAATACTGGCATTTGTATTGTAGGACATATAGAGTAACAAGATGCTGAATCTTGGGTGCTTTGGTCCTCAGTATCTTACTTTCTTTGTTTAAAGGCTTTCTGGCAACATATGGGTGGAGGGGGGGCATTGTCTTCTTTAGAGAGACTGAAAAGTTTGCATTTCTATTAGCTCTTTTGGGCCCCCAGCAATATGACACCATAGTATCAATCAGTCCAGGAGTATCCTTCCCTCCCCTTTTTTTTTTTTTTAATAACCAACTTGAGAATGCAAAGATCGGCATCCGCAGTGAAACCGCAAACAGATTCGCACTTTCTTTCTCCAGTTCTCCTTGGTCTATAATAGGAATGCCCCTACTCAGTAGCAGTAGGCAGACCCAGCCATAGGTCAGGACACATCGCTTCATGAGGAAGCCTTGTTTGTTGGTCCCACCACTGACTCGGACCACATAACCCTTCCAGAGCGTCGGCAGCAACCTCTGTGCCATATGCTTCTCATAGGAAGTACGAAATTGCCATGCATTGTCCAATCCAATGAGTGTCTGTCAGCCAGTGGCTGGGAAGGAAATATTTAGCTTCATCCTGAAGCAGCTAATAGCCTCTGAGGTGCCACAAAAAAGAGCTCATGTTTCTGTTTTTGTTTTTTCATTAAACGTTTCATTACATAAACATGGAGAATCATGGTTTCTTTGATACTTTGTGAGCACAGACATCAGTCCTATGATAACCATTTACCTTTGAGATAATTGTACCTATTTTAATGGGATTGATGTTATTTTAGCATAAATGGGTGTTAATTCGGGGGCTCAAGAGAAAAGAGTGTCTTTTCTGTCAAAATGAATGTGAGGTACGTTTTCAGCCTATGAGAATTCACCCACAAGGATCTTTACTTAGGAAAAAATTTTCTTCATTATGGTGAAATACTGTACATTACTTGTTTATGTACGTATTCTATGTTGACCCCTCCAGAATCTTCATTCTGTGAGGACAGCAACATCGTTTTATTTAGAACAGTGCCTGGTAAATGTAAACATTTAATAAATAAATATGAATAAACATTAAACATTTATTTAAATTGTAGGTGAGAAAAGACTTCGTTTTGATCAGGAGTTTGAGACCAGCCTGAGCAATATGGTGAAATCTCATCTCTACTAAAAATACAAAAATCGGCCAGGCGTGGTGGTGGGTGCCTGTAGTCCCAGCTACTCGGGAGGCTGAGACAGAAGAATTGCTTGAACTTGTTGAACCTGGAGTCCAAGGTTGCAGTAAGTCAAAATCATGCCACCGCACTCCAGCCTGGGCAACAGAGTGAGACTCCATCTCAAAAAAGCAAAAAACAAAAAACAAACAAACAAAAACAAAAAACCAGAAACACATATGGTTAATGGCTATGATTATGTTAAATATATGAAAATAATGTTGGAAGGAAATATACAAGAATGATAGTAGTTATCGGAAGGTTATGATTATAGGTGATTTTTAAACAAAATTTTAAATTTTATTGAAGCAGTGCATTGTTCTTTTTTATTTAAAAAAAAAAAAAGTAATGTCACAAATGAAAGCACATGGAATTGGCAGTCTAAGTCCTGAATTCCAGTACTGACTGTGTGGTGTGGCATTAGGTAAGTCTTGTGACACTCTTGCTGTACCTCTGTTTCCTCTTCAGTAAATAGAAGGTCATAGGACTTTGAAGTTCCATAATTCTGATTCTCGCTTCTGCCAACATTAGCCACTCCAAATCCTTCCCTCTGTAGTTTCTATTCTTCACTCAAGGCCCAGAGGAATGAAATGTTCTAAAATATCAGGAGGCCAATTTAGAAAGTTGGAACTGGGTCGGGCACGGTGGCTTACGCCGGTAATCCCAGCACTTTGAAAGGCTGAAGTGGGCTGATCACTTGAGATCAGCAGTTCGAGACTACCCTGGCCGACATGGTTGAAACCCCGTCTCTACCAAAAAATACAAAAATTAGCCAGACGTGGTGATGCGTACGTGTAGTCCCAACTGCTCGGGAGGCTGAGACAGGAGAATTGCTTGAATGGGGAGGCAGAGGTTGCAGTGAGCAGAGATTGCGCCATTGTACTCCAGCCTGGGTGACAGAGTGAGATCCTGTTTCATAAAAAAAAGAAGAGCATAACTGTTTTCATCACTATTGTCTTTATGATAATTGTTTTCTTCAAAGGAATATATTTTGTTGTACTTGCAATGACTGGCAGTGGCAAAGTAACATGCTTTCCTGATTCCATTAGCTCTGGTTCCAGGAACACATCAGGAAACCCTGAGCCTGGCTGGTGGGAAGAAGAAGCACAGCACATTTCATGCATTAGGCTCCTGCTCTTCTGGTTTGGGTGGGGTGATGGCTGGCCCTGGGCTGGTGCTGAATTTGCTTTGCTTTCATTATGCATGATTTGTTGCCCTGGAAATACTAGAGAATCTCAGTCAGATTAAGCTTCCTTCCTCTGCCCATCTGCTGGGGGAATCTACAATGCTATGAGGCCAACCTTGAAAACTGTGTGTGTTACAGCCTGGATTTGCTTTACATAGAGTCATTTCAGGGGCATGTGTGATCAGTCTGTGCTTCATAAGATGAATGAGTTAGGCAGGGGGTTACTCAGAGAATTCCGATGTAGTGAGTGAGTTCACACAGCAGTGACGTGGGATCCAGTGGACTCTCAGTTTCAAAATCTCTACTCATAGACACAATTTCTTTAGTTCATCCGCACCTCTTCTTGTGACACATGCAAGTCCTGATTTCATGACAGAGTTGAGGCACCACACCTCTGTGTCAATATAGTAACTATTTCCCTAAAGTCTTTCAAATGAATGTATGAATGTCACTTTATCATGCTGACTAGGATTGTAGAGTATGTCAACCTGATTCTGTAAAATTGGAAAATAGTCTAGCTTTTGAACACAGGATGAATTTCTTAAGACAATGTGGAGGCATGTGATGAGAAGAATCATTTTTAGGATTGAATAAACTAACACATGTAAAGTGCTTAAAGCGGTTCCTGGCATATAGTAAGTTCCCAGTAAAAGTTAGCTTCTGTTGTTGTTTCATTTGTTACTATTGTGAGAAACAAACTCACCATCCAAGCCCAAAGAATAGACCCAGAGACCCAGGGAACAGTAAAAGCAAGACTTTTTAATGATGGTCTTGCAAGATTGGGCGTCTGGTGGGCAGGCACACCCAGCACAGTTACAACAAGCAATTTATTCCCTAATGCACAGGCTCCTCCCCCTGGTTCCTCATAGGCTGAGTACTATGGGGTCACAGTCTTCCTGGACATCACCTATAGGTTGTTGGGTAGGGGCTTTAGGTGTTTTTTTTAGGGTTGTCCTGCTGCATTTTGTTGCAGCCCACAATACATTGCAATCTTAGTTGGCTTAGGGACTCAAGTATTTGACTTATGACCTAAGTAGCTGGTCAGGCTAATAAGAACAGAAAAAATGAGCTATTTTGCAGGCTAGTAAGCTTTCATTTCAGACTGAACTTCTTTGGTTTGGGTGAGGACAACTAAGGGGAAGTGGTGACAAGCAGGCGTTGGCTATCCAAGCAGGGGCCTAGTATATCCTATTTCTTCTGTAGTTTGCTGACCTAAACCAATTCAAGGCACTTTGTCTTAGAAATGGACCACAGCATACGTTATTTCCTTCACTATTATTATATTCAAATACATTCGTAGTTTCATTTCCCTCTAGGAGGGAAGAGTGTTGTTGAGAGCAGAGATTATCTCTACCTCCAATCATTATAGAAAAATTGGAATATGCTTATCTTTTTGCAGATAAACAAAAATACTCTTACTTTAACTCAGGTTTTTCTAATGGAGGTATTATTCAACATTTTGTAGAAAGAGAGGAAGTAATTTGTGAATGTCATCAACACACAGCATACGTTGAATACCTATTATATGTAAGATCTGGGCTAGGGACTGTATTAGTCTGTTCTTGCATTGCTAATATAAATAATTGAGACTGAGTAATTAAGAAGAAAAGAGGTTTAATTGGCTCATGCTTCTGCAGGCTGTACAGGAAGCATAGCTTCTGCATCAGCTTCTGGGAAGATTTCAGGAAACTTACTATCATGGTGGAAGGCAAATACAGAAAGCATAGCTTCTGGGAAGGCTTCTGGGAAGACTTCAGGAAACTTAGAATCATGGCGGAAGGCAAAGTGGAAGCAGGCATATCACTTTGGAAAGCAGGACCAGGAGAGTTGGGGAGAGATGCCACTCACTTTTAAACAAACAGATCTTGTGAACACTTACTCACTATCACGAGAATGGTACAAAGGGGAAAGTACTAAACCATTAATGAGAGATCAGCCCCCATCATTCATCCAATCACCTCCCAACAGGCTCCACCTTCAACATTGGGGATTACATTTCAATATGAGATTTGGGTGGGATAACATCCAAACTATATCAGGGACTAAGATAAAAAGAAATGTGTCACACCAGTCTTGACTTCAAGGATCTTATATTCTAATCATGGCGATGAGGCTCATGAGAAAAGTAAAACATATATATATATACACACATACATAATAGCTGTAATTCCAGCACTTTGGGAGGCTTGAGGCAGGAGGATCACTTGAGCTCAGAAGTCTGAGACCAGCCTGGGCAACATAGTGAGATCCCATCTCTGAAATTAAAAAAAAAAATCAGCTGGGCATGGTGGTGCATGCTTTTGGTTCTAGCTACTTGTATTGTTGTTGCTAACAATTATACCCAGTGCTAGCACTTCTGTTTTATATAATACACATCTGAAAAAGATGTATCATAAATGGATTTTTTGGTCAATCTAATACTCTAGGCAGTCTTTGGTGAATCCTTTTGTAAAGATAATATTTCAAAACAGATATTCATTCTTTAATGTACTTTATCACTCAGTTTTTTCATGTCAGGTTTAAGATAAGGTGTGCTTCTTCTACTGTAAGGACTAAGGAATGCCTAAAGGAGATGTCTTATCAATGTGGCACCAGAGTAGCAAGGGTATTCTCAACTCTTGAGCTCTGTGTGGCATAAGCACCTGTCTCTGGAGCTTCTGGCAAGGGTCTAGTCTAGCCCTCTCTGTGACTGAACCAGCATAGAACTATCCTTATACTGAAGCAAATGGGCTCAGAACCCCTAAGATGAGAAGAAGGAACAATAGCAGAAAGCAAATGTTCAGAATTTCCTTTCCTCTAATGGTGCAAGAAGTATCTCTTCACATTGCAAGAGCTCTGCTCAAAGGCACTGTGGGGGTCTTTCCCCCAACCCCCTACTTTCTTCTCCTAAGTGTAGCCACCTGGACCAGGTGGTATGTTGGAACGGTCATTGGCTAATGGGTGTTTGATGTCAAAGGAAGGATAATTGATTCCTGAGAAGCTTGGCCTATCACAGATGGGAGAAATGCTTACAGCTCAGCCCTGGCTGCTTTTCGAATTCTAGAAGTTGGAGGGATTTTACTACTCAAGTGGAAAACATGGGCAGACCCACCTAAACCCAGTAAATTAAGAGCTTTCACTTTTCCCTGGAAATTTGAAGCTTGACTGAAGAATTTGGGAAGTTTGCAAAGTCTCATTAAGCTGAATCTATTGTCAATTTAATTTATCTTCCATGGCACCATGTGTGCTTAATCTGACAAATCTCCTCGCTTACACCATCACAAACCCCTTCACCTGGAAAGGAGCAGCCCAGAGAAAGGAAAGAGAGCTGAGCTTTCCAACTCAGATTAGGAAATGAACCATTAGGCCTCAAAATTTAACTCTCAAGTTTATGACTAGGAAAATGGACTTACATGGACCTAAAAACATTAGCTCTGCTCAGGCCAGTGCTTCACAAGCATTCGAGAGGATGCTGCTCACCCTTAGCATGATGAGAAACAGTCGAACAGTAGGACAAGTTGGGGGAAAGAAAGGCTGTATCTAGAATCTCCTAAGGCAGATCTTCTACCATTACTGGATTTGAAATGTGGAAAGTCCATCCTTATGAACAGGTTATGTTCCTAAAGTCTGTTTATTTAAAAACTTGTTTGGAACTAGGAGTAGTACCCTACCCTGACCCCAGGCAATTGTTACTTCTTGTTTTATTATTTTTTTAATTTTTGATATTTGTTTTTTTTGAATATTAGTTTCTTGGAAGGGTCTCTGATTTTATAAAAATTTTAATTGTATTAGGCTAATACATGTATATCGGCAAAAGAGCCAAATGAGGCTATAAGGCTTTTAACCAAAACAGCAATAGTGTCCCTACCTCTGATTTCCATTCACCAGCCAAAAAAAAAAAAAGTGCTTTATATTATTTTAATTGTTTCTTTTTAATATTGACCACCATATTTCTACATCTCTATGTATGACAGCTATTTCCTGATGTTTTAAAGCTTAGGTATTTTCTGTAAACTTCCTGCTGGGGAAATTTAGCTCTCTTACCTACCCCCTACTTTCCCTACCTTCACACACATATACACATACTTTCTGTTTCATAATTCCCCAGGAGAGATATGTCATGATTTTTCTTAGAGAAATATTCAACATATATTTTATTTTTGATTATATAAATATTATTCACAGCTAAGTCACATAATGTGCTAAGAAGAAATTGACTTTTTTATGTAATCTTTGGCTTTTCCTGGAGTTAATGGTTGTTTCTCTCTTTTCTTTTTTTTCTTGTTTTTTTTTTTTTTGTATCTCTTAGAAATTTTTTCATCTTCAATGTTCCAATTACTCTCCACTCTCAGGCCAAAACTCAAGATTTACAAATCAGTAGCAATTCTCAACCTTCTTTCAATTTTCTTTCTTTTCTTTCTTTCTTTCTTTTCTTTCTTTTTCCTTCTTTTCTTTCTTTCTTTCTTTCTTTCTTTTCTTTCTTTCTCTTTTTTCTTTCTTTCTTTCTTTTCTCTCTTTCTTTTCTTTCTTTCTATTCTTTCTTTTTTCTTTCTTTCTCACTGTGAGACACAACTCTTGAATAAAAAAACTGTACTCAGTGAGATACAACTCTTGAGGAAAAAAAAATTGGCTAATCAAAGAAAGCCTGTGTATTTTTTTAAAAAGACATTTCCATTGACAGAATGAGAAAAGACTCTGTATTACCTTTCTTGCTTTCTGGAAAACTTCTTCTATTAATTTTCTTTTACAGAAAGGTAAATTCTCCCTTTTAAAAATAAAACTGGAAACTACTGAAAGCACAAAGAAAAGTGACTCTAAGGAAATTCATGTTGAGAATAGAAGGCATATTGCGTCAGGAGAACACCGACTATATAATAAGCACTACTGAAATACTTGAAAGGATACAAAAATACCTGTTTCCATGCCTGACAGCCTCAGCCCTCTCAGTTCTATATGCCTTCCACGTGTTGGCAGTGTTTCACTGCTTGGGTTTTAGAATGACTGGTGGCTATTACTAGATAATGGTTAAACCATAGAGTTATGAGGCACTAGGGTGCTCCCTTAGAAATTCGTGTACCTCTCTACCAAAGGAGTCAGAGGAAACAAAGTTAAGACCAGGAAGTGGTCCTCACAGGCCAGTCTTCAATGGGGGAATTTCCCATTTTGCTTGTTGTTGTGGTAGTATAACTTTTCTATTTGTTTTATTCATTGTTCCTTATGATATTCGAGTAAAATCAGTTGATCTGACTTACCTTAAATAAACATAGGTAGAATTTGGAAAGGTTATAGGAACTGCTTGTTTGCCAATTTAAGAGACTGGTTAAGGTGTAACAATGAACACTAATGAAATTCACATACTTTTTATGCTTGCTGCCTGCCAATGTGGCCTTTTCTTGACTATAATGTAATGAAGTCTTACAGAAAGATTAGGTGATCCCCTTTCTTAAAAAGAGGTCTCATAATTTAGATGTGTAAATGAGGGCTATGGCCTTGAGAGACTATATTCTAGTCTCATAATGCTGCCATTAACAAAGCAGTTTCAGAAACTCCTCTTCTAGAACTATTTTCAGCCCTGGGTCGGGCTGCCAGACAAAATACAAGTGCCCAGTTAATTTGAATTCAGTATAAGCATGGGACATAAATTACAATGAAAAATTATTCACTGTTTATCTGAAATTGAAATTTAACTGGGTGTCCCGGAATTTGGTGGAAGAGGGACTTCTTTTTTTTTTTTTTAAACTCCAGAAACCTTATGCCTGTGCACTTGTGTGTAAACAACTTGACTGATGCCAACCTTGCTTGGATGGTGGCTGTGATTTTAGACACAGTCTAAAGTCTTTCAAAGTGAAGTCTGATGCCAAGAAGGATAATGCCACCTTTGGTTAAAAATAACACTATAAAGTAAACAGACAGGTTTTCTGATGGGTTTTGTAAACTGGCTCTCACAGAAATGCTTAAATAATTTTTGAAAATGGGTTTAATCAGTGGCAGAATTTTATTATTCCTATTTTAAGACAGAGTCTCACTCTGTTGCCCAGGCTGGAGTGCAGTAGTGCAATCCTAGCTCACTGAAGTCTCCTGGGCTCAAGTGATCCTCCCACCTCAGCCTCCAGAGTAGCTGGAATAACAGGCGTGAGCCACTGCACCTGGTCAAAAGGCAGGATTTGAAAGAGTAGTTAGGTTTCCAAAATAATCAGTTGAAAAGGTAGTCAGATTCTGAGCAGAAAATGACAAAACAGAGCCATAGGTTTGTTTACAGTATAAATGCTAGTATCATATTAAAGATTGACATTCACCTGCTGAGCCTTTTACAGATTTGGCTGTGTGAGTCCTGCCTTGATTTTATTATTTGCATATAAACTTATAAAGCCTTCAAGCCATGCTTTGGAAGAACTGTACAAGAAAGGACACTTCTCCAGGGATAATCAAATGAGTTACTCTCTGGTAGATTAACTTTCTCCTTGAAAATTTTGGTTATGGTACCTTCCTGTCACCCCTGATAGGCTATAAGCCTCAGACTCTGTGTTACACTCACTCTTATTCACCAACATTTTTGGCAGTGGGCTAATTCATAAAGTATTACTGCATTGCAGGTACTTTTTCATCCTATTGCTATTGTTGTTATTTTCATAAGAGCACTGCAATATTGACATAGCAGGAATTATTCTCCAACTTTTGCAGAAGTGGTTACTGTGGTTCAGAGAGAGTAAGTGATTTGCTGTTAAATAGCATCAGACAAAAGCCCATTCAGGAGGGCCTGAAGGCTGAAGGCAGGGCTTCCAGACCCATGTATCAGAGTGGGGACCTGTGGTGCCTTTTCCAGCCCATCCATGGTTGCCCATGGACCAGTTGCTGTGCACTTCCTCCCCTCTGAGGTCCATAAAAACCCCAGGCTCAGCCAGAGCAGGGCAGAGAATGGAGAGATTATGGCATGACCATTCTGCAGAGATGAGCTACCCTCTCTGCTGATAGCTGGATATGATGAGGTGACCAGATGCAGAAAGGAGCTACCGTCTTTGCTAAGAGTTGCAGAGATGACAGGATGACCTGCTGGCGGAGAAGGGCAACCCTCTCCAGGGCCCAGGGCCTCCTTTCTGCTGAGAGCCAAACACTGAATGGGACAACCTGCCTACAGAGAGGAGCTGCCCACTGCAGCTTTCCTCTGAGCTGTTTTCACACTCAATAAAGCTCCTCTTTATCTTGTTCACCCTCCACTTGTCTGCATACTTCATTCTTCCTGGATACAGGGCAAGAACTCAGGCAAAGGTACCAACAGCCACAGAGGTTTCCAGCCAGAAAAGCGACACCCCAAAGATCCCATAACGGTAATGTGCCTTCATCTGGATGCTGGTTTAAGATGAGTGCAGTTCATGAAAAGTCATCTATTTGTACTCTTAGGATATGTGAATATTACATAATTCAATAAAAAATGTCTAAAATCACTGGAATTCTAAAGAGATCCAATATTCCACATTTACCAGAATGTCTTTGGAAGAGAAGTTTGTATGTGCTGGGAAGCAATATTTTCATGAGATGCTAATGTTCTGTGAAAGGGCCATGTATACAAATTGGCTCCCAAATGCCAAAGGAGCTGAGAAACCAAAGAACAAGACAGACAAATCCAGTTTGTTGGCAAAGAACGTTTTACTGGGGGAACTTACAGATAGGAATGTTGTCTTAGGCAGCCATAAGACAGGTAAGTCTTTGCGCTGTTACTGTGTAGACCCAAGGCTTATATATGAATACCACAGGAAAATGGTATATGTACTCTAGCAAGACAATGAAAGGCGACCCTCCCAAACAGGCAAAAATGTGTGTGATAACATCAAGGTTGACATGTTCTTACACACAAACAGTAAATAAAGTAGGAATCAGGAGATATTCACAGGATTGTGGCTAATCAGAAGTCAACGTGGCAGGTTAGCATCCAAGATGGAGTCACTTTTGTCTCCCAGCTGGGTAGTAGGCGGTATACTAGATAACTGTTGTTGTGCCTGCCTGCCGTATGTACATTCTTGCCTTTTTAGAGCCAAAAAAAAATTTCTTTGGATAACTATCTGTATATTACATGATGAGGCTTTCAAATGTAATATTCTTCTCCCCTTCCCCACTACCAGGGTAGGCATGAAATCCAAGCCAACCACTCAGAGAACTCTATCCAACTAGGCACAATGACTGGTCCTAATATTCGCATGTATCTAAAAAGGGCCAATCAGAGTCTTTTTTAGTAGATCTGAAATTGAGGGTGTTTGGTACACCCTTAGCCTCTCAGGCTTGTAAGTCAACAAATCCCTTTTTTACTTAAGCTAATTAGAATGGATTTCTGTCACTTGAAGCCTGTAGAGGTCTGACTCATGCAAGTGGTGGGGTCTCTAAAGAATGTGTTCAGGTAACACAGTCATTCATTAAATTATCTTGTAATTAGGGTGGTTCTAGTTAACAACGGAGCTTTGGCTGAATGGTATATGCAAACTTCCCCACTCAGCACTTGTATTACTCTGTCACTGTGTAACGAATTACCGCAAACTTCGGGGTGTAAAACAACACACATTTGTTACCTCCCAGTTTCTGTGGGTCATGAATCCAGGTACAGCTTAGCTTGCTCCACTGCTTACAGGGCCCTCACCAGGCACCATTAAGTGTCGGCAGGGGCTGAGGTCACATTCGGAAGCTTGACTGGGGAACAATCTGCTTCCAAACTCGCATGCTTGTTGGCAGGATTCAGTTATTTATGGGCTGTCAGACTGAGAGCCTCAGTTCTTTGCTGGCTGTTGGTGGAGGCTACCCTCATTTCCTTGCCACATGGAATCTGTTAACCCAGCTGCTTGTTTCATCAAAGCATGCAAGCTGAGAAGGCATTGAGAGGGTCTGTTAATAAAACAGAAGTGAAACTCTTATGTAACACCATCACAGAAATGATAGCCCATCACTGTTGCCATTTTATAGTGGTTAGAAGCAAGTTGCTAGGTCAGCCCACACTCATGGGGAGGAGATTACACAGGGCATAACTACCAAGAGGCATGGATTATTGGGGACAATTTTAGGATCTGCCTACGGCAGTGTTCGTGTGTTAAATACAAATTTAAATAATATCAGTTTGAAGGGGCAACAAGTTATTAGCCTGCCCAGGCCATGTGTTTTGGCCAGTTTATATTATACATATTCACAGCTGGTGTCAGTATCCATTAGGGCAGGTGGGGGTGGGGGTCCAGAAAAGGTCAAGGAACTTGGAAATGATACATAGTAAATTAAACCTCTAAACTAAAGAGGAAAAACATTCTATAATAAGATATCCCTGTACTCCTAAAACCTTAAGAAATCAAAGAAGTATCATAAACTTTATGAAAGTTTTGTTATAAGAGCACTGGTAAGTCAAGCACTTTAAATTTTCTTTATATTAGTGATCTATTTGAATTTCCCATAAGTTCTTAGTCATGCATCAGAAAAGGCAAGATAAATTGGTTAAGATCACAGATGCTTAAACCTCAAGTTTAAAAAGTGAAAAAATATATATGTAACATGTATAATTATTATACCTATAATTTTATGTATTTCCCTAAAAATTACATATAACATACAATGGATTATGTGTTATATGTATTTTATATAGGTTATATATTATATATGCTATATATAATATATAGTACACAATATTTCCCTTTTAGTTGTAAATTCTTTTTTTTTCTTTTTGATCCATCCAAAGCATTGATTAGAAGAACTCAGGCACAGAGAAGGCTGTAGCAGTCTTTGCAACAAACAGCAAGAGACAATGGTGTTCTATCTAGCTATGTCCACAGTGAGGAGGTCAGGGCATGGAGTTTATATAAAGGTTTAAGGATTTGGGTTCAAGACTAGGACTAGCTTCTTCCTTGTAAACCTTGACACCCATATGAGGGCCTGGGGATGTTCAAAGCCCTGGTGTCAAGCCTACTGGGAAAAGCCTGCAGCTGTTTGCGTCACAGTGTGATCAAGGTACTCTATGATTTTTGGACAAGACACAGGGAAAAATCAGGAGTGGAGGGGACAAGGGGATTCAACAAGTAGTTTGTAAATTCTTAATCTCCTCCTTACCTCCAGTCCAAATTGCAACGTTTTGAGGTTATAAATAGGAAAGGGAGCAGACTTCTGTATCCACATTTGAGTGGTGTAGGGAAAGGAATTTGTCTCAGTCAAACATAGGGATAAGGAAATAAAACCCTGCTGATTAATGACCAATAAGTATGTCTGGTCAGCTTATGGCTGGCACACATTCCCAAATTCACAGATAATTTCAAGCTTATGAATAAGCAGTGTTCTCACTTGCAAACATTCACTGAATGACTATTGTTACCAGTGGTACACATGATCTATGATAAATATGAACCAATTCAGAAGATGTAGTTAGTAGCAGCCTTCCCTGTCAGAGGAAGTACACGTATGTCTGGAAGTTCTGAATCAACAGCATGAGGACCTTGGCTCTAGGATCTGTGTGCTGGGACTCACCAGTAGTGTGGCCTATCTGAAGTCCCAGTGTGGAATCTTATGGAAGCCTGTGCGTTAAGTCATGTCTCCTCTCCCTTAGCTGAAATCTGATACAACCAGAAGTTGAAGAAATCGTGGTAGCAGAAAGAGAGGGGGGAAGATGGAGCACTGCACAAATCCAGGGTCTCTATTCTCATCACAATCTAAGTAAATGCTACCCTTGGGGCAGACGCTAAGTTCACACAGAGTTACAAATACAGAAAAAATGAGTGAGGTTACATTTTGGTGACCTTTCCTGTAATGAAAATCTGCTGTTTTGCCTACTCAGCATCACTTCCTCACTTTTTTAGTAACAGTGCTTCAGTTTTTTCTTGGGTGTCTATTCTCCATGCTCTCAGTCCATGCAGTTCAGGTGAGCTGACCACAAGACAGCTGGGGCAGACAGATCAGTGACTCAGGCCTGGTAAATTAGAGTCAGAGCAATTGATTCGTGGATGGGTGACCAAATTTGGATCAATCAGAGTCAGCCCTTGAATTTTTGCTGGAAAAAGTACAAAAGATACATTCACTTTTGGGCTTGCTAACATGGTAGGCTGTGGAGCCAGTCTCCATAGAATTGAGCTCTCCTGGGATAAGACTGAAACAACATTTAGGCAGCAAATCCCAGGATTGTGTGAGAAACTATTGCCAGTAGTCAATCAATGTCTTGGGTACTTGAACTTTCTCTTGACTTGGGGTAGCTCCCAGTGTCCTGTGGATTCCTAAATAGGCAGAGCATAGTCTTCGTCTTGTCTCTTGTGAAGAGTCTGGACTTTATTGCCCCTGGATCTAACCTCTGTTCTCCAAAATCCCTTCTAATATTTGTTCCAGATGACCAGCTGTGTCCCTACACATTGGAATTCCTGGTAACTTGCCTTGATGTACCAGTGGAGACTATGTATGCCGACCAAACCTAATATAGGGAAATGTCATTATTTAAGAAACAGCCTTCCAAAGGAGCACCCCAAAATAGAATGGCATATTTTATAAATTTGCATGTCACTGAAGATGTTCGGTATCACTAAGACTCAGTAAGGCTAAGCAATTTTCCAAGACAACACAGCCAATGAATGGCAAAGCCAAATTATAACCAAATCTGTCTGATCCCAAAGGCCATGATCCTTCCACCATGCCAAGCTACATTGCTTTCATAGTCTCTCTGGAATATATAGATTTGCAATGGTGTTTAGGATTTCCTTTGCCTCATACTTCCCTTCAATAATCAGGGATGTGCATTTTCAAAGTGGATACTGTGATGGTTAATTGCATATATCAACTTGTATGGATCATGAAATACCCAGATATTTCGTTGAGTAATACTGCTGGGTGTGCCTGTGAGGGTGTTTCTGTATGAGAGTAACACTTGAATAGGTAGAAGGAGTAAAGCAGATGGCCATCCCCAATGTGGGTGAGCCTCATCCAATTCACTGAAGGCCTGAATAGATTCAAAGATTGAGTAAGAAAGAATTATTTCTCTTTGTCTGACTGTCTTCAAGCTGGGACATCAATTTTCTCCTGCCTTTGGACTCTGACTGGAACTTATACCATTAACTCCCCCAGGTCTCTGTCTTACTCAATGCAGATCTTGGACTTCTCAGGCTCCTTAATCATGTGAGCTAATTCCTTATAGTAAATCACTGTGTGTGTGTGTGTGTGTGTGTGTGTGCGTGTGTGTTTGTGTGTTTCCTATTGGTTCTGTTTCTCCAAGACCACAGTACAGTGCAGTGTGGGGCTAAGTTACACAGAGAAGTACTGCAGTACTGCACTAAAGTCATGCCTAATACAACACATGATATCCTAGAATCTCAGTTTCTTCATTGGTAAAATAGATATAATAAGGAATCTGACTCCATTTATTGACTTTTGACTACTGCCAGCTTTTAAGCTTCACCCCTCCCTCTTCCTCATCTGCCCACATCTGGGAGAACTGAAAAGAAAGCCAGGGTATTTCCTCCTTTGCTGCTGGGAATTTGCATGGGTAATTCAAACCATGCTTGGGAACCCTCACCCTGGCCCCACCCCAAATACCAACAAGACAAAACAAAACAAAAAAAACAAACCCTAAGTCAATCTCTTTTCTGTGCTCTCTCTCAAGCCATTTCTTTGATCTGCTTGGTAGCCACCCTACTATCTCCAGAAAACCTCGTTATACGAATAATAGTTTTCATACCCATGTGAAGTGGATGTGTGGCATCATCAGTTTTGTCATCCAAATCAAATTTGGTTGAGGGTCCCTCCTGTTTCTGAAGAGTGGTCATTTATAACAATGGGAGTACTAACTACTTTCAAGGATGATTGTAAGAATAAGAGCTAATGTAATAAAGTACAGTGCTTTACAGTCACATAGTAGGTGTTCGTAAGGTTGTAGTAGAGTTGAAATGAACTAATAATTATAAAGCAACTTAGAACAATTAGAAAGTGTACAGTGCTTCCTAATTGTTTAATAAATACAATTAAAATAAAAAAACTCTTACTGCTGTTATTTCTGCTAGTGTGTGATCAAAGTTTTAATTTTTGTACATGAAGGAAAAGCCACAGTTTGTACCTAAAATTACATCTAAAAAGCATTTCCTTGGAATACAATATACTGTCAATCTACTGACAAGCCCATTTAAGTAAAACAACATTTCTGATTCTTAGCTGTCATATTTACGAGCTCAGGTATAAATATATATTGTAAGAGTGTGCATTTGTGTTCCCTTGAGGTAATAGACTGGAGCTATGTAGGGTGCCTGGTATTACCAGCACAGGAGAAGTTTCAGTCTTCTGAGGAAGGGAAACTCCCACTGGGATTCTGATGATGATAAGACAGTAGAGTTAGAATGAGGCCCAACTCACCGCACCTGAGGAAGAATTCAATTGCAGATTCCCACATACACCCCTCACAAATTGTCCACTAGACAGAATTTAAGAAGAGATGAGATGTCATTGTATTTTTAAAAGTCCTCAAGAATTTCCAGAGATAATAGATCTGAGGGCAGCCTCCAAAGAAGCCTTGATAGAGACCCACCATGGCAATTTTGATAAGTTTCCAATTTGTGCTCTCCCTCATGCAAGCTAAATGTGCATTTAATACAACTCCACTTTCAGCATCTAGCTGTGACTAATCTCTCATCCTTTATCAAGTGAATATCCGTGGCCCTTGATCTGAAGCATAAATGAACTGCAGGGAGATGTGGGACCTGAGTCAATTCAAGGACTGCTACCAGGCCCCATCTGGAGAACGTTCTGACAGCTGTAGAGGACAGCTTAGAAGACCTCTAAGAAAAACCCTCTAAGTCAGAAACCACATCAGGACCGTGAGCAGATGTCTGGAAGAGGTCAATCTAACCATTCCTCCTCTTCTCCCCAAGAGATGGTAGATGCCACTAGGAAAGATGTCCTCCTTTGAAAACAGTAAGTGATATTAGGACTCTGATAGGCCATTGGTCCCTTACCTCTGTTGACTTTGATAGTATAAGGCCCTTCCTCTCCTTTTCAGTGTTAAAGAGAAGACGAAACATTGTGGGCAATGTGCTTTTAACTGGAAAATCCTTACCAGAGACATTAAATTAAAATGTACAAACTTCTGCCTGGAAGACTACTTCATCCATTTTTCATGAATGATATTTCTAACAAAAAACTTGTATATGTGGTGAAGGTCAAAATCATGAGATGTCAGTTTCTCTTCCCGTGAAGTGTTTTGCCATGTGTGAGATAATGTATATTATGGAAGATGATATAATCTTCCATAGTATTATAGTGGCTCAACCAGGCATTAAAATACAACAAATTATATGGGGAGAAAGTTATTTCCCTCAAAAATTTTTTTTTTCCTTCTGATTACCTCTAAGGTAAACTCTCAGTCTGCTGCTGGTCTTTCAGCAACCCTCTGACAGGGAGCACAACTTAGGCTTCAAGTCCAAGAAAAACAAGGCTTAGCTAAAATTTTGTCTAACATTTTCTTTGTTTTTCTTGGATTGAATTTTACAGTTACATTCAGTTTTTAACATGTGATACCTGTCTTCAATTTAATAGTAATGATATAATTAGAATATGTGGAAAAAGAGATTTTTAAAAAATAATAATACAAGGTCTCCTTCCCAGAAAAGAAAAGTATTTAATTTTAAGAAAGTGAGATGATTAAATACTCAAGTCAATACAAGTACAGGTGATTCAAAGGTATAGCAAAAATCGTGAAGGCAATACACAAATGGCTGAACTTCGGAAATCACTGCGCTAATGCATTTTTAAAGTGTTACAAGGCACAAACAATTCCCAGAAGATGATCTCTCCAATTAGTTCCTCTTAATTCTGATCTGAAATACCTAAGAATGATAGAGAGGGGTGAAAGCTGGGATGCCAATCTATTGCCCACTGTGACTTCCCTGGCCCCATGCTCTCTCTCCTCTTTCAACTTACCAAGACGCATCCTTCATCTTCAATTGCTCAATGCCAAAATTTTACCACAAGAAGAGAGAGGAGTTCTGTTTTATGCATAATGGAAATAAGGGCAATGTAATGATCACAAATAAAAAGTTACTTTCGGCGGGGTGCAGTGGCTCATGCCTGTCATCCCTGCACTTTGGGAGGCCGAGGTGGGGGGATCACCTGAGGTCGGGACATTGAGACCAGCGTGGCCAACATGGTGAAACTCTGTCTCTACTAAAAATAAAAAAAAATTAGCTAAGCATGGTGGCAGGTGCCTGTAATCCCAGCTACTTAGGAGGCTGAGGCAGGAGAATCGCTTGAACCCAGGAGGCAGAGGTTGCAGTGAGCCAAGATCACGCCACTGCACTCCAGCCTGGGAAACAAGAGTGAAAATCCGTCTCATAAAAAAAAATTAATTTCATCAAACCCATAGATATATTCAATCCACACTACTGAAAACATCTTTAAGTTCAAAGGACTTGAATAATAAATTAGTTAATTCTGCAATTAAGAAATAGAAAACACAGAATCAATTGTTTCACATAGAAATTATGGGATGGTATTCAACTGAGACCAAGGCAATTGTAATTTTAAATAGCATGAGCTTTAGCTAAGATTCAATAAGTGATAGACAAGTAG
>NW_012110919.1:12528165-12529999 GCF_000951035.1 Colobus angolensis palliatus
TGGTCTCGATCTCCTGACCTTGTGATCCGCCCGCCTCGGCCTCCCAAAGTGCTGGGATTACAGGCGTGAGCCACCGTGCCTGGCCAGTTTTTACTTTTCAAGGATATAGAATATTGGCATTTTTTTTTTTTAGTTGCCCAGAGCCTAGCATAGTGCCTAACCATATATAGACATCCAAGATACCCTGTGTTGTTTGAGTAATGAATGAATTAAAAGTGTCACTCAGAAGCCTAGCGCAGTGGCTCACACCTGTAATCCCAGCACTTTGGGAGGCTGAGGTGGGCAGATTACTTGGGGTCAGGAGTTGGAGACCAGCCTGGACAACATGGTGAAACCCCCATCTCTACTAAAAATACAATAATTAGCTGGGCATATAGGCACGTGCTTGTAATCCCAACTACCCTGGAGGTTGAGGCAGGTGAATGGCTTGAACCCAGGAGGTAGAGGTTGCAGTGAGCTGAGATCATACCACTGCACTCCAGCCTGGGCAACAGAGCAAGACTATGTCTCAGGAAAAAAAAAAAAGTATCACTCAGGAAATTGCCAGTTCTGTTGGACTGACCTGTTAAAACTGTAATAAAATGGCAATAGCTAACACATACTTCTTATTATATACTAGGCACTGTTCTAAATGCTGAAAGTTATTACTTTCTAAAATATTTTTTAAATCCTTTTAAATCCTTCAACAACCCTAAGAGGTGGATATACTTATTAATAGCAGCAACTATTATTATACCCAGTATATAGGTGGGAAAATAGAGACTCAGAAACAGTAACTAACTTGCCCAAGATTGCCCAGCTAACAGTTGGTGAAGCTGAATTCAAGAGTAGGTAGTCTTGCTCTTCAATCAGTGCTTCTAACCACTAAGTTACACTGCCTCACAAGAATAACAGAAGCAATTTCTCCACTTATACCACACCCTTCTTATAACAAGATGCTTGAACATGTGCATAGCCATGTGTGTTTTGGTAAAGATATACCTACATCCTGTAAAAGTACCACAATCTGAAATCCTGAACTCTTTTCTTTCTAGTTAGGCCTACAGAACTTGAAAACATACAGTCCCTTTTCATTAATTAGGAAGAAAAACCTTGACACTAAAACTAAGTATTTGTTTGCAAATATCCACCTTCATATACCAACCCATATATAAACATCCATGGACTAGACATTGGTTTGAGGCCCTACTATGATGAACCAGTGGCCTGTTGCCCACCTCACACCTTTGTCATTCTGCACTGCTTCCGTCTCTCAACCAACCAAACAGTAACCTAGTCACCTGTCTAAGCCCCTGTCAAGCCAATCCAGTTGTTTTTTTTTCCAGCAAGGTGAGTTATACATGGTAGAAGTGTTTTACCTTTTGTTTTTACCTTCTCTGCAGCAGAAGTCATGGACCCATAACAATATCCAATCAGAAATCCCTTTTGCCTTTTTCTAAATACAAAAGGATAAGTTTCCTCCTAGATTTTATAAAACTCTTAAAAGAAAATGCATGATTTTTAAACAAAGGCACTTCAAAAAGAGGATTTGAAGATATTACTGGCACTTGTCCCTTATAGCAGCTATGTGGCCTTCCTCTGGGAAAGGGGCACCAAAATTTTGTTGTAACTTACTTAATAATAGACAGTTGTCACAGCGTATTAATCGAAACTGCTTCCCATAACAAGGAAAATTTGTTAGCTGGCCTTGTCATGAAAGAGGTTTTTTCAAAGTTTCACCATAATGATGTAACATATCAAAACAAAGCAGGTTATGAAATAATATGTATTGTATAATTATATTTTTAATAATATGTATGTATTTACAGACATAAAAGTGTCCGGAAGGATACAG
>NW_012110919.1:12531154-12540871 GCF_000951035.1 Colobus angolensis palliatus
TGCTGGGATTCCAGGCATGAGCCACTGTGCCTAGCCGTCAAATTCCTTTCTTACAGGTCAAGGAAGAAGTGCCATGTGAGGCACACAGACACTCTTACCTACCCCCTTCACTCATCCCAAGTTAATGCAAATGTCTCTGAGATTCTCGTTACAGCTGCAGTGCAATTTGCTACGTCTTTTAAGACAAAATGTGGGTTGCATTCTCTCTGTTTGTGGCACAGACCCCATTATTAGGGTGACTTAGAGCCCTTTGATAATTCTGAGATACATATTACACATGCTCTTAAAGGAAGCGTCTTTGCCTCACAGTCAGCTGACAATTGGCCTCTTATATTAACAACTGGCAAAACATCATAGCTTTGCCTCAATTACCTTTTGTTTTCCTGTCCTGTTGGATGGTTTGTTAAGTATTAATATGACTTTGGTTTCCCTCTCACACCAACGACCTTCAGGCGATTCATTTATGATCTCTCTTTGCTGTCACATCACTTCTGTGAAGAACGTAATTGCTAGACATTGTTTTCCCATCATGAAAAAGGACACAGTGAGGAAGTGCAGATGCACTGACAAAATGGCAAGTAGGGAGTGATTGGCAAGAAACTGACATTACAGGAAAAGAAGCAAACTGTGAATAGACGTGGATGGGCATTGACATTTAGGCAGTGAGAGAAAGAACATGCAGATATGTGATAATGGAGGGAAAGTATCTCCACTGACAACAGCAAGGACTATTTCTGAGGCTCTTACAATGGGCCAGACTCAGGAGTAAGTGCTTTACACATGATTCATCCTCAAAAGCAGGAGCTGATCCAAGATTTGTGCAGCCCTGAAGATGACACATTTTGGGAAGAAGGCAGGGGTCTTTAGACTAGAAAATTACAAATACAGCATGCCTAAAGCCCTCTTGTGAGGAGCCTGTACAAATGAGGTGTCTTGAGGCTTAAGCTCCCTGAGCTTCATGACAAACCCATAAACCCTCTGAAGTGTGTCTCATTCATTCCACATATAAGGGAAGCTCCACAAGATTGGCTGGGCATAGTGGCTCATGGCTGCAATCCTAGCACTCTGGGAGGCCAGTGTGGGAAAATCATTTGAGTTCAGGAGTTTGAGACCAGGCTGGGCAACATAGTGAGACTCCATCTCTACAAAAATGTTTTTAAGTTAGGCAGGCATGGTGGTGCATGCCTGTGGTCCCAGCTACTCGGGAGGCTGAGGTGGAAAGATCACTTGAGCCTGGGTGGTTGAGGCTGCAGTGAGCGGTGATCAAGCCAGAGCTCTCCAGCCTGGGCAACAGAGTGAGATCCTGTCTCAAGCATGTGCAGCATACTTGCAAATATGCAAGTATGCAAGTGCAAGGGAGTCAGCATCTCATGGGGCAACTTAACCACTGCAGGACATGAACTAGTGGATAAATGTTCCCCTCTTCTGACTCTTAAGCAGATGATTCTGAAAGGGTGACGAACTCATCCTGGCTTTCCAGGGACCTGAGTTTTCCCTGGGTTAACACAGGAAATCCCATGTTGCTGTTGGTTATCCTAATTCCGAAATGCATTCTGCAGGACTCCTTAGAGAGTCCCAGTGAGATCAAGTCCCAGTTTCCCACAGCTTGATAACACACACTGTTTTGTCTTTCCCTGCTTTCCTGGAATTACTTCCCAGGCTCAACGAGGTTAACTAACTTGTCCAGTAACACAATTACCAAGTAACAGAACAGGCTTCTAAAATCCTAAAAAAAAAAAAAAAAAAAAATTCCAAAGTCCCCAAATAGACAAACTCCTATTTGTCTTGAGGACAAACTCTCCTGAAGCAGCAGCACAAACACCTCAATGTGGTTCTGTGAGTTTTCCTGGCAGGGCCCCAGCCTATCCTTTGTCAGAACCTGCAGAGCTTGGGGCTGTGGAACCCTGCCAAGATCTCTGGTGGAACTTATACCTTTCAGATTCATAGAATCTATAAAGAAAGCCACTGTTGAGGTGGAGAGAAAAACAAGTTTTAATGACTCTGCTCTTTGTATCCACAAACCAAAAAGCAGGGGAAAAAATTCTTTTAAAGGCACACATATTTAATTTAGCCATAGTCCTGGATGAAAAACTTCCAGTGTTAAGAGCTGGATGTGGGGAATTGCTGGTAAACCGGCTCAGGGAGGGGTGGGTGTGGAGAGAACATGGATTTGTAGTATCTATCAATTTCTGTGGTGTCAATACTCTCCCCACAACTGATTTCAAGCTACCAGTGGTTGTTCGACTTGAAACATTCCTGAATATTTAGCAACTGGCTCTTACAAGCAAGTAGGAGCAGCACACCACTGGCTGTAATAGTCATGACCTCAAGTTCTACAGTAATTAGGAAAACCTTTCTTACATCTCAGAGCCAAATATTCTTGGCCCTGAAATCTTGTCTAGTTGGCACTGTGGAAAGAAGATTTGAGATTGTTAAATCTCGAGAATGTTGTCAGGGGTCTGGGCGCAGTGGCTCATGCCTGTAATCCCAGCACTCTGGGAGGCAGAGGTGGGTGGATCGCTTGAGGTCAGGAGTTGGAGACCAGCCTGGTCAACATGGTGAAACCCCATCTCTACTAAAAATACTTAAAAAGTAGCCAGGCATGGTGGCACATGCCTGTAGTCCCAGCTACTTGGGAGGCTGAAGCAGGAGAATTGCTTGAACCAGGGAGGCAGAGGTTGTAGTGAGCCAAAATCATGCCACTGCACTCCAGCCTGGACAACAGAGCAAGACTCTGTCTCAAAAAAAAGAAGAAAAGAATGCTATCAGAGAAATAAGTTGGGAGTTTCTCACGGTCCACTATGACCCGTATATAAAATTTTTCTTCAATATGTGCTCAACTAGTAAAATGCACATGAAACAGGCCACCAGGCATATTGACCCTAGTGGCGCTAGGAAGGGACAAGGCCCCTGACACCCCACAAGCCTCTGCCCATCATGTGTAATTGCACTAGCTGCGATAGAACAACTGGTAAAAGCAAAATCTAGCTTAACTTCCCAATTCTGTACACTTAATCTTAGTGGAGTAGCAGCCAAGAATTTTGTAGATGAAGAAACTGAGGCCCAAGGAGAAGGGTGTCAAAGGTCACATAGGATTTTAAATACTAGAAGTGGGACTAAAAGTTAAGTCTCCTGACTTGTCTGCAGTCCTTTCTATATCTGGCTGTTCAAGCAATTAAACCTTATAATAAATATTTCATTGTACTATCTTTGAACAGTGCCATACCTTCCAGAGTAATTTTGTAACATCAGGAAAGTGATAATTTGACTGTTTGGGGCCCTGACTTATTTCACTTGCCTCTGTCTTTTTAAATTTCCTAAAGTTAGAAACACTCATTACTGCACAGATAAGCTCAGCACTGCCCAATTCAAAGACCAGCTAGATTCCCCGTAGAAAACAGAGCTGAAGACACAAGCTTGTGTGAAGGCAGTATATAATGGGAAGTAATCCCAGAAATGCAGGAAAGGCAAAACAATGTGTGTTATTAAGCTGTGGGAAACTGGAACTTGGTCTCACTGGGACCCCCTAAGAAGTCCTGCAGAATGCATTTCAGAATTCAGGTAACCAACAGCAACATGGGATTTCCAGTGTTAACTCAGAGAAAACTCAGATCCATGGAAAGTCAGGATGAGTTCATCACCCTTTCAGAATCATCTGCTCAAGAGTCAGAAGAGACGAATATTTATCCACTAGTTCATGTCCTGCAGTGGTTACATTGCCCCACGAGATGCCAACTCCCTTGCACTTGCATACTTGCATATGTGACAGTCAAAATACATTTCTAACACTGTCCAAGGAAGCTGAGCAAGAGCAGCCTCAGGGCAGAATGAGATGCAGGGCAGCCACGTTGTAACCGAATGCAAGTCCGGCTGCTCATGACTTGAGAGCCAAAATAGGAGAAGCACTAAAAGGAAAGCAACTTTATTCAAATGCTAACAATTGGGAAATGACCAGGCTTATGCCTCCAAAAGACCATTTCAAGTGTTAGACTGAAGAAAGGGATTTTTAAAGGGGGAGACTTGGCCAGGCGCAGTGGCTCATGACTGTAATCCCAGCACTTTGTGAGGCCGAGGCTGTCCGATTGCTTGAACCCAGGAGTTTGAAACTATCCTGGGCAACATGGTGAAAACCCATCTCTGCAAAAAATACAAAAAAATTAGCCAGGTGTGGTGGTGCACACCTGTAGTCCCAGCTACTCTGGAGGCTGAGAGTTGGGAGGATTGCTTGAGCCTGAGAGTTGAGGCTGCAGTGAGCTGTGTTCACACCACTGCACTCCAGCCTGAGCAATAGAGAGAGACCCTATTTCAAAAATTATATTAAAAATAAATAAAAAATAAAAGGGGGAGACTGGGTAGGAGAACCATGCCAGGGTAACACAGGATACAGGTCTGCATGTCTTCTTCTAAGGGCTATTTTGAGTTATTGTCCACTTGGAGTGCTGGCTGGTACCATCTCAGTTGCAGCCAGGTTATAGATGTCTGTCATGAGATAATCTCTAAGTTGGGGAGAATTCTGCAGCTGAGTCTCCTTGCCTGGCTGTTCTATAAAATCAGCCCCTGGAATTTACTAACAAGTACACAGTTAGATAAGTGTCCGTGGTGCAAGGAAGTGTCTGGTAGGAAAGAGAGGGAAGCAGAGTTTCAAAGTACATTTCAAGGCTATATTTTAAGACTAAGGAAAAGACAGTTGCTGCAGTCTGTTTCAAGTTACATCTTAAGACTAGAAAGAGACAAAAAAAGTTTTCGAATGCATTTCAAAGTTGAAAGACTCAGTTACAAGGTGAGGGAATGTAGATTCGCTTCTCTGGGTGCTGGGTACTGCAGCAGGGGCTGGAGCAAAGATAGGTTGAGAGGATGTGAGGCAGTGCACAAGCAGTGTCTCACACAGAGCATGAAGGGCAGGTAGCCTTGGTCCCTAGGCTGGTGAGATTTCAGTACCAAGTGACCCTCTGGGACCTGGAAGAGGGTGACTGCAATCCAATTTCACGGATCTCCCCATGACAAGATACTGATCCACTTTGTGGCTTTCCTTCCTGCCTTTATCATTTTCTCCCTTCCTCCCTCAACAAATATTTAGTGAGTACCTATCATATGCCAGAGACTATGTTAGTTACTTAAAACATAACTAAACACAATCCTTGTCCTCAAGAAGCATGTAGGGGAGGGACCAACCAGAAAACAGACAGCTACAATACAACTTAATTCTGCTAGAGAGAATGGGCCGGAGGGGAAAAGGAGAAGAAAGATTTCATGTAAGGAAGTAATATCGAAGCTGAGTCTCTAAGGATTACAAGAATAATAACAATAGTAGATAACTTTGATGGGATGCTTACAAAAAGCCAGGCAATGTTCTAAGGTCTTTACAGTACTAACATAATTAATCCTTACAATAGTCCTACGAAGGAGGTGCCATGATGATCTTCAACTTTGAAATGATGAAGCTGAACTATAGGAAAATTAAATAAGCATGCCAAGGTAAAGCACAATGGCACAGACTGCTAGCTGGTCATTCACCAAAACTAATTTTGTCTTCTTTCTGGGCACACAGTTAGACGATGTTTCCCAGCCTCCCTTGCAGCTAGATGTAGCCTTGTGACTGAATTCTAGCTAGTGGAATGGGAGCAGAAGTGATGTGTACCATGTCCAAGGCTAACCTATAAAAGTCTCTCACATATACTCTCTGTATGCTTTCCCCCATTAATGGAGGGGGAAAATAAAAAAAACTTTTTCTTTCTTTCTTTCTTTCTTTCTCTCTTTCTTTCTTTCTTTCTCTTCCTCTCTTTCTTTTCCTTCCTTCCTTCCTTCCATCCTTCCTTCCTTCCTTCCTTCTTTCCTTCCTTCCTTCTTTCCTTCCTTCTCTTCTCTTCTCTTCTCTTCTCTTCTCTTCTCTTCTCTTCTCTTCTCTTCTCTTCTCTTCTTTTCCTTAAACAAGGTCTTGCTCTGTCACCCAGGCTGGAGTGCAGTGGAATAATCATAATCATAGCTCACTGCAGCCTCAAACTCCAGGCTCAAGCGATCCTCCCACTTCAGCCTCCTGAGCAGCGAGGACTGCAGGTATGTGCTACTATACCCAGCTAATTATTTTTTAAAATTTTTTTTGTAGAGATGTGATCTTGCTGTGTTGCCCAAACTGGGCATTAAACTCCTGGCCTCAAGCTAACCTCTAGCCATGGCCTCCCAAAGTGCTGGGGTTATGAGTGTTAGCCACCACACCTGGCTAAAATATTTTAAGAGGTTATTCTGAGTTAATATGAGTTACCATAGCCTGGAGAACACAGTTTCAAGAGGTCCTGAGAAAGTGCACCCTTGGCAGTTGAATTACAGTCTGGTCGTATACATTTTAGGGAGGCAGGAGTTACAGGCAAAGATATAAATCAATACATGGAAGGTATTTACACTGGGTCAGCCTGAAAAGGTGTGATATCTTGAAGCAGGTGCTTAGAGGATGTAAGTAAATTCAGAGACTGTTTAATTTACAATTGGTTAAAGAAATAAAGCTTTGTCTAAAAATTCGGAGGCAGCAAAAAAGGAATGTTTCATGTAAGATACTGTTTTCCAGTACACTGGGTCACAGTGACCTATAACAATGTGTGACTCAACTCTTCTTACGTGGTTTAGGTCCTATTTGTAATTTGGCATCTTATTGTGACAAGAAGTCCATTTTGTTAGCTTTATGATCTCTATTTTAACACAAATGCTGTTCAGTTGTGCCTAAACTCCAAAAAGGAGGGAGGATAACAAAGCATGTTGGCGTTTCCTTTTTCGTGATGGCCAGGAATTCAGTTTTTAAGTTTTACTCAGGGTCTCCTTGGACAAGAGGGGTCTGTTCAGTTGGTTGGGGGGCTAAGGATTTTATTTTTAGTTTACATTCTCTTCTGCATGTCTGGAAAGCACATGTTGAAAATGTTTGCCTCCAGGGGCAGTGTCTCACGCCTGTAATCCCAGCACTTTGGGAAGCCAAAGCAGGCAGATCACCTGAGGTCAGGAGTTCGAGACCAGCCTGGCCAATGTGGTGAAATCCCATCTCTACTAAAAATACAAAAATTAGTCGGGCGTGGTAGTGCGTGCCTGTAATCCCAGGTACTCAGGAGGCTGAGGCAGGAGAATCGCTTGAACCCGGGTGGCGAAGGTTGCAGTGAGCCTAGATCGCGCCACTACCCTCCAGCCTGGGTGACAGAGCAACACTCCATCAGAAAGAAAGAAAGAGAGAAAGAGAGAAAGAGGGGAAGGAAGGAAGGAAGGAAGGAAGGAAGGAAGGAAGGAAGGAAGGAAGGAAGGAAGGAAGGAAAGAAAAAGGGAAGGAAGGAAGGAAAAGGGAAGGAAGAAAATGGTTGCCTCTCTATTAGTTTAAGTCCCTACATAGAGAAGGGTGTATGCCACTGATTATTTGCCTGCCTATAATTGTTATTTGAGCAAGAAATAAACTTTCACAGGGTTTAGGCCATTGTAGACCTTTGGTTCTTTCTGTTGCAGCAATAATTCCACCTACTTTTATGAGTATATTTGGTAAAGCAGTTAGTCTACCATAATTAACATGGGTACATATAAAGACATGGCAGAAAATTAGGTTGAAAAGATAAATGAAGGGTGCGTGCATCCTATTTAAAAGTTTACCTTTTCCCCAAAAGTATTGATGAATTTTTCTTCTCAGATGGAGCAGAAGAGGAAAAACAGACAAATACAGTTCCAGTTGGACAGAAAGGATAGTTGAGGTTCATATAGCTAGCGCTCCTTTTGTGAGCACTAAGAGGCAGTGTCATCTTCTTAGGGCATGCTGGATGTGTGAGTGTGTGTGGGTTGCAAAGGAGCCAGGAGCACCGGAAAGGTTTAGAACAACGCGAGAGGCAGTTAGGAGGACAGATTTTGGAGCTTGAATCAGTCAGGCTCCAGGAGAAAAAACAGGTATCACTCAAAGTATTTTCAAGAAGAAGGAATTTGATACAGGAAATTGAGTGTTCACAGAACTGATGGAAAGACCTGAGATGGCAAAATTCAGGGAACTCTCCACCAGCTTTCAGTTTCGTTGCCTCAGAGCTGGAGAGCTGCTACCATCCAACTTAGAATCCTGCAGGAAACCACTGCCAACTTCAGAGACCTCCACCATCCCAAGGCAGGTAAACTGGCAGGGAAATGTAGTGCCTGCTGTAAAAACTCATGCTTGTGAACTCTACTGGGATGTTTTAAAAATGTAACAGCACATTCTTTCACATTCTTTTCATCAAGAGACGTGGCCTATGCCCCTTTCCCTGGAATTTGAGTGAGCTGTGACTGCTTCAACCCATAGGGTATGGAAATAAAGCTATGTGACTTCATTTTTTAATACAATTTTTATTTTTATTTATTTGTTTTATTTTTTATTTATTTTAAGTTCTGGGATATATGTGAAGAACATGCTGGTTTCTTACATAGCTATACGTATTTCATGGTGGTTTGCTGCACTTATCAACCTGTCATCTAGGTTTTAAGCACTGCATGCATTAGGTATTTGTCCCTCCCCTCATCCCTCATCCCACGACAGGACCCAGGTGCGTTGTTCCCCTCCCTGTGTCCATGTCTTCTCATTCTTCAACTCCCACATGGAATACAAAGCTATGTGACTTCTAATGTGAATGCATAAAAGAGCTTGGAGCCTTTGTTTTGCTTGCTGAAAACACTCATTTTTGAAGCCCTGCGCCACCATTGTCTGACTACCCTGAGGCACCATGCTGTAAGAAAGCACAATCCATATGGAGAGGCTGACAATGGGCAGGCAAGAGTGTCAGAGAAGACAATGAGACAATGGAGTCAAGGGAGAGGAGAGGCAATGGTGGAAGCAGAGATTGGAGTGAAGCAGGGCATGATCCACGGAATTCTGGCAGCCTCTAGAAGCTGGAAAAACCAAAGAAACAGATTGTCCCCTGGAGCCTCCAGAAGGAATAGCCCAGATGATCCGTTTCAGGCTTCTGACCTCCAGAACATATGTTGTTTTAAGTCACTAAGTTTGTGGTAATATGTTGCAGCAACAGCAAACTACTACAATGCCTGACTCGCAGTAGACTCTCAGTAAGTGTGTGTTAGTAAGTAAACAAATAAACCAGATTGTAAGTATCTCTTCTTACAAGAAAATGTGAATTTATACTCCAGGTACTTTTAAAAGATGAATTCATTCTTTGCCATCTGAATATTTAGTATTATGATATTTTCAGTTCTCTTGAATGCCTAAACCCAGATTAAATGCACACAAGAACAAGCCAAATAGGAAAATGCTGTATTTGTAGAGAAAATATAATAGCTAAAATTTATTGAGCACTTACTATGTGCTTTATTTTCTTCCTTTCATTTAATCTGTCCAACAACCCTATGTGCTTTATTTTCTTCCTTTCATTTAATCTGTCCAACAACCCTATGAGGTCCAGTATTATCACCATCATTGAAGGAGGGGTTAAATAGTTTGTCCAAAGTCTCGTAAGTAATAAGCAACAGGCCAGGTTAAAAACTCAGGCTGGCCAGGCGTGGTGGCTCACGCTTGTAATCCCAGCACTTTGGGAGGCCGAGGTAGGCAGATCACCTCAGGTCAGGAGTTTGAGAGCAGCCTGACCAACATGGAGAAACCCTGTATCTACTAAAATTACAAAATTAGCTGGGCGTGGTGGCTCACGCTTGTAATCCCAGCACTTTGGGAGGCCGAGGTAGGCAGATCACCTCAGGTCAGGAGTTCAAGACCAGCCTGGACAACAT
>NW_012110919.1:12541136-12551949 GCF_000951035.1 Colobus angolensis palliatus
AGAAAGAAAGGAAGGAAGGAAGGAAGGAAGGAAGGAAGGAAGGAAGGAAGGAGGAAAGAAAGCCAGCCCAGGCTAACTGCCTCTGAAGAGCAAGCATGTGGCCACTGCTGTGTTCTGCCTTGGCATGAGAACAGAACAGCACAGGACCGTGGAAGGTCTGCTGTGTGGGGAGTCAGCAGGCAAACATCAAGACTCATGTGTGTCCCTCACTCACTATGTAGCCCTAGGCAAGTCCCCTAACTTTGGTGCCTGGTTCTTTCTTCTGAAAAAATATGGAGATTGAGTCAGATGACCATTAAAGTCTCTTTCAAAATAGGGTCTCTTCACCTACTCCCAACTTAAAAAAAAATCACATATGCTAAATGTGTGGAATCAGGACAGGATAGCTTCATCCCCTGCATGTACGAGGGAATTTGTGGCTTAGTGAGAACCTGGTTAAGCTGCAGTATCCAGCTGCTCATTTTCTCTCTCTACCACCACTGGTTAATTATGGGAACAATGATGATAAATATGGTAGACTGATTGCAAAAATGGCTCCAATTCTCCACCCCTCCCTGTGGTAGCCATGCCCTTTGCAATAGGAATTTGCAGCTCTTCCTATTGAGAAGTAGAGACTATTTCCTCCATCCTTAAATATGGGCCTTCCTTGTGACTCTCTGTACCCAACAGAGTGCTGTGGGAGTGGTACTGTGACCATTGTGTGCCTAGACCTTGCATTCTGCCTGTCTCTCTCAGAACCCTGCTTTACCATGAAAAAAGCCCAAGATAGCCTGATGGATGATGAGAGACCCTGTGAAGCAGAACCAGGTAGTTGGATCATTTAAGCCAAAACTGTGCTAGATTAACCAGCCCCCAGCCAGTCTGCCAGTTGACCACATACATACGAGTGAGCCCAGCCAAGATCAGCCAAGACCAATCCAGAATAGCAGAGTCACTCAGCCAACTATAGACTTGTTGAATGCCCCTGTGGTTGTTTTTTAAGCAACTTCACTGTGGCAAGAGATAACTGACACAGTGAGCTTCCAGGTTTCAAGGTGAGGCAGAAAGTCTAGTATATAAATTATTCTTGTACTAATCGGAACAATTAATCATAAAAAATTAATCTAGGTTACAAGTGACAGAAAGCTGACTCAGGTTTGCCTAAACACACAAGAGGATGTATTGCCTAATGTTACTGAAGAGTCCAAGCGTGGACAAAGTTTGGATAAATGCCCCAACTTTGCTACTAGGACTTGATTCTCTCTAGCACTTGGTTCTATCTATATTTGTCTTCATTTCATTCTTATGCAAGTCCACCAGCCTCCAGCTTATACTCTATTGTATTAGTCACTAAGTAGAACGAGGGTTTCTGCTTCCCAACAGCTCAAATAAAAGTCCTGGGACCAACTTTCACTGGACTGACTAAGATCACATACCTATCCCTGAGTCAATCAGTTTTTGTATCCAGGAGGAAACACTTTCATTGCCTGGACCTGCGTCATGCATCCAACCATGAAGACAGGGGGTGTGTTGGCATCAAAACCACATGGATTGAGAATGAACAAAGGTGAGGGGAATTCCCTAAAAGAAAATTGAGGTCTTTACTAATCCCCCCCAAAAAAGGAAACAGATAAAAATGACATATGTCTACTCTAATCCTCCATATTGCTAAGGAATTAAAACAAGAATGAAGTGGTGACTGCTCAGTGGTGACTCTTCTTCAGAACAGTAGGCAAGTTCCTCTTACCTATAAAAACTTTTCTACATTGATGATGAAGTAGCTGTTGTAGTGCACAATGCTTCTTCCACTCCACCCAGATAAATGGTTTAAAAACCAAATTTTGATTACATCTCTCTATTAGATAAGTGGATAATAGGACCAAGTGATCATACACATCAAAGGAAGGGCTTGCAAAAATCATAAGAGCTACTGGGTGTCTGAACTTGATCTCAAAGACTCTTGAAATGTGCCCACGAGTGAACTCAATCACCAAATGGCCTCTGAGTTCTCCTAATTGAAGAGGTAGCATAGTGCAGTGGTGAAAAGCAGAGATTCTGAACACAGCCTGCATATGTTTGGGTCCCAGCTCTGACTACTTTATGAGGATACGTGACCTTGGGCAAGTTACTTAGTCTCTCTGTGCCTCAGTTTCTCATCAGTAAATGGGGATAACAGAATTTACCTAGCAGGAGGAGTAGCTGAATCATTATTATGCAAAACGCTTGGAACAGTGTCTGGTACGTAGTAAGAGCTATAAAGTGCCAGCTATTTTTTTTTTTTTTTTTGAGACAGAATCTCGCTCTGTCACCCAGGCTGGAGTGCAATGGTGCGATCTTGGCTCACTGCAACCTCTGCCTTCTGGGTTCAAGCGATTTTCCTGCCTCAGCCTCCTGAGTAGATGGGATTATAGGCACCTGCCACTATGCCTGGCTAATTTTTGTATTTTTAGTAGAGACGTGGTTTCACCATCTTGGCCAGGCTGGCCTCGAACTCCTGACTTCATGATCCACCTGCCTTCACCTTCCAAAGTGCTGGCATTATAGGAATGAGCCATAGCACCTGGCCAGTGCCAGTTGCTAATCACCTGGGAAGATGCCTGTGGTGCCAAGTTCTGCAGAACTGGATAAGAATATCTGGCAACATCCAAAAAGGTACGTGACCTTGGCTGAGTCATTTACTGTTTCTGGAATTATTTTATCTCTTTCTCTATAATATAATGGAAATTATATCTACCCTGTTTACTTCACAGGGCTGCCATGAAGATCAGAGGAGATAATGGATACTAAATTTTCTAAACAGCTCAAAGTCCTTTATTAATAAGAGACCTTGTTTATACTAATTATCTCCATCCAGATAATCTGATTTGTGTGTAATCAGGGCAGTTTTTCATCCCACGCTGTCTTACACAAAGAATCATTAGGAAAGAAAATCTGCTGCTGACATAAAATAGTGACTCCCCAATGAAACTCAGTTCACAAGTCACTAGAATTGTTTTATAATTTGAAATATTCACCACCACCTTTTGTACCTAGCATGAATTAAAGTTGATTGTAATGGAAATTGTGTTTAATTGGGATAAGGGCACCTGGATTCCAGTTTCCAGTTCTGCCATTAATTTCCTGTGTCATCTTGGGTGAGTCATTTTGTTTCTCCAGGTTTCCCTAGTCTGTAAAATGAAAATTGGAGAGATGCCTATAATTCTGTGACTGCATAACTCTTGTGCCAGAGAGATTTCTGGGCGTGAAGGAGTCTGGTCGCTTCTTAGGGAAGCATTACTCATCAGTTGAGTTCAATCCTTACTGAGTTTCTAGAAAATACATCTTCCCAGACAGTAATTGATTATAAATTTAGTATTTGATAAAGTGAATATGTCCACCAGTATATGTTGAGCCCTACAATGCCTTTGTCTCTGGAATTCCCTATGAATATAAGCCAAATTCGACTTATAGATGCTCCAGAAGGGCATAGCAGTCTTCCTTTCTCTGGCACTGTCCCCCTCCATGGACTCTCTTCCATTGTCCTTACCTTGAGACTCCCTGTCAGCTCTTTGTTAAGAGGCTCTTTCCAGAATTTTCTGTGATGCCCTAAAAGGCCCTATGTGATCTGCTTCCCTATATCCCCTCTAATTTTCTTTCCTCTTTACTTACTGTGTTGCAAACATGCTGGACTTTTGGCTGTTCCTGAACCAGCCTGGAGCTCAATCCTGCCTCAGTGCCTTTGTGATTGCTCTGTTCCTCCTGCCCCTTTATCCAAACAGCCCCATAGCTCACTCTCTTCCTCTTTTAAGGTTTCTGCTTAAATGTCATCTTATTAGGGAGGCCTTCCCTGA
This sequence comes from Colobus angolensis palliatus, assembly GCF_000951035.1. NCBI lineage: Eukaryota > Metazoa > Chordata > Mammalia > Primates > Cercopithecidae > Colobus > Colobus angolensis. The sequence continues at coordinate 12,544,946 of NW_012110919.1, forward strand.
CCACCTTATGTAACACGGAAAACTCCCCCAACTTTGCCCTGGTGCTCCCTGAATTTCATACCAGCTAAGCTACAGTGACAATGAAGTCTAAAAACAAACTAGCTTATAGTAGGTAGAAATGTATTTCCCTGGCTGGGTGCAGTGGCTCATGCCTGTAATTCCAGCACTTTGGGAGGCTGAGGCGGGTGGATCACTTGAGGTCAGGAGTTCGAGACCAGCCTGGCCAACATGATGAAATCCCATCTCTATTAAAAATACAAAAAAATACAGGCGGGCATGGTGGCAGGCTCCTGTAATCCCAGCTACTTGGGAGGCTGAGGCAGGAGAATTGCTTGAACCCAGGAGGAGGTTGCAGTGAGCCAAGATCGCACCATTGCACTCCCAGCCAATAGGAGAGAGAAAGAAAGAATCCAGACTTTTTCTCAAAAAAAAAAAAAAAACTATTTTCCTCTCATGTAACAGCTAAAAATTGAACAGACTACAGCTGGGGGCTCTGTTGTCTTCCACTTTTGGCTTCCAAGGATTCTTCAATCATTATTTCCCAGCCAATAGGAGAGAGAAAGAAAGAATCCAAGGCAAGTAGCTTTATCTTTTAGCAAATGACCTGGAAGTTACTCAGAGCACTTCCATGCATCTCCCATGGGGCTGACCTTGGTCACGAGGCTGTATCTAGGTGCAAGGGGGCAGGGGAGTAGAATGTATCTGGGATAATGAAGATCGTAATGTACAGATGCATAACCAAGTAAACTTTGAGATAAGGATTCTTTTTCTAAAAGATGAATGGAACAGTGAATTCTACAGAACAATTAACAGCTTCTGCCACACACTGTTCACCAGCTATATTATCTCCATGGCACTTATTGCATCTGACAGTCTATAAATCTACATGGTGGGTTTTTTTTTTTTTTTTGTCTCTCCGAACTAGAACCTGAGTCTCGTGATGGCAGAAACTTTGTTTACTGCTGTATCTTCAGCCCTTAGACCGGTGCCTTACACAGTAGGCACTCAATAAATATTCATTGAGAAAGTAAATAATTTTTTCTTTTCCAATTGGTGTCTGAGGCACTCACTTTTCTTTCTGATCCACTTGTCAATAGATCTAAATTTTCCTTGTTTCTAGTATTCCTGAGATTCCAGTCCTATTTCCTCTTGGGGCTCCCAGGATTCAAGCGTAAGGTGTTTCTGATTCCATTTCAGAGAGGACTTCAGGTTGAGAGGGAGAAGGAATTACAAAGAGACACATTTTTTTAAAAAAATTAATATACTTTATTTTTATAGTGGTTTTAGGTTTACAGAAAAATTGAACAGAAAGTACAGAGAGTTCCCATATGCCTACTTTCCCTCCCCACACAATTTTCTTCATAAAGAATATGTTGCATTAGTCATGTATCTATCATTACAGTATCATAAAAATAATGTCACTGCCCTAAGAATGCCCTGTGTTCCACCTAATGATCCCTCCCTTCTTTCCCTCATCCACTCTAGCACCACTGATATTTTTATTGTCTCTACAGTTTTAACTTATCAGCATAAGTTCTATATTGTTTTGGTTGCAAATGACAGAATCTAACTCAAATTGGCTTAAGCACAAAAGAGGGAATTAGTGAACTAAGGTTACTGAAAGTTCAAGGACTGGATGGATCCAATAAGCTAATCAATATTTATTATCAATTTCTCTCTCCCTGTCTCCTCTGTTTTCCTTTGCATAGGCTTCATTCTCAGGCTGACCTCTCCATGAAGTGACAATGAGGACCACCAAGAACTTCAGGCTCCTATCATCTTGGCAAATCTAAGATGAAGCAGCACCTTCTTACCTATGGCTTAGCTCTAGTAAAAGTTCAGGTCAGGGGCTTGGCCCAGCTTCGGGTACCTGCCCAACTCTAAACCAATGATGTTGTCAAAGAAATGCAGCCTAGGACACAGACCTCCCCTGGACCCTAGCTCGAACCTCAGACACTAAGAGTGAAGGCAGATTGATTCTTTAAAGGAAAATCAGGATGCTGTTTCCTGAAAAGGGGTCCCCAGTCCCCGAGCCGCGGACCGGTACCGGTTCATGGCCTGTTAGAAACTGGGCTGTGCAACAGGATGTGAGAGATAGGCAAAAGACCGCGCAACAGGAGGTAAGAGATAGGCAAAACAGCATTACCGTCTGAGCTTCGCCTCCTGTCGGATCAGTGCGCGGAAGCCCATTGTGAACTACGCTCGCAGGGATCCAGCTTGCAGCGCTTCTTATGAGAATCTAATTAATGCTTGATGATTGGAAGTGAAACAGTTTCATCCCAAAACCACCCCTCACTCGCAACCCCCAGTCTGTGGAAAAATTGTCTTCTACGAAACCAGTCCCTGGTGCCAACAAGGTTGAGGACTGCTGCTGAAGAGACAGAACAAGGAAATCTACAAATACAACGGCCAAGCATTTATTTATCTTCTTTTTCTTTTTTTTGAGATGGAGTCTCGCTCTGTCGCCCAGGCTGGAGTGCAATGGTCTCGGCTCACAGCAACCTCTGCTTCCTGGGTTCTAGCAATTCTCCTGACTCAGGCTCCCGAGTAACTGGGACTACAGGCATGTGCCACCACACCTGGCTAATTTTGCATTTTTAGTAGAGACAGGGTTTCACCATGTTGGCCAGGTTGTTCTCGAACTCTGACTTCAAGTGATCTGCCCACCTCAGCCTTCCAAAGTGCTGGGATTACAGGTGTGAGCCACTGTGTCTGACCAATTTATCTAAATCTGCCCCTATTAGTTCACACTTTTAAGATGTGGGATAGTATGGGGACATGAAACAGAGCACTGAACATGAAATTAGAAGACCTAGTTGCAACTCCTTCTGCCACCTAGCAGTTCTCTGAGCCTCAGATCCCTCATTTAAAACGAGGCTACATATAAAAAACAAAGCTGCTACGTATAAAAAACAAAGCTAGAGGCATCACATTACCTGACTTCAAGTTATATTGCAAAACTATAGTAACCGAAAATACCATATGCTGAAATAAAAATAGACACATAAAAAAATGGAACAGGATGGAGAACCTAGAAATAAATCCACACGTTTACAGTCAGCTTCCTCGCCCTGCCTTTTTTTTTTTTTTCTTTTTTTTGGGGGGAGGGATTAGTCTCACTCTGTCCCCCAAGCTGGAGTGCACTGGCTCACTGCAACCTTTGCCTCCTGGATTCAAGTGATTCTCTCACCTCAGCCTCTGGAATAGCTGGGATTACAAGCATGCACCACCACATCTGGCTAATTTTTTGTATTTTTAGTAGAGGTGGGGTTTCACTATGTTGGCCAGGCTGGTCTCAAACTCCAGACCTCAAATGCCTGCCTCGGCCTCCCAAAGTGCTGGGATTACAGGCAAGAACCACTGCATCCAGCCAGTCAACTCCTTTTTGATAAAGGCATCAAGAACATACATTGGGGAAAGGACAGTGTCTTCAACAAATGATGCTGGGAAAACTAGATATCCACATGCAGAAGAATGAAACCAGACTCCTATCTCTCATCATATACAAAAATCGAATCAAATCAAAATGACCTAAATGCTTAAATCTAAGACCCTAAACTATGAAACTACTAGAAGAAAACGTTGAGGAAATGTTCAAGAACATTGGTCTGGACAAAGAGTTCCTGAGTAAGACCTCAAAAGCATAGGCAGCCAAGGCAAAAATGGACAAATGAGATTACATCAAACTAAAAAAGCTTCTGCATAGCAAAGGAAACAACCAACAAAGTGAAGAAACAATCCATGGAGAGAAAATATTTTCAAAGCCCATCTGGCAAGGGATTAATAACCAGAATATATAAGGAGCTCAATAGTAAAAATAAATGTGATTTAAAAAATGGGCAAAATATGTGAATAGACATTCCTCATAAGAAGACATACAAATGGCAAATAGGCATGTAAAAAGGTGCTTAGCATCACTTATCATCAGAGAAATGCAAATCAAAACTACGAGTAGTCCCAGCTACTTTGGATGCTGAGGCAGGAGGATGCTTGAGCCCAGGAGCTCAAGGCTGCTGTGAGCTATGACCATGCCACTCCACTCCAGCCTGGGAAAGGCTCAAGTCAAACAAAACAAAACAAAATTTTAAAAAGCCCCACAAACCACTACAATGAGATATCATCTCACTCCAGTTAAAATGGCTTTTATAAAAAAGACAGGCAATAATGGATGCTCGCGATAATGTGGAGAAGGGGAACTCTCATATGTTGTTGGTGGAAATGTAAATTAGTACAACCACTATGGAGAACAGTATAGAGGGTCCTCAAAAAACTAAAATTAGACCTATGATATGATCCAGCAATCTCACTGCTGGGTATATATCCAAAGAAAAGGAAATCAGCATATCAAAGAGATATCTGCATTCCAATATTTATTGCAGTCCTATTCGTAATAATCAACATAGACTCAATCTAAGTGTTCATTAATGGATGCATGGATAAAGAAAATGTGGTAAATATACACAAACGATTACTATTAAGCCATAAAAAATGAAATCCTATCATTTGCAACAGCGTGGATGGAACTGAAGGATGTTGTGTAAAATGAAATAAGCCAGGCACAGAAAAACAAATAATATGAGTGTTCTCACTCATATGTGGGAGCTAAAAATTGATCTCATGGAGATATAAAGTAGAATAATGGTTACCAGAAGCTGGGAAGGGTCGTGGAGGAGGCATAAAAAGGGACTGGTTATTGGGTACAAAAATACAGTGAGATTGAAGGAATAAGATCCAGTGTTTGGTAGCATAATAGAGCAACTGTATTTAACAATAATTTATTGCTATCTTGAAATAACCAGAAGGCGGGAACTGGAGTGTTTCTAACACAAAGAAATAATAAATGCTTGAGGTAATGAATATCCCAGTTACCCTAATTTGATCATTACACATTGTACGCTTGTATCAAAATATCACATGTAGCCCATAAATATATATAATTATCATGTTTCCGTAAAAATAAAAAATAAAATAAAAAGGTTATTACTATCATACTGCTATATCAGAGAGATGAATAGAAGAATTAAATAATGATGATGCAAACATTTATGTAAAGACTAGACAGTGATAATTGTAAACACTTACTGTAGCCCATGGTATGTGTTGGACAATGTTCTAGGTGCTGTAGTGTATGTTAAGTCAGTGATTCTCACACTGGAGTCTGCCTCAGAATCACCTGGAAGGCTTATGAAAGCAGTTTGCTGGGCCCTATCCCCAGAGTTCTTGATTTAGGAGGGTTGGAGCATGGCCTGAGAATTTACAGTGCTAACCAAGTTCTCATGGGGTGCTGATACTGCTGGTCAGGGACCACACTTGAGAACCAATGTATGAGGTCATTGCCTTCTCATAACCACCCCGTGAGGGGCACTAGTATCTACTCTATTGAGGAGTAAACGGAAGCTCCTAGAGCAGTGGCCATGCAAGTGCGTGAGCCGGGAGGGCTGGGTGCAGAGTCCAAGCACCTTGTGTTCAAAGAAACAATCACACTGTAACAATGGAAACCAAAACCAAACCAAGAGAAAGGTGAGAAAATAAAGTGGAGATACATCCTGGTGGTGAGACTCCTCATCCTTCCTAAACATGATGCCAACAGTTTAGCTAATGATCAAAAGAAAGGATAAAAATCATGAAGAGGTGTAGGTAAAAGTATGTGGATGTTTAAATTGCTCTAAAACTGGTTAATGTAGATTATCCTCTGACATGTCATACTTAAAAAAATAAGGAAATTAAACTCCATGACAGAAATGTAAATGGTGAGTGACAATGAGGAAGGAAAACAAGCCGAATACAGACCACAGTAGTGTGTGTGTATGTGTGTGTGTGTGTTCAGGGATAGGGAGGGTGTTACAAAGATTTGAATACCAACTGAAAAACTGCACTGACTCCCTTGTAGAAAGTTGAGTCACTCAACTGGGCACGGTGGCTCACGCTGGTAATCCCAGCACTTTGGGAGGCCAAGGCGGGTGGATCACCTGAGGTCAGGAGTTCGAGACCAGCCTGGATAACAGGGTGAAATTCCATCTCTACTAAAAATACAAAAATTAGCCAGACATGGTGGCAGGCACCTGTAATCCCAGCTGTGTGGGAGGCTGAGGCAGGAGAATCGCTTGAACCTGGGAGGTAAAGGTTGCAGTGAGCTGAGATCATGCCAATGCACTCCAGCCTGGGAGACAGAGTGAGACTCCATCTCAAACAACAGAAACAACAACAGCAACAAAAAGTTGAGCCACTCACTGCATTAAACAATAAAGGCAGCCACAGAAGCAACAAAAAAAATAATCTGCTGCATATAAGGCATGTTTAAAACCAAAGACGAGAACAGCCTTCTGCCTGAGGAATATTCTGATGCAGAGGCTGCACGCTGAGCTTTCCACAGGGGCCAGGTATCCACCTGAAGTCATGACATGGGCCTGGGGTAGGATGACAAGGAAGGAGTGGTGTTCACAGAGACGAAGTGGTGGCATCAAAGGGCCACTACTACTTAACTCCGGCTGGTTGTTGCTTCTCAAAATGTGGGCCCAGTGTTGCAGTTTTCTTTTTTTATTTTTCAAGGGAAGTTGAAAATCTAGATTTTTACCTAAAATTTTCAGATTTTTAACAAATTAAAATATTTATGATTCTGCTAAGAGAGTATTTGATTATAAAAAATAAAAATAAAAACAAATTTCAAGAATATCATCTGGTATGCTGGGCATGGCAGCTCATGTCTGTAACGCCAGCACTTTGGGAAGCTGGAAAAGGAAGATCACTTGAGCCCAGGAGTTTGAGATCAGTCTGGGCAACATAGCAAGACTTGTCTTTCCAAAAATGTTTTCAAAATTAGCTGGACATGGTGATGCACACCTATAGTCCTAGCTACTGGGGAGGCTGGGGCGGGAGGATTGCCTGAGCCAAGGAGCTTGAGGTTGGCAGTAAGTGATGATCATGCCACTGTACTCCAGCCTGGACAACAGAGCAAGACATGGTCTTAAAAAAAAAAAAAAAAAAGGAGGAAGGAGGAGGAGGAG